>NC_092433.1:15238005-15579596 GCF_036169615.1 Heliangelus exortis | reverse complement strand
GCCAGAGCTGGGAATGGGTTTTGGCAGCTCACTGCTCCCCTTTTGGAGCAAAGTTTCCAGGATGCCTTCCTGGCCTGATGGGTGTTGAGCAGTTGGCCACGAGTGGGAAGTGGTGGTGGTCCTGGTTGTCCCCATCTCCTGGCTCCCCAGCAGCACTGTGGCAGGGGGATGATGGCTTCCTGGGGCTCCTGGCTGCTCATGGGGTCTGGGCAGCATCGTTGGGAGATGCCAAACTGCAGCCCAAGGTGTTTACCACGGCATTTATCTCCTATCACTTGTATCTCAAGTGCTACCACTTTGTGGTCTGCTGAAGAGCTGCCTGAGGACCAGTCCTTTCAGCTGGCAGGGATACTGGGACTGTGCTGCATCCTTTCATGTCTCCCAGGTTTGTTCCAGCTCTCAGGATTTCCTTTTCAGATGGTTTGAACTTTTTCCACCACCTTCACTGTGTGCCCCTGTGCCCACCCCATCCTCAGGTGATGGTCCCTTTCTGCAGATGCTCCAGCACTGTCTGCAGGCTGTGGTTGGGCTCCCGTTGCTGCTGTTGGATTGTTTGCTTCATCCTCCATCTGTGAATATTTGAGCCAGCTTGAAGGCAGAGTTTTCAAGCACTCTGTAGTGCCAGTTGTGATGCCAGCACGAGGCTTGCTGGGGAATGGGCTCTGTGTAATTAAGCTATTTATGCTTGTTGTAAATTATTTTTAAGGTCAAAATAGCACAAATCCACTTTTGTTTTTTTTTTTTTTTCTGGAGGGAGGAGGTGGCAGCTGAACACTTCTGGGGGCTGTGTGCTAACTCATGTTGCTTTGTTTGAGAGAGGCATGGCTAAAGGAAGAGGAATTCAGTTTCATTCATTTGGAAACAAAATGGGGAAGTTTCCCTGTCCTACAATTTCCAATTGCTTCCTCTATGGTTTCCTGAATAATTCTGACTGGCAATTATGAAACCATCTGCCCTGCTGCTGCAGGGGTGCATCATCCCTCAAATCTCCCACTGTTTTCCTGGGTTTCTCTTTCCCCTCCCTTTGGGTTCCTTGTGCTGTTTGCAGCCATCAGCAGGAAAGCTTCCAACCCCTGGGAAGTTTGGTTTCCTGATGCTGCTGTGTGAGAGACAATAACAGCCCTCCTGGGACTGGGGTGGGATTTGGAGCAGATTGAGAATGTGCCTTGAAATGTTTTGGGGAGGATATGGTCTGTTGCAGCTGAAATGCCTTGTGATGGTTTCTCTGCTTTTTGGGTTTGTAACTCAATGTCCCTCGTGGCTTGTTTGGATGATTTTGGAGCCACCCTGCCATGCCTGCCTGGAGGAGCAGTGCTGGTCCTTCTCTGGGACATCCCTGTGGCGTGGGAGAGGTGGCTGCAGGATGCCTCTTGAGGTCTGGATCCATGGGGAGCCGAGGCAGAGGATAAACCAGGAATGAACCCTCTGGGTGCCACTTCATCTGCTGGGTGCCACATCCACTTGCTGACTCCTTTGTTTTTTGGCCACCTCCACTTAGGATCTTCAAGCCAAAGTGAACCAACCATGTCCCCTCTGGGTGTGTGTAATATTTTTTGATATTTGGGAGACAGTATGTGTCTGTTTGACCCCTGCCCAACCTGCTGCAGTGGTTGCTTTCCACCTTGAGTCTGCATTTTGTGCCACAGCCTGGGTTGAAAGCATCCTTCAAGCCCTCATCTCCTTGTCTACTGGGACTTGTTGGGGAGCAGGGCAGAAATAAATGAGAAGCTGTTGTAGCAGCAGTGTTGTCCCAGCAGCCTGGCTTCTCCTGCCCCCAGCAGACTGCTGGCTTGGGCAAGATACCTTGGCTTGACAGTCCTGTAATGAAAGCAGTGAAGATCCCTCTCAGGTGCTTTAAGTGTATAAATATTAGCATTTATGGATAAGCTAGAAGTGTAGTTCTCTTGATTTAGTGGAATGCAGTGATTATTTCCAGAGGACAACTCCAATTTTTGTCCAGGGAGCTGTGCAAGCAGACTAAAGGCAGGCTTGCTCTTCAGTGCTTGTGGATGGGGAGGGATTGGGAAATGGGTGGATTTTGTCTGGGGAGAAGAGACTCATGGGCTCTTTCACAGCATGGTTGTCTCTGTAGAGGCCAGGAAAACTTGATCTGTTTTATTTATTCATTCCTAACTTTAGCCCTGCTTTGAGAGGAGCACTTGGAGGCCACCAGCCTTGCTAGGCACTCAGGTTGTCCTGGTACCACCATGTTCCTGTGCTGGAAAAGTGTGTTTGGGGTGAAATTTGAAATGTAGCAGGAATCCCACGCTTCCTTCAGAGTTTTGACTCTTGCATTTTTCATCTTGGGCAGACTTTTTCTGCAGTGTTCAAGGGAATGATTTGGTTTTTCTTTGCCTACATGTCAGCATTCCTGAACAAAGCAGCCTCAAGATTTGCGGAGCAGATTCTTGAAATTCTGCAAATGTTTTGAGCCAGATGATGTTTCCAGAAACTGCCTGACCTAACAAAAAAAAGTTAGTAGGGCATGGGCACAGCTTGGGGAAAATTAATAAGGCATTTTTATCCTTTTTTTCTTTACATGAACATGGTTCTCATCTGGTCTTGGGAGCTTTTACACTCGCCCACCTTATTGCTGTTAAACCACAGCTGTGCTTATTTGAACCAACCAGATCAAGAAGATGGGCATTTTAAAACTTGAATTTGTTGCCCTGCTCTTGCACTGACTTCCCTGGTGATCCTAGCAATGTCATTTAAGGCTCCATCTAGAAGGGGGTTCAGGTACCTAAGGATGGACTTACTGAAAGGGAAGTGTGTACAGCATACAGTTGGCAGTCACTGCCAACTGGTGCTAAATCTCTGCTTAAACCTCCCAGTGATGTCCTGAGCATGTCCAGAGGTGGTTGTCTTGTGGTCACCACAATCTACCCCCCACAGAATCCACTTGTTGCTTTCCTGATCTGTTGTGGATACTCCAAATACACATCCAAGTTGAGTTTTTGTGGAAGATCTCAGTGGGAGCTGCTGCTTTTGCCCAGAAACAGGGAATTGCTGCTGCCCTCTCCCTGGGGGTGGGTGGCAATAGAATTTCAAAGAGGGAATGTTCAGCAAGCTTTGCTCACTGCCTTCCTCTTCTGATCTGTGATTTTTTGCTGGTTGCTGCCCAGTGCACACCCGGTGCTATTTTGACCCAAATACAGGTTCTGTTTTTCATTCTGTATTTGGTAGCACACTTCTGGTGTGTTCAGGGATTGTGGTATTAACATTTTCTCTGCAGAGAAGAGGTTTGACTCAAAATTTGCTGATTGATTCCCTTTTTTTGCCCTCCCCCCTTTTCCCGTTGAAGTCAAGAACCACTTCAAAGGCTTCGATGTGTTGGTGCCAGATGCCAAGCAGTTATTGTTAGAAGAAGCTGAAATATAATTGAAAACAAACCTTTGTTCAGCCAAGTGTATCTGGCTCTAGGCTTTCACTCCTGAACAGAGATGGGTGCTCAGCTTCTAGATTTGGTGTCTGCCCACTTCTCATGGCAGATGAAGGCAGCAATTCCAGCTCCCTCTGCTTAGCAAGCAGAGTTGTCTTGCTTCTTTTTGACTTTTCCGTGAGGTACAGGATGTTGGTTGACATAATACTGAAAACACTTGTAAAAACACAGATAAGAAAGATAACAAAGAACCGATTTCAGTTTGGTTTGGTGTGAAAGCAGGGGCTGGGCTGTGAGGTTTGCAATTCAGCTTGGCTTGTTCCCCTGGCAAAGCCCATGAGGCTGGAGGCTTCTGAGGAGGCCAACAAATTTTTCAGGTGTTTTTGAAGGTTTTAGCCCTTTCTGTGGCCTGATGCTGAGCACAAGCTGTTTGCAGACAACATCAGCTCAGAGGCCACCCCGTGCTCAGTGCTGTGCTCATGCTTTGTGTTACATCTTTGTTCCTCCTTGCTGCAGGTCCCTGGGTTTGGTCCTCCCTGGTGCTGGTCTGCTAAAGTCTGCGAGATGCTAAAAACCATGAGCAGGGGAGCCCAGTGGGGTGCAGGGAGCAATTTCTTTGTGGAGGTGACTGCTGTAGCCTGACTTGAAGAAATGGGTCCAGATGAAGTTTAATCGGTCCTTTAAGCTGCGTGGTGGTTGCTGAATTTGGCATTTCTTTTCCTTTTAATTTGCCTCCCCTACTGTAAGCACTACCCTCATTGCATATGGCTGTCTGTCTGTTGTTTATTATCTCTTTTAGGCTGTGGTTAGTGCTCACACATGATATTTCTTGGGTTTCAGTACAGACTGAGAGGGTTGTCGGCCACTGGATCCAAAAAATGCAAACTATTTATAAATGAAAAATACTCTCCAGTTTTGAAGTGCTGTGTTGTTCCCCTCTCCTTCCAGCATGTGCACATTTGGCTGATCTCATGTAATCCTACTGATGTAAATCCAGATCTCTAACGATTTATGGGAGTAGGGACTGCCTGGAGAAATTTTGATGTGACCTTGTGCTCAAGGCGGGGAGAACACAAAGCAATAGTGATTAAAAAGTAATGGAAAAATGTTGTTTGGCTGTGTTGCATCCAGCAGAGATATGGGCCCAAACCTTCCTTCAGAGTTCAGGGATTCTTGATTTTGGTTTTCCAGTTGGGCTCATTTCCATGGTAAGCAAGTCTTGAAAATTTGGGGCAGAAACTTATTAATGTGGTTTAAAATGACCCAAATCAACTTGAGTGCTTTTTTAATACTCCTTACAACTAAACTGTTTGTTCTCTGCCTTTCAAGCATGTACTTGGTTTTATATTGAACTAATAACTTATTTTTCTTCCCTGAAAGACTAAACATAAGTCAGGACTTAATAAGGTATTTAGGGAGGCTGGAATGAGTTTTCTGTGCCTGTTTTAAGGAAAGCAGGGCAGGAGGTGATGCTGTGTGGGACAGGCTGGACCAGAGACTGAAATGGTCAAGCTCAGGTGAAGAAGAGGAGGCTGTGAAGTAAATGCAGGGTGTTTAATGGAGGAGTTCATAAACCACAGTGACAATAAATAAGGCAGGGCTGTCCTGCTTCTTGCTCAGGTCTGGAAGATGAGCAAAATCAGTGGGAGCTCTCTGGGGGACTGTTCACAGCATCCCAGCTAGTAATCATTTTAATAAAAATGGGAGAAACTTTCTCATCACCATTGCATTAGGCAGCCTTTGCCATGTAGCTATGATTAGTCAGTCTAAATTGTGAAAAATGTAGTATAACTGGTGCATAAAGGAGTAAAGCATGAGTAAATCCAGTGTAGCATCCAGGTTTTCTGGCACTATTTGCATTGGTAATTATAATGCCTTTTTCTATAAATCCAGTTTGTAGGAATATAGGGCTTTTTTTAAAAAAATTATTTAAGAACAACTAAAACCATTTGCCCCTTGGTTCTTCACAAGACAGCACTTGCTGGAAAAGCCTCTTGCAGCCTAGATGGGACTGTGGAATGAACCCTTTAAGGGTACTGATTGCATATTAATGAACAGCCAGGCAGATGGGATGGTGCCAAAAAGCAGTGAGTGAGAAAGCCAACAATATCAGCACGAACTTTGCACTCTGGAAAGTGTGAAGTGATGCTGGTGAAAGGAGTTTATTGCACAAGTGGAACATTGCGGCCCTCTTTGATCCCCAAATTTCTCTGCTAGTAAATTGAGGAAGAGTAATTGGCTGGTGGAGCTTGGTGGGTTCCCATTACCCTCTCCTGCCCCCCCCCCCCTTGAAGTGTTCCCCACTCTCCAGTGGTTTTTGGCAGTGTGGGTGCTTACCCTCAAGTGCTTGGTGTGCTGTGGCTGGCGTATGAAGCTGTAATTCCTCTTGGAGTGTGTGGAGTTACTGTCCACATCTGGTTTCTGTCAACTTCAGTGGGCTTTATTGCAAGTGGTAGTGCTCCATCTGCACCCTTCTCCTTGCCCACTTGTGTCCTACAGCATTGGGCAAGTGAAATCCCAGCCTGGAAAAAGCTCCAAAATAGGCTGGGGTATGAATTAAAATAATGGCTACTGGTACTGGTGTGCTTTTCCTGGCTATTTGGCAGAAATTGCATATCTTGGCTCTTCATTAAGCAGGTTTCTTAATCCCAAACTCATTACCAGGTCCCTGGGGGATGTTTTTAAGGGCTCCCTGCTTGCTTGGAAGGGGAGACTCTGCCTCCCAGCCTCCCTCAGAGACCAAGACCCACCGTGGGTGAGTGCTGGTGGTGGCACCCGTGGGGCACTTGGGGACAGCCCAGCACTTGCATCTGGTGGGTTGTCACCTCGAGTGCCTTTCTGCTCCATGGCTTCTTCCAGGAATGTGGAGTATTTAAGATTTGGGCTTGGGTCCACTGTATTGCCAGAGACTTTTCCATTGGGAACACTGGGAGGATTTAAGATGATCCGGCAAATATTTTTGAAGTGTGTGTGTGGGTTTTCTGTTTTGTTTTGTTAATTGTCCCTGGGCCAATTTTTGCTTGTCTGTGATGCATAAAGTGGGTTTGCAAAAAATGTTGTTTCTCCCCTGTTTCCTTCTCCCCCCATTTAAACATTTCAGGAATGTCAAGTCTTGTCAGCCTTGGGCTTGCTGGGAGAGGGGAAAAAAAAAAATCCCTTCAGGAGCTTGGGGATTTGTTTTTTATTCCATCTCAAAACCCTGAGGGGAGGGCATAGGAGGGAGCAGGTCGTTAACAAAAGCATCCTTTATCCCAAATGTTAATGAGGCATTGCCATTAAACAGCAGCAACCCCACACAAATTCAACCCCACCTGACTTGGTTCTCCAGTGTTTGGCCCCTTGATTTGTCTGGTGCTCTCACTTTCCTTCCCTCCTATAGTTCTTGCAGCGTTTTCCAAGGTGAGTAAAAACCAAATTTGTAGTGTTGACCTGTTGGGAAATCTGGGCAGGTTAAGAGGAAGACTCTTTTTTTCATCAGGTTTTTTTGCTGCAGTTACTCCTGGTTGCCAGTAATCCCTGTGGAAACAGGCAGATGAACTCTGGTTTCCTGATGAATTCTGTCTCAGGGGGTGACTGAAGTTTTAATTGACTTGCAGAATTTTCCTCTTATGTGTGTACTGAGTTTTAGTGTTGCTCTCCTCTCCTCTTGGCTGTCTGGGATGTCTATTAGGAGTGTAGGGGCTGCCTGTTTGCAGTAGCCATGGGGCTGGGTGATCCCAGGCATGGGATGCTGGATGCCTGTCAGCCCACCAGGAGCTTGTTCCCCCTTCCCAGTTTTCTGGTCTCATCCTGGTTTGAGAGAATTTAGGATGAGGACACGCATCTGCACCTTGGGAGAAAGGCTGAAAACAAGTTTCCCTAGCTCCGTTTTTGGTGTGATAAACAGAAATTTGGTGACTTTGGTGCATTTATCCTCTCAGTGCAGTGGTGGGAGGGGTTCTCAGTTTCACGCAGCCCTCTCCTGTTTTCCAATTGTTTTTTTTTTTTTTTTTTTTCATGGAAGTCTGCAGTGGACACCTGTCCCCTGGCTTTCCTCTAGCTTCTCTGGGTACAAGGGGGTTGGTGTCCCCTGTCACCACCACCAGCCACCCCCATGGACACTTTTGAGGTGCTGTTGGATGTGATGGGGAGGATGCAGAGCTCTCTGGGCTACACCTCAGCCCCATGCCTGCTGCTGGATGGACTTCAGAGCCAAGTTCTGGATGAGGGGTGGGAGGGGGAACTCCAAAGAAGAAGGAGGAAATGTTTATTTAATTCCTGACGTAGTGTAAGGTTCAGAGTGGGCAGATTGTGAAACAACGTGGAGCTGGGAGTTGCTTTCCCCATGGTTTGCAGATAACACGTGCACAACAGGCAGCTGATGTGGGGCTGCAGAGGGCTTTATTTGTGTGTTTTTAATTGAAATAACCTTTATCATCCCCCCCCTCCCTCTGAATAATAAGTGATTCCTTATTTGTAAAGGCCTCCCCTTATTATTTGGCCTGAAACACAGACTGTACTCCAGCTTTTATGGTTGGGATTAATTTTTTTTTTTTTTAATGGGAGCAGGCAGGGTGAGCCCAGTATTTCCTCTGCTGTTGTGGGGCTTCAGGTTCTCTCTGTGCTTGCCCTGGCCCCAGGGCCAGCAGACTGCTGCCCTTGTGACTCTGCTGCTATAAATGAGGCAGCAATGTGTTCCCTGCTGGAGCAGAGCCCAGTAATTGCTCTGGGCAGCTTTATGGTGGGGAAGTGTGAAGTGCCCACTGTCTGCCTGCCCCCCATGGAAGTGGGATCCCAGATGTCCTGGGAAAGCAAGGAGTGTGGGAGAAAAGGGATGCTTTCTCCCCTTGGAGGAGGGGAGCTGGTTGGGGAGGGAGGGAAGCAGTGGTGTTACCCATCCCCAAAAGGATGCAAATCATGGGGTGTGGAGCTCTGGGTGCTCAGTGGGTGCTTGGTGAGTGTATTGCTGGATTTCAGACTGTTTTTTTCTTCATGAGGAGAGGGGAAAAAATAAGGTGACCAGAGGGAACCACTCACAGGATTCTAGTAAATATCATGGGAATTTCACAGCAAATCATGGAGCTGTTGAAGCTGTTTTGGGTGTACCAGCAACTTTATGGAATTGGTGGATTTTATCAGCACTTAAATCACTCTCAGACTTCTTGGCTCAGTCTGTCTCACCCTTTCCCCAGTCCTGGAGGAGCTGGGGTCCAGGATTTGGCCTTGCACCCCTTGCTGCTGTCTGTACATCTCTCTCAAATGGGTTGATGGCCCCTGAGTGAATCTGTAAATGCATTTATTTTTAATAAGCAATAAGAGTGGGGTTGTATGCTTTACTAAAATCTCTTGCAAATGTTGCTTTTTCATCCTCCTCATCTGAGTGGCTTCCTTGCTCCTGGTTGTCCCTGCTTTTGGTATTTCCTAGAGGACTCTTCTTTTTGGGTTCAGAGGAGCTCTGTCTCTGCAGGCACACACACAAACACATTTTTTTTTTTCACTCAAGTTCTTACCAGCCCAGAGCTTCCCTGCTCTTGCGTTGCCTGGTGTGTCCAGTTTTGAACATAGGATATATAAATATATGGTTTTATTTCTTTGTTCCTGCTTTTCCCTAGCAGAACTAAGCAGAAAACTTAATCTATAGGTAGGAGTTTCCAGTTATTTTCATGAGGCTACTGGTAAAGAGGACCAGAGCATTTTCAGCAGCAGCAAAACTTTTTAAAAAGTTTGCTACAAGCAGTTTATTGATCTAGCAAATAGGTGGATAACACAAGCCTGGAGGTGTATGATAGTTAATGTGTAACCATTAAATAGACTTTTTGGGACACTTTTTATGTGTTGGCATAGCAATTAAAGCTTATAAACCTGTGGAGAGTGTGTTTTATGTGGAGAACCTTTATCCCAGAGGTGTTCATGGAAAAGGTACAGTTTATGTAATTGTATTCATGTGACCTGACCTAAGTGTGGGGCTGCAGGAAAAAAAAAAAAAAACAAACAGCAACAAACCAACAAAAAGCCAACAAAACAGCTTCTCAAGCCTAATTCCTGAGGCTGGTTGCTGTATTGCTTTATATTGGCTTTCCTCCCAGTGGGCAATTTGGGATGTGGCATTTGGTGTCATTCTGTGTGGGGCATTTTATTGTGAGCCTTCTGAACCAAAGGTTGCATCCTTGCTCTATCTAGACAGAATATTTTTGGGGTCTTGCCCCCCCCCCATGTGTGTGGGTCTTTTTGTCTTGGAGCAACCTTGGTGGTTGTGTTGAATTTGCTGAAAAAAAATCCCCCATAAAATTATTTCCTGCTGGCTGACCTGATCAAGCAGTAAATGTGTCCCCTGGCTCTTGAGCTCTGTCCTGATTAAAGTTAATTACACGGGGACCCAGGCTTTGTGGGAATGTGGAAAGCCTTGGTTTCCTTCCCTTTTTCTTTCTCATACAGCATATTTCATGGAAAGCAGAGACCGAATGAGATGTTGGGGATTCAGAAGATGGAGTCTATGTGTAAGCTGTAGATTCTTTTTTTTGACTAAAAGGAATTAAGCCTGGAAACCCAACTCGTTTCGGGTCTCAGCAGCAACACTTTCCCCACACTGAACCATGTGGATGGGGGGGGAGGAAGATGGAGGGGGCAGCCTGGCTCAGTTTGTGTAATCGTGATTGCAGAGCTCCAGGCAAATATTGACAGCAGATTTCTTGGCAGAAGTGCTGCTCCTGAGATGCTCTGGCAGTAAATGATCCCTCACTGGCGCTTGCTGTTGCATGAAGCAGCCCCTCCTGGGATGGTGGAGGTGGTGAGGAAAGGGGGAGAAGCTCAGCAAGAGTGGTGGAGCTGAGAAATAGCTTGGTTTCCCCCTGAAATAGGACAGTATCACATTCTGAGGTCTCTTAAAAAGCCAGATGGATAGTCTGGCAGAGCAGAGGGAGATGGGACACCTTGGTATGAATGTCTGCACTGGCAGTCTGAGTGCAGGGGCTGCATGATTCTGCTCTGCTCTTTGCACCACAGGATAAAAATAATAATAATAAAAAAATCAACTGCCAGCCATAGAAAAAGGAAAAATGTGAAATTCTGGTTTTCATCAGCACTTGGCTGCCTGGGCTTTCTGCTGTGGCAAGGGTGTTTTGCTGAGCATGTGTGAGATAACCTGCCTCCTCTGCTCCAGTGCTGGGGAATACACCAGAGGATTGTTAACATCAGCCAGATACCTCTGTACTATGGCTTTGTAGCATAGTCTGGACAAAAGGTTAAATCAGGCAGTCATTTCTGCAGTGTTGTTTCCTATACAGCACTCTGGAGAAAGTTCAGTATCACTTAGTTAACTTTTGCAGAGCCATTTCCTGTAGGTTTTGTGAAAGAAAAGCTAGATTATGTGTTTCCAGTTGCAGCAGAGTTATTTTCCCCTGTAAAATGCTCTACAGTTTATTTTTACACAATTCTCAGTGGTTTGCAAAAGGCTTTGGGGAAGGGGGAGCCCGTGTGTTTGGAAGACTTGGAAAGTTTATTTCAGTACCTCACTTGCTGTGACAAATTGAGGAAAATCTCTTTTAATGTGGCATTGCTGTAGCCAAGCCAGGGTTTGGAATACAGAGGTTATGTTGGTCCATGTTCCCATGAGCTGGTGGCCTGTCTAGCCCAGAATGGATCCTTCTTCTGACAATGCCTGGTTTGAGGAAGGGCTGAAAACTGTACAGATGTGACCTGCCCAATGGAGCAGCAGTCCTGGTGGCTTTACAAATGTGGCAGTGAGTAGCACGGGTGTTTATTTTTGTGATTATTTTTTTTCCTTTTTTTGACCTGATGTGCTATTATTACCCTCTGGTCTCCTGGGAAGTGTTCTCTTTCATCTCTCCCATAACCCTGCTGGTGGGGTGCCTTGGGTTCTCCATCATGGTTCATCTCAGGATATTTTCATTATTTGTGTCAAGTGCTGCATTTCTTTTTCCTTTGCTATCTGTACTTAGAGCAGTGCTTTCCATGAACCCTCAAAGTTCTTTTTTTCTGACTAGCATGAAATAGTGACATTTCTTCTCTTTATTCTCATTAAGATCATCTTTTCTACTCTCAGAAGGACGTGGTTTGAATTCTCCAAGCAGTGAGCACACCTGTAGCCCTCCCCCTGCAATAACACACCTTGGGGAGCACCTTCTGCATTCATGACTTCTCAAATAATTGCTTTTTGGAGTGGAAGGGGTTGGGGTGAAGCCAAGATGCCTTTCACCCCAGGAGAGGTGCAGCAGAGCAGTGAATGGTGAGCTCCTTGGCACAGTGCCTGGGCTTGCTAGGACCACTTGGAAGAGGGAAAGAGCATTTCTGTTACTGGCCTAATTGTAGTGTTAGCTTTTCTATTTTCAGTGCAACCAGGCAGCCACCCACGTGGAGTTTCATTAGGGGACTTTTTTATTTTTCAGCCATCCTGCAGTTTTACGATGGCATCTACTTTGGGGTTATGCCTGAGTGGGGTGGGCTTGAAGTAGGAGAGAGGGAAGGATCTGGCTGTCTTTTAGGGTCTTCCTGCAGAATTTGGATGCAGCCTTCCTTTAGATGAAGGGGTTCCTTGTGCTTGAAGCTGGGACTGGAGCTTTTGTTGGCATGTGCACACCTTCTGGTGGGCAAAACCTGAGATGGTTATAATTAAAAAATCAGATCTCAAATGCCAAGTGGGGAGAACTACGGTTCCAGTAATAGTTAAAAATTTAGATGATCTTACCCAAATACCTTCTGAATCCAGCAGTTCTGCAGGAGATTTGATCACTAATTGCCTGCTGGAGCAAAATAATATGGAAATGTTCCCTTTCCTATCTGTCTAACCCTCTACAACATGGAAAGGGTAAATATCTAGAAGTGATAGGTAGCTCCTTGATTCAACTTTAATATCATCTGCCCAACCTTTGAATGGGATGTGGTGCTTTTACCTGGAAAATTGCACAAATCTGAGGGAATTAATTGAATAATAAATCAAGGCATCCATCCTGTGAAGTACAACTTAATCTTCTGAAGTAGATGAAAAAATCCCTTCTTCATCTGGAGGTGATGGGTGTGCTCAGCTTTGTTGCCTGACTGATGCAGGGTTTGAGCTTAGCTCAGGTGTCCAAACCAGGAGCAAGTCTGGTTCATGAATTGGCTGCTTTACCTTTGCTTACAGACCTGCTTGCCCAGGACTCTTGGAAGTCTGAGAGATCTGAAGAGCAGAAAGCTGCAGCTACTGCAGATAGAGGCTGTCTTTGAATCCTGGGAAGTCTTGCTATATCAGACTTCAGGAAGAGAAAGCTCACTTGAACAACTTCCTAAAATGTAACTGCCTGTAACTGGGTCTTTCTGCAGTTTGAATTGTACTAATAAAGAAGTTTGGCTTTATAAGGAGTTGAAAAACAACACCAATAAAAACGATAAAGCCCTCAAACTTTTTTTTTTTTTTTAATAGTAGTTCTGTAAAAGATGTGGCATCATATTCTGGGGTAGAGCATAATAAAGATTTTTTTACTAGTGCTCTTCCCAACTCAGTCATAGGCTGTGCAGCTGTCCCAGACTCTCCTGGTGAAGCATTTCTGCTTATATATATCAGTAGATTTTTGACCCATGCAGTATGATGTGTACATGTTTGTAGCTGCATACCTGTAAATTCACACAGGCAAGGTCATGTACATGTACAAGTTACTCAAGCAAGAGTATATTCTTATCTGTGCCATTCTGGTGTACATAAATAATGTAAAGACTGGCATGTAACTGAAAAGCAGCAATAAATAGAACTCACCCATCTCTGATTTAGGGCAGAGACTTGACCACAGACTTAATCTGCTTTGAAATCCTTGCTGTTATCCTCCTGCTGTCCCAGCAGTGCACACTGATATAGGAGTTGTGCCAAAAAAATATGAATGGTTGTCCTGTGATGGCCCTGCTCTTAATGTTGAGGTAGGAGTATAGTTTTCCATAGTGGTTTATAAAATAAAGAGCATCTTCTGGAGGAATGTCATATTTATTGTTATTACAGTAGTTGCTTACATGTTGAATTAATGTAGGCAAAGTGTCTACCATGTCAAATGGTATTTGGCCTGCATGAGGTATGGTGTGGAGCACAATTTGGAATCTCCTGCCTCATGCCATGGCCTCTGTGATCTGTTCTTCAGCCTCTTGCTTTTCCAAGATGATAATGCAGCTGTGTGCCATCAAGTGCTATTGGTAAGATGAGGGCAGAAGAAGATAAATTCTGTTCTCAAGCCACGTGCAGAGAAAGAAGTTTATTGAAGAAGATCTCTCTGCTTAGGACCTAAAATATGGAGTAAATTAACTTGAAAGTCCCTTCTGGCTTTTCATTGTCAAGTGAAACATAGTCTCCTGGTAGATTTATTTGCCATGTTTCACAGCAAATGCATTATATATAGCTTGGCTTTTATTTCTCTTGATCTAGGTGGAAATGGTTTCTTTTAAATGCAGCTTTTCCCGCTTGAAGGTCAATTAAAACAGGTTGGAGGTCAGATAGAATAAAAGGACAGAACATTTGCTGCTTGGTATATCTATTTCTGTAATGTTATCATTACATGTGGTTATATTTCTAGCGTTTTGTTCCAGGACTTCCTCTAAGACTGAACAAATTGAGTCAGTTGGATGCAGTACAGCTTCCAGTTTGGGGTTAGAAAGCCATTAAATTGCTCGGTGCTTTATTGGCAGTACAGAAGTGCTTGGAATGGAAGTGCATTGAACATTGATTATTTGAGAGAGGGTGGATGCTGGTGTAAACCACACACCTCCAGCAAGCCTGGCCACGTTAAGTTTTTCTTCTCAGCTTAAAATTTGCATGTTTTGCCCTTATAATGCTGTTCTTTATTTCAGAGAAGAGCTATTTTTAAACTTAAAAATGGAGAGCTGCCTGCAATGTGTGTTTCACACCTCTGGGGTATTAGAGCTGGCTCTGCCAGGTACAGTGCTGCCAGCTGCCCCGTGGGTAACTGGTCCTTTAGCTGATGTTTTGGGGTTGGATGCATCATTCCTTTCCACACAAAAATTCTTTGGATTTGGTCAAGCTTATTATTTCAGTTCATGGCATTGAAAAGTGCCAGGAATGTCCTTGTTTGGGTGAATTTTAAATTGAGTAAGGCATGGCAAGGAGTCCAGTGTTGTAATTCCACTCGGACTGCTGCTAGGATCAGAAGTGGATTTATTTCCACTGGAGGAAGCTGCAGAGTTCTCAGGGTTTTGTGAGACTGGAGTTACTGCCATGGGCTAGGAAGAGGGAAGCAGGGCCAGGAGGGATGCTGGTGCCCAGCAGTTCTTGCCAAGAAATGTCTCTTTGCTTTTGCCCCATTCTGCTGGGGGAAGGAGGTGATGCAGCCCATCTCTGCCCTGCTAGAAGTGCAGAAGAGGCAAGAGCAAGCTGCAGGAAGCATCTCATGTTTGTTTTTCTGAGATTTTTTTCTCTCCTTCAGCCCCACAACTCCTTTCCAGTCTGGTTTGAACCAGGGCACAAATATTCCTGTGTGCCTCTTCAGAGCAAGCATGGTTTTTTGGGGGGAAAAAGTGGTTGTGGACAGGATTGGGACCACTTGCATCCCCAAAGAGACCACAGCACATTGCAGTTCTGTTTTAGGAAAAAATGTATCTTAAAATACAGGTTATTGGATATTACTGAATGATTCTTGACTCGGGTAATTGTGGCAACTTTTAAACAGAGTTTGGGGAGTTTCTGAATTGCTTCTCTTCTATCTGTACTGGACTTGTTACCAACAGCTGAATTTTGCAGAGCTGTGGGGAGGTGGGTTAGGTTGCCAGCATTTCAACATAGAGCTGTAAGGCTTTCGAAGCATCTGAAAAAGCCAAAGTTTTAACATGGTTTATCTGCTGTGAGCACTTGTGGGAAATTGTGCAACTTGGAGATGAAAATATTTACTCTGCAGAAGTAGCAATTCTTGAAAACGTAAATAGCATTTAGTGCTGGATCTCTGGTGGAGTTCTTATCTGTTCATGGAGGCCTCCCAGTTGTTCCAAGGTAGATATCTATAGTTAATCCTCAATAAATTAGTTTAGTATGTTGAATACACAGTGGGGAACCTTAATTGAGAGTGTTAGTAAAGAAGTCACGGCCTTTATCGATTTACTGGAGAAACCCAGTGATGATGGAAGCAGGAGCAATTTGTTTCCCAAGTATTTTTTTGTTTATGAGCTAGGACTCCAGCCCTTGCTTCAGCAGCTTGAGAGCAAGTGTGCTTTGCCTTGGGAAAGTGGCTGAGCAAGAAATTTGCCATCAAATTTGAATAGGGTGAGAGTGCCCTTGTGCACTGGAGCAAACAATGTGCAGCATTTTGGTTTTAGGATATGTCTTTCTCATTAGTAGGTAGCACTGTTAATTAAAACATTAAACCCAGAACAAACCCTGTGGGTGTTTTGGTGGATGAAGGGTGGAGTTTTATTTGTGGGTTAAAAAAAAACTCCCACATCCTGATTTTTCCTTCCAGCTTCTTCCCTGTCACAGGTGGCAAACCAGGGTTGCTTTATGCTAAACAGCTATTTTTATTTAGATGTCTGTGCCCTTCTAGAAATGTGTTTTTACTTTGAGGCAATCCTTGTGGCTGATAGCTCAGTGTGTTTGGGAGAGGATCAGTCTCCAGGCAGTGCCGTTTAATAGAAGCAGCAAATAAAGTGAAAAATTGCTGTAATTAAATACTGCCTGCTCTAACTCTTACAGCATCCCCTGTTTCCTTCACACAATGCTGCTTTTGACTGGGCAGTTCTTAGAGGAGTCCAGGAACATGGAATCCTAATGGGAGGGTTTGTAACCTCACTACCTGCAGGCTCTGTGGCTGCTGCTAGTATTTTTTTATTTATTTTTTTTCAGCAGCAGAGAAAGCACTGAATACCTTGTCACTTGTCATTCATACTTGCTTTCTCCTGCTCCCTACTGTTGGTTTGGGTCCTCATTGTCAGTCTGGTTCTGTGTCCCCAGCCACTGCCACTGCAGAGACAAGGACTTACAGTCTTCCCTCTGCCATCGAGGCCATTGGCTGATTTTCAAATTACTTCACTCCTTGAAATCTCAACTTTAATTTTTGTTGGAGTGTGATGCAGTTGAAATACTGAGAAACCTCTTGGTGAGTGGAACAGGATCAAATCCTGGTGAGTGGAGTATCCTGATCTCTGCTGATGCTGCAGAGGTGTAGGAAGAGGTCTGTAGGGACCTGAGTTACCCAAGTGCTTCGGTGTGGTGTCTTTGTGTTATGTGTGTGATTATGTAGATTAAAGTGAAGCTAATCTATCTATCTTTAAAAAAATTTTTTTTTTAAAATTGGGGTATTTGGAGGTGATGGTCTTCCAAGCAAAACAAAGCAAAAGAGAACTCCAATTTTCCTAAGGCTATTAAAAGAGGAAATGGGATCCTAGGTTTTGTCAAAACATATTTCTATAAACTGAAAAGGGCCTAAAATAACCTACACTGCCTTTTTTAAAGAGACAAATAAGCCTGTAAGAGTTCATTGCTGTAGGAGCTGCAGAAGCCCCAGCAGCAGCATGGCATTGCCCAACTCTCCTGCAAATGACTTCTCTACTTTCCAAGCCACTGAGAGCAAAGTTGCTCTCTCATGCTGCCCCTTGGATCTGAGGAGCTGACAGTGATACAAATATTTATTTTCAGCCTTGTGTGAGCAGGCAGGCTCTGGTAGCCACCTTCCAGGCTTGTAGTTTTGTGTGAGATGTGTATTCTCTACATGCTCATGAGCAGGAACAAATGGGAGGAAGTGCTGGGGCTGAAAATGTGTCCCTGAAAGTGACTTGAAGATGATTCCTTAACTCCTTGAACTGCATCAACCACATGCTAAATGAAATTGCAGTCTGGCACAGTGATTCTCAGTGATGTGGTTTTAATTAATATTCTGTGCCTTAATGACTGCACGCATCTGCTGGAATCAGCATGGTATTGATTCTCTTGGTGATCATGCTACAGGAATTTCCTTTAGATAGGGTTGTTGGTCATGACTGAGAGTGATTCATGGTGCAGTTTTCTTGGTGTCTGGATGACCTCTCAAAGTTTGTCTTCACTGTCAAATTAGCTCATATTATGGCTTGAGGGTTGCCCTTAAGTTGACTCCCTTCTGCACATAAAGCCCCTTATGTGAGCAGGCTGTTAACCCCAGCTAATGTGCTGCTGCTGCTAATTTGAGCTAGGGCAGAAGTAAAGCCTGAGTGAGCACATTTGCTTAGCTGCTAACAGGACCTCTCAGTGATGGGGCACAGCTTTCCCCACATGGGTGCTGTGTGTCCTTCCTGTGTCCTGCAGAATCCCCTTCTCTCCAGAGCATTTACCTTAGAGCAGCAAGCTGGGACATTCATCTCTGGGCTGCCCTGTGTTTTGATGCCTCTGCCTCCTTTCAGAAGACCTCAGTTGCTAGTGCCTATCAATTTAGGAGGCAGATTCAAAGGAAACCCAGGAATGGCTGTGGTGGGTTGGGTGAGTGATTCTCCAAGTCTGCACATAGGATCCTGGCAGTGCATCAGTCACTTCAAAGTAATGGGCAAGAAATCCTCCAGAAGGAAAATAAGGACTGCATGTCTAGTATGTGAAAGCTCCTGACACTCATCACTGTGGTGGCTTATGCAACTCCATTTAGTGGCCATTTGTTCTGGGAGAACTAAAAACATCCCATGTAAGGTAAGGTGTTGCCATGTAGGAGCTGTGGGGAGCTGGCATTGGCTGTAGTAGCTGTTTGACTGCTCTTAGCTCATGAGAATAAAGTTTGGACTTGTCCTGAGCACAAGAAGTAAAAAATGATGAAAGCTCCTGCTTTCTGTCCTTAGGAGTCCAGACAGCCACCTGAATCCTTGCAGTCTCTTTGATCTCTTTGTGCTTTGGTGTTAAACTTTGCATTTCACTGCTTACAAGGAGTCTGCCACATCTCTGAGAGCTCCCCAGCTTGTTTAAAAGAAAAAAAATCATGTGCTTTCTTCCCTGCACAGCTGTATGCTTCTAGCAAGGGCAGAGTGTTCCCCCTCTGGTTCCCCTGGCCCCCATCCCCAAGCTAATTCAGCTGCAGCCATGCTTTTCATACCCAATCAAGTGTGTATGGGGCCTCCATTCCAGCTCTGTAAAGCCATCTACAAACATGTGGGAAGAGGATGGTGCCTATTCAGTAAGCTGCAGAGTAGGCAGCTATCTTTTGACAGATTAGCCAGAGGAATTTCTATTGCAGGGCTCGATTGTTCTGGGCCCTCAGCTCCCTTTTGTGCTGGAGCAGTGAAAAGTTGTGTTATGACAATGGTTGACAAAGTGTTCAATGAAAGGCCACGGTTGGCAGGGGCAGAACTTGAAGCCATCCTCCTCTTCTCCAGTGCCTGTCATCAAAAGGTGCAGAAACACTTTTGACACAATCTTCCCCACTGACAGATAAATGGCTTCGACTTCAACCTTCCCCTTTGCTGAACAGAATTCAGCCATCATCATGGTGAACAGAGAGCAGGAGCCACATGTCTGGCTATTCCTTTGCCTGGCGAGTCACCAGGCACCTGTTTTCAGAAGAGGTGTTCTCTCTGTTGGCCACGTTCCCAAAGCAGAGCCAAAACTCAGCTCCCTGTCTACCCCATACCTTGCTCAAGGAGGCAGGATTGGCATCTTATGGTTCAGAGAGCTGACTGATCCCTCCTTGCTGGCAAGCAGGTCTCTATGACAGCATTATTACCTTTGGGAGGTGGTTTCAAGGTACCTGCTTCTATTTAACAAGGCTTTCCTTTCAGTCTCTGCAGTGCTCAGTGATCCACAGTGCCACTTGCACAATGCTAACTGAAGGCAAACACTGCTTTCTTATTTAGAGACAGGAATGGATGAATAGACAAAACAGGGCCTTTCCCATATTGGTCTTACGGGCTCTGAGTTCCTGATTATGGGCATCTTAGTGGCAGGAGGGGAAAACCCTGCATTGTTGGATAAACCAATACAAGGAAGACTTGAAGTATATAAAGGATAAATAATGTGCAGAGCACTTCTCATGCCATTAGGTCAAAATACAGTTCTAAAAACTCCATGAACCTCAGAGTAGCTTCTACTCAACAGGGAAAATCCAGTATGAATGTTAGGGGCTCCTCACATTGGTGGTTCTGCTGTCTTTGCCCCCTGTAGAAGTTTTTAACCTTTGTAGGATGCTTCCCTGAACTGACAGCCCCAGCTCTTGTCCAGGTTTACATTTGTTGTCTGTTGAATTCTGCTTTCTTTCCACAATAACCTTGGAAAGATCAAAATGCCCTCTCATGAGTAACTCAGAAGCAATGTGCACCCATGCAGATGAGCAGGCAGGACACTGGGCACTCTGCTCTCTGTGGGTATTCCCATGTTTGGGCTTGGCTAACCCCATCTGGAGATGTGGGTGCCAGGAGATGGGCTGACAGCACATCAAAGACATGGTCTCTTGGGACTGGTATCAAACACTGTAGATGGTGCTTTTTAATCTGTTGCTTTGAAGAGATGCCCAGCACCTGAGATGGCTTAGGGAGTACTGATTTGGGAAGGGACAGAGTTTTGGCTTGGGGTTTTTAGGGCTCTTTTTCTTTGAAAGACATTTTAGAATACTGGTGGCAGAAGCATTTGCGCTGTGAGCTATTGCCTGACATCAGACCAAGTGGCTCCCCAAGAAGGAATGCTTTCTGTGCTTTGGGACAGCAGAAATGTGACTGGTTCCAGCAGCAGGACAACTGTGCCCCCAAGCTTGGCATCTCCAATCATCTTACATTCCTGATCTGCTTGGTCTGCAGACACTGAGATTGAGGGGATGTTCCAGTCCCCTGCTGTACACTGGGGACCTGTGTCTACTGGTGAGGGACTGCCATGCACCCATGACCTCAAGTTTTGAGTTTCCTTTTTTATTTGCATTACTGGAGCCCAACCAAGATCGAGGCCTCATTTCATCAGCATCGGGCAAAGGGAGACAATACCTACCTCAATTTTATTTGCAGTCTAAATAGACAAGACAGACAAAGAGTGGCTGTGGAAACAAAAGCTTTGGAGAGGTGATGTGACATGACCCGGTCACCCAGCAGGAGATGAC
Source organism: Heliangelus exortis (assembly GCF_036169615.1). Classification (NCBI taxonomy): domain Eukaryota; kingdom Metazoa; phylum Chordata; class Aves; order Apodiformes; family Trochilidae; genus Heliangelus; species Heliangelus exortis. The sequence goes on along the minus strand of NC_092433.1, from coordinate 15,559,223 downwards.
AAGAGCCAGGAGTAGATGGAGGTTTCCTGACTCCTTGTCCCAATGATCTATCTATTGGAGCACGTTAATTTGTTCTCCCATTTGAATGCTGTGACTTGCATGCCAAATAGTGTCTAGTGAGGGGATCCCAGTTCTGGGAAAGAGATCCTTTGATTGCTAATGCTTCAGGCTAAAAATCCTTGTGCATATTAAGTTAAAATACAGCTGTCCCAGAAATTGAGTGAACTGTGTATTTTGGTGTATCTCTTTAATTTCAAGTCTCTTGTTTGTTTTGCACTAAATGTATTTCTAGCTTTCATTTCCCCATTGATTTTTTTTTTTTTTTTTGAACAGTGTATTGTACTTTTGGTGAGGATAATTGGCAGCTGGAGTAGATAGTGTTGGGAGAATTAAAGACTTTGGCATCCAGGAAGGTGGAGTTCTCCTGTATTACTGCAACAACTATTGGGAAGTTTTTCTTTTGCTGGAGTAGGCAAAACAATGGCTGGGCTATCTGAAGGCCAGTTACAACTTTGATCTTCAAACTTCTTGAATGGCACCAACACTTATCAGAAAGTCTCTCTGGATGCCAATAAGCTGTGGCCATGAAATCCTTCAAATTATGAAGACCTTTGTTTTTTCACTTGTGGACTTCTGAAGCTCATGGCAGCATCGCTCAGTGCTTGAGCTCTGGCTAAGCCAGGGTTTTGGTCCTCAGTTTGGTCCCTGTAATTCTTGGATTCATAAAATAGCCTCCTACTCTGTTGCAGAGGAATGTTTTGAGGATAACTACATTACTTTAAGAAATGCCAAAGCTTTGCAGCAGTAGAAGGCACAGAAATACATGAAAAGAGATGGATTCATGTACAGTCATGACCGTGGTTGTCTTTTCACCCCCTTAAAGTTTGTCACTAGTATTTCTTTGTCAGCTTTATCTTTTATTATGTTGAGCCTTTAGGACATTACCTGTTGTGTTTTCTCTTTTTGCCAATACATCAGGCAGGGACAAGCTCCAACCTGATCTTGCTGTGTGGTTAAAAAAAAAAAAAAAAATTGGTAGTAATGTAATCTGTGGGCAAATTGCACTTTAATTCGTAATTGTGCTATGAATATGGACTTGGCTTTCAAATGCTCTCTGAGTTTAAACTGCAGTTTGACTTTTATTTAGATAAATGCCTTTGTGCTTATAGTGAAATGGGTATCTGCTGTAGGCTGGTATTGATTTAAAGGTCTCTAGAGTGTTTTAAAAGACAGTAGGGGCCTACAGGACAACGTATTTTAAAACTAGATGCTTGGTTAGCTTTTACACTCCTGTGTAGCTTCAGATCTAAATTGTATTACATGTCAGCCTGTCCTGTTGATCTATTGAACCTGTTTTCAGTGCAGGTATTGGGAAAAAATTGAACATTTCAGGCAAGATGTAAGGAGCTGTCTTCAGACCTGAGTGCTCTGAAATGATGCACTTGAACTATTGAATGGACGTGAACTATTGAATGTGTGCAAAGAAAGGCTTTGAGGATTTTTCCATAAGTGCATTATAGGAGAACAGGTGATCAATAACAGCTGGAGGTGTTCATCTCTTCCTACTAATTGTAGGGTATCCTAATATTAATCAGGTATACTAATTGTATGACCTCTTAGGTCATAGAGCATGGGTAACAGTTCAGTAAGTGCTGGGGTGATCCTTTTTGGGCTCCAGACCTTCTTGAGGTATGTGGGCACAGCTTTAAAACAAACAAAAATATATTAAAATGGTGAAAATTGGCCAGTTTTCTAGTCAAACTGGCTTGGTGGTTTGAATAAGCACCTGAATGTTTGTGAGCTTATCTAGAATCAGGCCACAATCTTTTGGGTCATGTTCAGAGGTGCAGTAAGAGGGTGTAACCTCCCTGAAGAGGAGACAGGAGGGTTGAATTTTACCCAGGATAATAGCTCAGAGCAGGGTGTGGAGCAGAGTAAAATTAAAGCAAGTTCCCCCTCAATTTCCTTACAACTTCTTGTGGCTGCCTTTCTTGCTACCACCCATCAATTTGCCACCTCCTTCTTCAGATTACACACTTTCAAGAGCATGCCAACACTGCATACATCATGTTAATTAGACCATTTGTTAATTTCCGCATCATTAGTCACTTGGTCTTAATTGATCTGTGTTCTCCAAGTAAGTCCCTAGCTGCAGGTTTGACCTGTCCTGTGGCTTTGTGCTGATAGTGCAAACCTAGGGGGCAAAACTTTGCATTGCCTGATGCTACAGCAGAGCATGGCAGAGGGTTTGCTTGTGGTTTTCACAGTCAGTAAGCACTTCATTGGCATTTTTTTTGTTTGCTTGCTGCCCCTAGCAATCCTCACTGTGTGTTCCTTACAGAATGCTCTGGCTGTGTTTCCAATCAGGGATGTCCTGTGGGACAGGTCTGCTCTCCCAGTGGGTTATTTTCAGATGATACTGCACAATTTATATGATATGTACAATTTGTATTTATATTCTATTCTGTCCTCTCCATCAGTGAAATGCCAGGATCTAGATTTGGAGTGTCCAGTAGCTGGAAAGCTTTGGTTGAGATTCTTGAAGAATAAAGCATGTATTAGTTTATGACTAGCTGGAAAATGTAATCAGTGATTTTTTTAAACTCCTCTGTATTTAGTGATATACTAATAACATCATCTTTTTAGAAAATGTAGAATGTACTTTGTTTACACATAATGAGTGTATGTACCTATGTGTATTTTTGCTTGTGAATAATACACAGTGGTGGATAAAAAAATGCCCTATGTGAATGTAGCTATAAAATATTTAGCAGACTGTTTGTTGATTGTTTCGGTTCAGACTTTAATTTGTCAGGAAATATCCTATTCATCTGTGATTAGTTTTGTGGTTATGAATAACCAATAGAAGAATAATAAATGTAATTGTGTAATATTAAGGCAAATTAAAACCACACTAATGCAGAAGAGGAAAAAACTTGGGGAGAGCTAGATAACATTTTGATCATGGACCTAAATTTGTGTATTCAGCAGGAAAGTGCTGCTTCTGTCATGTTTAAGTGCTCTTGTTAAAAACAAACCCACCCACCCAGTGCAGTCTGGAATAATTAAGATGACTTTTTTGCTGAGCACAGTAACTGCAGTATGCTGATCCCATTGTTTTTTTTATTTTAACAGAAACCTGAGCTACAACAAGTTGACAGAGATTGATCCTTCTCCCTTTGCAGAGCTGTCGAACCTCCAGGAAGTGTAAGTATTCTTTCAGAGGTTTTAATTTTATTTTGCCAGAGCAGCTTGTGGGCCAGGAAGAAATTGTATATAGTTTCCTAATATAGAATCTTCCTTAAACTAACCCATATGAGCAGATCTGACTTGGTATGGAGGTTTGTTTTGGTTTTTTACCCTCCATATTGTACCTGTGCTGGTTTGTGTTTTGGTTTTGGTTTGGCTTTTTTTAAACTAATCAATTGACAGAACACAAAATCCCAATTAAAACAACATTGTTGTTATTGGAAATCATTGGAGTTTGCTTCCCTCTTTCTTGTGCAATGCTCTGAAGGAGCAGTTCAGCTAACACACCTGAGCATACACACAAAGCTCCTTGCTGAAAGGATAACCCTGAAGCAAGTCAGAACAGCCTGGATCATGATACCTGATGCCAACCTAACTCAAATCTCCCAGGAAACAAAGGTGTAGTGTAGTGGGTAACAAAGCACTTAACTGTATCTCTTCCTCTCTGACATTTGTGCTCCTTTTGGAACCAGAACAAATTCTGTTTCAAGACTGCTGGGAGAGGCTAAACCATCATAGCTGTCTTCTGCTTTGGTGAGGAAAGAAATCTGGTGAAGGTCTGAGTGGCCATGCCAGAACCCCCCTGTTGGTAAAGGAAACCTCGTTAGGAAAATTGTAGGATTTCCTAGCTCCTGCTCTGTGTAAATGCTCAGCAGTTACACTGCTGTGCTTGTCAGCTATTCACAGTGATTCCCAGAGCCTGATTTTGAATTTTGAAAAACGAAAGTGACAAAGATTTCAAGTGGTGGGTTGAGGTAATGAGCTCACATTTGAATGCTGAATTGCTGGCATACTTGAGGTTTGGGCTCTGAAGAGCTACTGATGCCTCATGGGAAACTGAGAAAACATTTCCTTTCAGAAACAATGCTGTGCTCTGTGTATATCGTGCATTTTCTCTTGTCCTCTGTCTGTTTTCATTAAGTGTTGGCTCTCAGGCTCGTGGAGGGGCCAGATCCTGTGATTCTTAAGTAGGCAAACCAGTCTGCTGCAAGTGGGAGTTCTGCCTGCCTAATGTCTGCAAGATTGGACCATGGGGATTAATGTAGGATCTCTTCCCTGCCTGATTGCCCCTGGCTCTCTTGCTTACACAAATAGTCGAGACTTGTTAGGGGTCACAATTAAGTGAGGAATTTGCATCAAGAGTGACTGCAGTGCTCTGCAATCAACTTCATCAAGATTATCCTAGAGAGCAGTAAAGGAAGGGAGAGAAGCAATGCAGGTGGGCAGACTGCTGCCTATATGATCTGTTTTTTTAACTTCTCTCTAAACCATAGAAAGCCTTAAATTGCTCTGTGCTTAAAGAAGAGAATTGCAGCTCTGATCCCATGAGACTTTATAATTATCCTAACATGATCGTGGCTTAGCAATAGCTTTTATTTGTGGAAATGCCTGAAGGCATGTGACTTCAGGGGCTGTGGAGCTGGGAAAAGAGGATGGCTTCTGGTTCCTTAGGTAGCTTCTTGTGCAGAGCTGCATGGGTTGAGGGCAGGGCAAGCCCTGCACTGAACACTCATCTGCTAAAAAAAGATGTCAGGGTTTAAGGGAGGGGAGTATGCAGCCCACAAAGTAATGGTGCAGGTAAGAGCTGCTTACTGTGTCAGAAAGGCGGAGTTAGGGAAAAGGAAGAGAGCAGAGGAATGAGTAGGAGGGAAAAGAAAGAAGTCAGAAATGGGTGACTGGAAGGGAGCAGAGCCTGGAAGGCAGGCTCTGGAAAGTGTGAGGGAGAAGCTCTATTAAAAGCCCTATCTACCAATCTGTGTTGCTTTTGAATAACAGCTAAACCACAGACCACTGAAATAAACTGCATTTCAGAAAGAGAACCACATCTGTACTGCTGGAGCATCTCCTTCCTGATGTTTTTTTTTAAACACTTTGCAAACATTCATGAAATAGGCATCATGCTGTGGCATGTCTTGAGAGCAAGGCAGTGTTTTGTGCTGGGCAAATCAAGTCAGCCTCAGGGATAGAGATTGCCCCAAATAATAGATGCATTGATAAGACCTGAAACCTCCCATGATGCTTCAAACACTGCCTGTGCTTTCTGAACATTACAGATGAGACTCAAAGCTCAGTGTGTGTGTGTTTGTTTGTGTGTCTGCATGTGACTAGGTAGTACAATATATTCTGAAAACCTTTTTTTCCCCCCTTAATTTTAAGAAAATTTCAGTAAATTAGAATATTTGGATATAGTGTCTTGTTTTATTAAAAAATATAATGTATTTACCCTAAATTTTTCCCTTTCCCTGGTTTTAGACAATTGTTTGTGGCATTTTTTTAAGAACCTCTTTTTTCCTGTCAAAAGCATAGGTCTGTGTGGAATGAAATCTAGAAAGCCCATGATCCAACATACTCTGAAATAAGGAGCTTTGTGCTGATGGAGTCTCAGGTGCAAAGGGCTCAAGTGTCACATAGCTTTCCTCCTTCAGAATACCTGCAGCTTTTTCTCATCCCCTTTTGGTGGCTGTCTCTAATGACACCATTCTGAGGTCCATCCATTCTCATACCTTGGTTGAACAGGTGGATGGAGGGTGCTGCTGTAGGATAAGGCCCCATGGCCCTTTCTGGGTTTTCCTCAGGTCATATGAAGCATGGGATCTATGGAAGTCATGGTCCCATGGCTCTCAGGTTTTCCAAGCTCATTGGTAACAAAGAAGCAGTAACTGTGCTGAAATCCCTCTCCAAACAACTCACCGTTTCTAAAGTGCCTTTCACTGAAAGCTCTGGAGAGCTGTGCTATTTTTGAGCAGGCTCCATTTCAGCTTGACACCAGCCTGGCAGCCGGACTGTAAATATTTTATATGGGTGCCCCCCTCCTCTGATTTTGCATCCAGAGGCAGCAGGTTTGTGTTGTCAAAGGGGAGGGCTGGGGAGGAGAAAGGAGACTACAAATAAATTTGAGTCTGGCTGTTCTCTTTTGGGCTTGGTTTTGCTCTTTGTTTGTTTGGGATTTTTTCTCATTCCTTATCATGGGGGAAGGGGAAGATGAGAGGGAAATCCCAGGCAAATACTCAGCTTGGCTGCCTCCTGCATCAGCAACTGGTGCCTTTGAGAGAAAATGAAGTGGGAGAGTCACTTCTGACCTGACAGGAGGCTGAAAAATGAAAACCACACTCATGTCAGAGGAGGCTTTGACCAGTTTTTAGATGCTGGTTGGTGTTAGAGCTTCTAGCCAGTCTCGCAGAAAGTGGGATTAAAAATCTTTCTCCTATGCCTTTCTCCAAGATGCTCAGTTGGATATTAATGAAAAGAGGGCACAAACAGAAGCTTTTCAGTGCTCTTTCCATCTTGCTTTGTACCTTTGAAAGCTCTAGACCTTGCTATAATATGAGCAACAATGAGCTTTTAGTTGCAAAGTGGAGCTCCTTGCTGAATTGCAATGCAGTTGCCTTTTTTTTTTTTTCCCCTTGCATTTTGAGATCCGGGTGTAATGTCAGAGGCAGAGGAAAAAGCTTTTATCCCAGCAGTGCCTGGAACTCCTTATGAAATCAAATACCTCGCCTGCTCTCAAGAGGAGCCAGAAGGAAGTTCTGGGATGGATGTCATGCTGCCCTCTCCCACCTGCCAGAAATAGTTTTAAAGGAAAGAAGAAAAAAAAAAAAAATTGCAACTTAGGGTCGTCCTCACTCGTGCCCAGGGTTTAGCATGGCTCAGCTCCACCACCCTGCCCTCCCTGACGGGAAATGTTGTTCTTCACACGCCTGAACTGTTACCTTTGAGGTGTCCTGTGAGAAGGCAGCAGCAGTGACAGACCCAGCCGGGCTCTGCCTCAAGGAGCAGCTGAGGGAAGGGGACAGGGAGGCTCCTGGGGAGCTGCCATGGGCTCGGCCTGGGGCGACCTTAATGGCTTCAGCGTGCAGTGGGTGGGGAGTGGGCAAGATGGCAAAGAAATTAGGTGATTTTCAAGCCGCCAGAGAAGGGACTGTTACAGTAATTAATTGACTAATTCACCGTACAAACAAAGGCTCTTTAAACCGAGGAAGAGCCAGTCACATGGCAGGGATCTGTTGTCAGTGAGAACACTTCAGACATTAGGCTGTTAAGGGGGGCATTTTGGTACTGGCATTTCCAGGAGCCCCTGCCAGCCTTTTAGCCCTGGGGAGCTTCACAGTGCTCCCCAGCCATCTGACTGGAGCATGTCACCTCATTTTAGTGGCATTACTGCAATTTTGTGTATTTTGCTGCCTTTGTGGGGCTGCCCTTGCAGTAGCTTTGCCTGGTGGGGAGCGTAGGCCTGTGGAGAGGCCTGCTGGGCCCTCATGGCCTGGCCTGGCAGGGTGAGCTGGGGCTGCTGCTTGGGGAGGGAATTAAATTCATTGTCTTGAGGCAACAGGGCCCATTGCCTCGTGGTTGTGGGTGCAAAGGATCTTCTCCTGTATCTGTTAGGCCTGGGGATCCCTGATGGCTCTGGAGACTTGGCTGCCGGAGGGCTGTGGCACAGTGCCTGCCTTCGTGGTGTTTGACTTGGGTTAAGGGAGTGGGTGGAAAGGGAGGGGAAAAAAAAACTTTGTTTTCATAAAGAGGATATGGTTGGACCAGTTATGGTGGCTCTCGTTTATTAAAACATTTGTGAGGGAAGGTGGGAGTGTCTGCTAGGATTCTGTTCCCAGAGAGCTGGGGCAGGGGGACAGGTGAGGAAGCCCCATGGCTCTCCCTCCTCTCATGTGCTGCTTGCTTGAACAAATAATTTCTGTTTTTTGCAGGCGACTGAACAACAACGAGCTGACCTCCATTCCCTCCCTGGGACCTGCTGCTTCCAGCATCCGCTCCCTCTATCTGTAAGTTGCTGCTTCCTCTATTGGCTTTTGACTGGTTTTGGCTGTTTGTATGTTTAGCAGTTACTGCCTGATGGTTTCATATATGTCACACTCATTTCTGCTGACTGCAGATTTCATTATCAGGCTTGGTGGAACCTTAATTAAAAAGCATCTTTTGGAGTAGTATGGTTTGTGTGGGCTCCATGTTGTTCTTATGGTCAGTGGTAACATGTCAGTAAACTTCATGGGTTAGCTGTGTATTGACTAAAATATTTTCTCATCTGCCTTTGGGTTTCAACCATTATGTCATATTTATGCTATTGAAAGAGTATGTAATTTTACTTTTTTCTTTTTTTTTTTTTTTTTCCCTTTGGCCCTGTCCTGATAATTTCCTGTCTCTTAAAGCCAGAGACTGTTCACATCTCAGTCTTTCAGGGAACTCATTCCAGACGTGTTTTTATGGTCTCTTTCAAACTCTTCTCTCTTTTTACTTTTTAGAGGGTGATTGGTGATTGTAAGGCTGGGTTTGCAGAAGCTTTGATGTTCCTAACTTTGGTAGTTTAGGTGTCTACAGAAGTGTTATAGACACCTGAGAGTCTTTGTACCACAGAGGGTCTCAGGTTGGGAATGCTGCTGAAGGGAATAAAGACATTATAACATCAAACTACTTATACTTTAGGAGTGTGGATTTCTAAAATTATTTTTGCATGTGTCTGCTTGTAATGCACACCAAGAAGGAATTTTGCTGAGGTATGCATGATACCTCCCAAGTTTCTGTGAAGGGGAAGTGGTTATGGCTAATATGGACTCCAGCAAAGTGCTTGAGCAGTTCAAGCAGTGGCTTCCAGCATGCATGGCAATGCAGTGCACATCTGCAGGCAGGTGTCCTTATTTAATGTGGATTTACTGCTTCTTGTAGTGGAATATGTCTGTGTCCATACCTCCAGGTGAATGGCCTCTCATGCTCCAGAAACTCCAGCTTACTCCAAGACAACCTTGATCTGTTGACTGAAAATACATTCCTGTTACTTAAATCAAGGACAGAATTGAGTGAAACGAATTGGCACTGTTCCTGCTCTTCCATTAGGCAGTGTTAAAATACTCAGAGCAGAACTCCCTCACTCTTTTAATTCAGTTTAGGGATCTTAGCTTCAAATTGGTGTCCATATCTTACTCCTGGTGTGAAGTGAGTTCAGCTTTTGTTTGAGATATAGTGTCTTTGATATTCTTTGGGGGGTGTACCCTGTTCCTGCAGAGCTTACAAAGAGTGCTGGATCCAGCAAGTGTCACTTACTCACAAGTAACCACTCCACCTCTAGGCTGGAGGGGGTGATTTGTGTCTCAGCAGCGACCAGACCTATCAAATGTGTTGCATGAAGTTGGTGTGAAACCATCTTGGTTGATTTCTGCCCCCTGCTGCAGCTTCTCCTTGCATTTGAAGTCTGGATGTGTGATCTGGGGGCTGCAAAGCAGGGCACTGACTCTTCCTGAGTCCTTGTTTAAGGAACTTTCCCCTGACATGAGAGACCATCTGCCTGCCTCTTGAACTGAGCTTACCAGGCTGCTGCATAACCTGGTGTGTTATGCACTGGGATTCAAAAAAACTCCAGAAATCTTGATTTATGGATGGAAAGCTTGCATACAATTTAACATCCAGGATATAGTTTTAGACCCCCCCCAATCAGCTTTTGTTTCTCACAAAGTCTATAAATGATCCAGGTTTCACAACCCCCTGTTATTTTTGCTATTAATTTAGCTGTTGGCAAAGGACCAAATTGCTAGAGCTTTGGTTTTCTTACTCCTGAAACAAAATAAGTTGTTTGGAAAGAAGGAATAATGACTGGTGGAAGGCAGTAGATTTACAGCTCCTCTGAAATTTCAGAGTGGTGCAGAAGGAAGGGGAAGGTACAAAGCCAAGTGATAAAAGCACGGTATTCTAAACAGACCTGCTTAGTATCACTTTCCAGAAATCTGTATTGCTTTCCTCAGCTGCTACACATAAATAACTCTGATAGTGGGATTTGTAATGCTGCTGTCATACCTCTGCAAGAAGGATCTCTTTGTTTAGCTTGTTTCAGAGAATGCCACTTTCCCCTCGTTTGTATTTCCTTTTAATTTTTATCAGAGGTAAAAAAAAAAAAAATCTGAAAGACATTTTAAAGTACCTGCTTTAATCAATGTTGCTGACTAACTCACATTGGAATGATTTGCTGAGGAAGTGAAGCTTTCTCCAGCCTTGGAAGTCTTTAAATCAATTGGATGGCTTCCTAAAAGATGGCCCTTTAGTTCAACTTTAGGTTAATGGGCTTGATACGCAAATTATTGGGTGAAGTTCCTTGGCCTTATGTGGTGTAAGGAATCAGATTATATGATCATACAGGTTCCTTCTGGCCCTTCAAATCTGTGAAGTAATAATCTGGGAGGCTGCCAAACCAAACCCATGGTGAAGACTCATAATGAAGACTGTGTATCGAGAAACTGGTTTATGTTTAAGTATATAGTGTTACAGTGTATTCTTACTGCTGAAGAAAAATAAATACGTTTCCTTTTTGGTTTTTTCCAGTGTTTAGAAATGTGTGAAGTGTGTTTACCTCACAAACCTCTGAAGTAGGTTTTGTGTATTGCATGTGGTTAAGTATTTCCAAAGGGCTGTGAATGTATTATAAAAACAAGGGTTGTGTATTTGTCATACAAAACAGCCCTTTTGAATGATTAAGTAAATCTCTTACTTTTCCTAAACTGGAGAAGAGTTATTTTTTCTCATTTTGGTGCTGGGAGAAAATAATCTTCCATACTGCAAAATCAAATTTTCTATAAAGGTTTTTTTTAATGTGCTTGACCACTTTGCCTTCCCTATTTCTGAGTTTCCCTTACCTGTCTCCATCACCCAAAACTTTCTTGACCCCACATATGTGCAGACCTTGAGTAAGTTATGTATATATGTAAGCATGTGGGAATCTGTTGGAGGGAGAATTCTCAAGGCTTTCTTGCAAATCTTTGTTCCAAGCTGCAGATGGGTGCAGGCATAACATGTGTATCAAACATGTGATGCCCTAATGTACTGCCATGAAGTTAAGTTTAATTATTCCTTGAAGAGTCAGTTTGTTTGCCTTACATGTTGAAAAGACTGCCAAAGTCTTCCATCTCAACAAGAGCAAACATAAGGGACTTGATAAGGCTTTTAATAGAACAGAAGGGAAAAATAATCTATGTATGGGTTACCAAATAAAGACAGATATTAAATGCAGACATCTGTTAGTGCAAAGAAAAGCCAGGAAATTCAGCTGGGAGGGGGAGAGACTGAATCTGGATTCATTCCGAAATTACGTTGGAGTAGCTGAGAGGAGAATCTTGCCTGAAATTCCCACAGCATTTGTAATTTAGCTACAGTTCCTAGACTTGGACATTTGGGAGTTGATGGCAGGATGTTTTCCTTGACATGCTTTTGGCTGAGGATTTCCCTTCCCAATGTTCTGCTGCAACTCTAGTGTGTTAACTCTGAAGGTTCTTGAGAGGACTCTGACCTGATCTGGTGGGGAAGGGGAAGATGGAGGAAACCATTTATTTGCAGCAGAACTGAGCCTGTTTATATCCAACTTCCTCACTAACTTGTGTGGAGAATCTGAAGAGACCTTTCTAGCATGCCAGTGAAGAGGAAGACCTGAGCTGCAATCAGCTCTGTGTTAGTCTGCTACTACAGGTTTCCTACAAACCTCTGTGCAGGTGCAAGCTCAGCCCTTACTGTGAGGCCTGTCTGCTGCTGCTTCATGCACCTCCATGTGAGTAAATGCATCCTGGTGAACTTCTGGGATGTCTGCATGGGCTGATGGAAGTGGATCCTTGTCCTCTGCCCTGGCTCTGGGGTGGCCAGCCTGATTCAGTCAGCATCCTCCAGGACAGGAACATCAGCACAGGCTGTAACACAGGTGGAGAGCCTGCTAACCAGACCACTGAGACAAGCATGGTAAACAAAGCACACTGTGCCACATCCTTAGCTGGCTAAGAATTAAGGAAGTTACCAGATTAAACACTCAAAAATAACTTCCATGTCTTTTACCCTAAGTCTTTTAAGCCCCCAACCATTTAGGAACAAAGGGGACAGTGACCCGTGGCAGTTAGCTGTGTGTTAGCAACAGTCTGTTTGAGGTGTTTTGGCCCCATGATCTTGCTCTGAATAAGCACAGATAACAAGGAAGTCAGAATAGGGATTTTTGGAGCAAAAGAGTGTGAAATAGGATTAGCTGATTCACAGAGGATGCAGTGACACTCTGCACTGTATTAACTGAGGAAAGTGAAATCAATAGGACTAGCCTGCTGCCAAACTGAGCATAAAAGTCTCTTGAAGAAAATCAATCTTCTTTACAGGCTCATTAATGTAAAGATCAATTCACATTAAAATGTAATTAAACAGAGAGGGCTAATAGGAGAAGGGTAAGTGATCTACTGTGCCACAGGCAGAATACATCATGGATATATGGAGAATTGGAAACTGGGAGTGGCAGGGAACACACTGGGTCTGCTTGAAAGGACTGGGGAGCTCAGATGCCAGCTGGGGCAGTGTGGTCCTCATGAAAAGGAGAATATTCTGGTATTCCATCCTGATGTTGGCAGCAAGACAGGTTAGAGACTGCAGCCAGTAATTTCTCCATCAGGAATAATGTTTCCATTTGAATTGCATGGTTTCCTGGGGAGGTCCCCACCTTTTAAGTGGTGGGGATTTCATTATAATTCTGGTTAAATGAGGCATTGTTAGCGACCCTTGTTTCTTGTCTGACTTTGGCATTGATTTTCATTGCATCTCATTAACCTTTGTACAGGTTTAGGCTGGTCTTGGAGATCCCTAACATGGCAGAATCATGATTGTGCTATCACTCCTCCCTCTGGAGCTGTTGCCTCATGCTTTCTTACTGAAGGTTTGGGAAAACACCTGTTGTTTCAGTGCTGTTTGCAGTACTGTTAAGTGAGGTTTTTAGAGCCTCTTTCTAAAGACCCATGGGAGTCTTTGAGCTGCTGTTCTGCTTCCATCCAAGCCAGACCTGTCTTGCTATGTTATTAGCAGTCACTGTGCTGTGATCTAAGTGTGATGTAGCAAATATACCTTTGTTTCCCCAAGTTTTTGCCAGAGGCTGAGGTTGTGCTGAGATGTGCTACTTCAGTTTGTCCTTTCGTTTGAAGTGAAGATGGCGAAGACTTGGTTGAGTACCAGGAGAACTGCAGCTCAAAACTGCTGCATCTGTGCTGTTTATAGAGTATATCTGAGCCTGAGCTGTGTGTGAGCTCACTTCATGTTCCTGACTAGGGCAGAATGTAAATCTCTGTGTAGGCAGTGTTGGCAGTTGGAAAGTTTGGGCTTAAATGAAGAACTGTGGTTTGAGCTCACCTGATCCTATAGATGGATGGATGGATGGATGCAGTGATCTTTGTGGCCTTTTCCAAGTTGTGTGATTGTGTGATGCAGCCTCAGAGGACACTTGTGGCCTGGGATCCTGCTGCTCTAACTGCTGTACAAACAAAACAACTGCCTTGACCCCCAAGAGACTTTAGTCTGCAAGTCATCTTTCCTGGAGTCAAAAAGGGATGACCTAACTATTAGAAATAAGGAGAATACTCTGTTAATTCCATCTGGGTCACAGCAAGCAGTTTTGTACTCGTAAGCACAAAATCCAGATGACTCAGATGCAGCCGTGTGCAGGGTCCAGTTGAAGTCAGCAGGCTCTGCTTGTGTGCAGGACGTGTCTTGGGCAGCTCAGAAAACCACACTGCTTCCTATGCTGTATAATTAATTACTTTCACAAAGAAAGCTTTTTCTGGTAAGTAAGGCAAAGTGGTGTATGCAGGTGGAGACCCATCTGTGGGAGCAGATTCACCCCCCACTCCTCCTTGCATCACTTCTGTGGTATAATGTCTGCAGGGACCAATTCCTCAGTGTTTACTCAGGCAATTCCCCTCAGAGGCTGGCGTGAGTGTTGCTTTCTGAGTATTCAGTCCATGCTACAGGGTACAGCTTCTACTTTTGGATGTGAATATATCAGTGTGGAAAGGTGAATAGAAAGAATGCTGGCAGTCAGGTTGTTCAGTGTGCAAACAACGTACTGGCATAAGATATTCTGAAACCCACCTTTTTTGTTTGTTTTTGCTCAGAGTTCAGAGTAAGGCCCTGGTGTGTAAAGTCTGCTAGTTTTTGAGGCCAAAGACTGTGAGAGCCTTTCCCAGTGGAGGAAATTCTCATTAATCATGTGCTCCCAAGCTCCAGAAGAGACGCTGTTTTGACTTCATTTGGGCTGTTGTAACTGTTCTAATCATTTGCACGTCCTCTTCAAGCTTTCAGAAATAATGTGAGTGCATGGAAATGGCAAAGGATATGAGAAGTGAGTTATTTCTTCTGGAAAAGCAACAGCAGTAAAGCACACAGTCCTTAGACTCAACAGAAGAGCATCAGAAAGCAGTCTGGGCACGTGTAAAAACTGGCCAGAGGAAGAAGATAGTGAAAGTTTGTGGCAGTTTGTGGAATACCAGTTATCCCTTGAGGATACTTTATTATGTATTTAGTAGTGAGGAGAACCATCTTATGCAGTCGTGGCAGTTTCTTCTGTGAGTATAGAGTTGCTTTCAGTTGGGTTATGTCTGCTCTGCCATCTCTGCCTAGCAGGCCATGCTAGGAGGATGAGATGAGGAGCTGGAATACTGGAACAGTTTCTTGTTTGTTCCATGTATTGGTTATATCCCAAGACCAAGTGCATTCCTGTGTGGGTAGATCTGCTTCCTCTGAGCTAAAGATATGAGATATGGCCTCAGGACAGTTGTAATTTGTGAACATAAAGGATCTTCTGCTGTGTTGTCATTGGGCAGGTGTGTCATGGACAGTGCATGAGATGATTTCCAAGTTCTGTCCCTCTCCAGATCAAGCCTTGGTTAGTTGTTTAGGGTCACTTGTGACCATGATCTTTTGTTAAGGTCAGTATGAAAAATAGCCTCATATTTGAGCCTCGGAATAGCCCAAACTTACTATTAATATCTGTGGTAGATTGACTGTCTCATTTAATGGCATATGGCAAATAAAGGACATGTCCAGAAAAGCAATTCCTTTGTTAGTCTTCACAGAATGAACAGATTTCAGGCATAACTGATTTGCTGAGTTGAATGTTTTTAGCATATTGAATTTCCTGCCTGAAAAATGCTAGTAATGGCAACTTAGTTTGGTCAGGGGTGAGTAAAAGCAGAGCTGCATCTGCAGTAAAAGCAAGTCAGGTTATTTCTGGGTAGAATTCTCTACCCATTTTTCTCTCTGAAATCTTGACTGATTCAGTTTTGTAACAAAAGTAGGAAACTATCAGTATGTGTGCTGTTTCTTTCTCTGCTCCCTTCTGAGATTGCCCAGTTAGTCCTCCTTCCTATGATTCTTTATTCCAGTTGTTAGACAAGCAGTGCTTGCTCAGAGTAGGATTTGCCTAGCCTACCATTTGCTTCCCAGCAGCAGTCATAAATAGATTGTTAGGAAGGAGTAAAAAAAGCAATGAGGATAGAACTATGATTTTTTTTTTTAAAGTAGAGTCCCTTAAAGCACTTTCCAAATCTGTTTGTTTACTTTCAAGTGTCCTGGAAGGCTTGAGAACAGTTCCTCTGTATATAACAAGGCTAAAGCTCTCTCAGCAAGGTGTTAAAAAACGAATCCTGCTTATGTGGTTCAAAGCCCAGTGAATAAAACATCAGTTTTGCTATATACCTTCTGCTCTGTATGATGTTTAGCACTTCCATCATTGCTTCCACTGGCACCATTAGGAATAGTGTGGAATTCAGGGTAAAGAAACACTAGGATGAACAGTGTTAGCTAAAATCTGATTCTGCTATGTCTAGGCTGGAAAGGATGAGCAAAAAACTCTAGGAAGCTCACTTCTAAGTGAAAATCCAGCACACAGCTTTCGTTCAGTTATTTTTAACCCATGTTGAATTCCCCACTTAATTGCAGAGACCAACAATATAGGTCACATCAAATATTATGATCTTACTCTTGCAAAATAGCCCTGTTGATGTATGTGGGGTTGAAAATCTGATTTCTGGTTAAGGCAGGTGAGAAAGTGATCAGTCATGCCTTCAGATGAAGTGATCACTTAAAAGGCCACCCTCCCTTCCAAGTGTCTGCATAACTCTTGCTTGTTAACAGGAATTCCACGTGAATATTGATTGGGAATAAGTGGTTGGGTGAGTACATGTTCTGCCTGTCAAACCATTTAATGTTCAATTGCACATCAGGGAAAATAGCAAAGGCAGCTGGAAAGTGCAGCAGAAGAGTAGAGGTGTACAAATGAAAAGTCAACTGTTTTAGTGGTCAGACCTGAGTAAAGAAAAAGACATTGGAAGGCAAAAAGAGAATCTATAAATGGCTTGTTGTTGTTAGACTTAAAATATCTTCCACTCTCCAATCTGTGTGCCACACATCACGTGCTGTGTGGAAGCAGCTGCTGAATGGAGGGGTGACTAGCAGGAACAAGGGAAAGGGACTGGACTTCTGGAATTTTTCAGGTGTCCTGAAAAACAGAGTACCTTTTGATGGTCTTAATGAAGATGTTTTTATTCCCCTCCAGTTTGTTCTTGAGACAGCTGTCATATTTTTTGAAAATAAGAGGAGCTGAAGAAGCAAGTGGTCTTACTAAAGAACCCTGAAGGGCTTAGTGGCTAAATGTCAGTAAATGCTTACCATTTATTTTACAAAATCTGCTCTAGGGAAGCTTGAACAGGTAGTGTTTTATTCCAGCCTGGCTTAGAACAATAGTAGTTCTACTTCAGAGCTCATTCTCTGTTCCCTGAATCTTTTGACACCTGGATCTGCAGTTTCCTGAAGCCATCTTTCCCACTTGATCTGCTTTATTAGTAACAGGAGGGCTGGACTTGTTAAGAAGAGCTGTTTTGTTGCTTTTCCACAGCAGAGCTATTCCTTGCAGGCTGAGCAGAGCTCACAGTGAGGTCTGCCCAGAGGCTATCCCTGTTCTGGCCACCTTGCTGACAAGACAGATAAGCCCTTTCAACAGAGCACAAGTGTGTGTCATGTTGGAACAGAGGAACCAGCCAGCCTATCTACATCTCTCAAGTGTTAACAGGAGTTTGACTGGCCAGTCAAAAATGTTTCTCCAGCTGCTGCCTTCTTTAGGAGGCAAATCTTTTAGCAACTTCTGCTGTAAGTTGCACGAGCCTTAAAGAGTTTGGTCTGAAGAGTAAACATAACTCGGGTGTTTTGTCCTTTATTTACCTGCCTGAGCATCAGGGGCACAGAGCTCACGTTGTTAAATCCACCTGTTTTCATTGTGCTCCTGTCACAGTTGGGGGAAAACCCCTTGGGTTGCATCATGGCTTTCAGACACAAGCAGTGCATGCTATCAAAAAGTCTGCTTGTAATTACAGTTTGGATTAATGTCCCAGCATCATGGGCAGAGTCATTACATTTGGTTTGCAGTTAAATTGCTTCTCAGCTTGTGTGTTTTCCCCTCCTCGCTCCTGCGGAGAGACTGAAACAAAACAAAACCACCCACAAAACACATGCACTCACTAGGCTGTGGTGGATCATCTTCACTTTGATCATTTATTACACAAAGAGAAACTAGAATCAGCATCAGGATTTAAGGATAAAAGTGTCTACGTGCCTTGTGATCCTCGGACACTTTTGGCTTTCAAATTAAAATGCGGCCCTCTTTGATTAGAAGCACAAAACTTGACTATGATGACAATGAAAAGAGGATGCTGCCCCTGCTTGGGATGGAACACAGGGAACTGCTCCAGCTTCTGGGCCACATTTGGACTGCAGCAGGGTCAATGGTTGCAGTCCACCAAGGTGAGGGAGAAGCAGAGGACTTGGGTCCTGTGGATGGCCACAGGGTAGCCCTTCCTGTAGATGGTGAAAACATAGCCCTTGAGTCACACTGGTCTCACATGAATAGTCCTGTTGACTGCAGTGAAACTATTTGTGTGAGTAATGGTTTGCCTGAGGGAATAAAGAGTTCATAATCCAGCCCTCTGCAGTGTTGCTGACTTGACTTGCAGGTGGTTGCTGCTCTGAGGTCCAAAGGGATGAATGAGCAAATCTCATCTCCCAGGCTGCTGTCTGACTCCAGATGTCCATGATTTGGAACAGAAATGCAGATGCAGTTACTTCATCATGAAAAGTTGCATTTCTTTTTCTCCTCTTAAAAAGGAAGGAATAATAAAACCACTTTTTCTTGAACCCCCTGTTTGTCTCAGTCTGTGTATATGGGATGATTACTTCATGCTTGTCCATCCTAACCTACCACCCCAAGGCAAGAACCTAACCTGATGGATGAAAGCCTGAAATGTATCAGTTTTGAAGCTGATGTACAGCAGCTGGGAAGATGCCTTTAGATCTTCTGCCATAGTTTGGTATAGTAGAACTCTCTCTTCTCAGCCTGGTCTTGTTTTATACTTATGTATGACAGTTTTAGAGGAAAACACTGGATCATAGATTTTGTTTCCTGCATCCTGGAAAGGCTTTTTTTTCTGAAAGAGCAGTAGGGAGAGGGAAGATGCTCTTGTAAACCTAAAGCATGTAAACCTTTACCTGTAAAAGTTACACAAGCATGGGGGTTTTTTTGTTTGGTTTTTTGTTTGCTTTTGTGTGGGTGCCTTTTTTTTTTTTTGTGGCTGACCCCAAAATGCAGTGACTGCTTGGGCTGCCACTGCTCTGCTCTTGTGTGTGCAGCCTGCACCTGAACAAACAGAGCTGTATCCACAGCAGCCTGGGAATCCGCCAGGGTTCCTCAGGGAAGGAGTGATTCAGAGCATCTGAGAAAAGTGGGGGCTGCTTCCATGCATCCTTGCTTCCTGCCCAGACAATAACCCATCTGCAGCTTCACTCTGAAAGGACAGTGGGGCTCTTCCCATAAGCAAATGCAGCACGTTTTGTGTTGGATAAAAATGCACATTCTTGTAATGGTACAAAATCTTGAGCCTCGTGAATGACCCTGGCAAGGCTGACAGGACAGTGCCAAGTGTCAGATAGCTCTAGGATGTCTTTCCCAGAGCAGCTGAGGAGCTTGTGCACTTTGGGAAGTTCAGTCTTTCAGGAAAGGTCTTGAGCACAGGGATGGTGTGCCCCAGATTTCCAGCATGCACCTGCTTGCTCATGTTATCTTCTGCTGCAGAGATAGCTTCACTGCTCCAAAGAAGATTTTTCACAAATACCAGGACAGCAGAGGAATCTTTTTGAAACAAAAATCGTTGGAAGCAAAATTTTTTTTATAAGTAACATGTTAATAGCATACAAAAAAATGAGCATTGTCAAACCATGTGAACTTCGAGTCAAAGCTGTTTGTTTGGGTCACAATAACACTTCTTCCTTTTTTTCCATACATTAATAGGAAGCATTTGGGATGGATCTTTATTGATGTAATAATATGATCAGAACAGTAAGTTGAAAAGTTACAACTGCTCTTTTAAGCACAAACACATCTTCCAAGTTACCAGTTCCCCATTGTCATGTCAGGAGAACTGCTCAGGCACTGCACTCCCCTCTGAAATGGATTTTTTTTTTTTAATTTGTTTTTTGTATGTAGTAAGTGAGGAACTAAAAGCAGATGGCAAGATTATCCTGGGTGAGAATGTGGGAACCTGTGTCTTGAATCTTCTTGTGCTTCTAGGAGGACCAATATTGAATCTCCTCTGAATTGAGAATGTAGAGGAGGAGGAGGAGGGCAGGTAACTCCAGGCATCAGTTAGTCACAGTGTATGTGATCCCTCTTCTGTTCCTGTGCCTTTGATCTCCTGTGGCCTGTCTCTGACACCAAACCTTGCCTGTCCTTCAGTAGAAAACCCCATAATTCTTTCTGGCTTTAGGGTTTGGTTTCCTCAGTACTTTCCCAGTATGGAAATCCTAACCAAAACGTGAACAACTTAATCTCTCTATTTCGAGTCTTGTGATCTCCCTTGTATGCTAATTTTTAAAATGTGCTCCCGTATTAATAGAACCCTACCCGAGGTGCAGAGCCTCTCTTTTGAAGCTCGATTTTATTTTTGATGCCTATAACAGGTGTTGGTTTAATAGGTTTGCTGTATTATGTCTTGCCTTTTTTTTTTTTTCCTGAGCTCAGCCAGCTCTGTAAACTGACACGACATGAAGGCCAAGCATGTGACTTCTCTCTGCCTTTTGCCTCGCTTCACACCAAACATTTGCGCCGCAGACACCCAGCAGCCCAGGCAGCCTTAATTCAAGCTTTGTCTAAATCAGGAGGTTTTGTGCTGATTGTATTTAAATGGATCCAGCCAAAGCCCCTTGTACGTTCCCATCTAAGGGGCTGCTTGCTTTGATTTTCCGCTGTCAGCTTTCTAATGGGCAGCTGCTGAGGGGAGGTGAATGTGGCTCAAGCAACAAAGGAGTGTGTTTGCACTGCTCTCTGCATCGATTTCACACAAGTCGTTTGAAGCCACGGTCTAAATTAAACTGATTAGTGTTCTCCAAAGGACAGCCTTGCTGCACAGAGGAAGGTGAATTCTTCTCCTATTAGATCTAGTGGAAAACGTTTCACAGCTTGTTTATCAAATAAATATTCGCAAAGACGCTTCGAATGAGGAAACCCTCTGGGATTCCAGTGTAATTTTACCTCTAAAATACAAGCTGAGATTCCTGGAAATGCTGCAAGCTTTTGACTTTGTGCCACCTGTTGTTTTGCTGCCACCCCCTTCAGCTCCCTCCTGACTTAGAGCAAACCCAAACAGCCTTTGGCTTTGCGGGAACATTTCACTTGTTTTTCTGTCTTGTGTTAGCCCAGAGGAGCATAGAGCCTGTGTTTGCTTCCTGACATGGTCTGAGCAGGCTTGGTTCAGCAAAGAGCTGGATGAGGTTGGTCTGAATCTCCTGGAGTCCTGAGGGGCCTATTCAAGAGTGGTGCAAAGTGCAAGGGATAAGATGCTGCAGCTCCTCGGGGTGTTGGCCCAGGGTGCAGGGGGGTTAAGAAGTGGTGGCTGGAGGGTCACTGCTTTCATCTCCTTTACTGCTGCAACTGTTACTGTCCTGAGGGAGAAGCAGTTCCTGAGCAAGTGCCAGATACATGTAGCTCAGGGCAGGAAAGCATCCCCCTGCTGCCGTGGAGTTGCCTTCATTTGGAACTAAGGTGTTGCAGTTCAAGATCTGCATTAGCTGCAAATGGGGTGTCTCTGGGTTGGATACAGACTGGGAAGTTTAACTGGTTAGCCAGATCCTCCCATAGTCACAAGCTAACCCAAATGGACTTGGACAAGCTCTTAGTTCCTGTGATTTCTCTTTTCACTTCAGCTACTTTAACTCCAAACTCTTAAGCCTCAGTGAAGGCAGTCCTGCATCATCATAGTCTGGTATTACAATCCCATCCAGATTTATAAACCAGAGGTAGAGAGGGGTTAAGAAACTTGCCCAAGGCAGATGAGTCAGTGCCAGAGCTGGGAATAGAAACTGAGAGACTTGGCTCCTGCTTCAGGCTCTAATTGCTCAATCTCACATTGAAGCTCTGTCATCATACACTCTGGAGGTAACTGTTGGCTACAGTGAGGCAGGGGAAGCTGTTTCCAGGCTGTGATACCTAAAGAGTGGGGGAGAGGAAAAGACACTTGGAGGTGAATTGGTTGTGGAAGCACCTATAATTTGTACTTTAAAGCCTGGTTGCTGCAATTGGTACTAAAATTTGATCTCTCACCTTTGAAGCCAACAAAATGTAAACTAAGGAGCTAGTTGGGAAAATTCCAACCCTTTCCCAGTCTCCACTTAAGGGGAATGGTAAGATCAGAATGTCACTGGTCTTTTTTCTCTGAAACACCCTTGCACTGAGATTAGGAACAAAGGCAGACATCCAAGTAGTAACAAGAAGGGTTAAATCACATTTCTCCTCATACTGAAAGAATGAAAAAATAAAATAGAATCAAGCTAGTAAAAGGTTCAGGCTATGTTGTGTTCATATCACATGCTGTGTATAGGAAAAGTCAGTCGGGTTGCTTTTGTTTGAAGTGCAGTGGTTTGAGAGGCTGCAGTGCTTTTCAGCAAACTGTCTGACATTCCCCAGCTGGGACTGGCTGGGAATGGTGTTTGGAGCCGAGAGTTACATTTGGAGTCAGCCCATGTTTGAAGGAGACTGAGAGAGGGAGAGAAAGGAGCCTGGTTTTTTCCTGTGTGAAATAATACATCCATCTAATCTGCCAGCTGTAGCACATGAAAAGCAAGAGGCAAGTGGACAGAAGTCACCTGGAAATTGTGAACACGGCTCCAATAAAATAGTTCTTTCCTGTCATTTTCTTCCCTTCTTTAAGTCTGTCTTCTGGGGCTGGCTGGGAGATCTTGCAGGCATGCAGATGGGATATATGTTGAGCAACTAAAGCACAGAAATATTAATACTCCAGAAAAAAATAACATTGGCTTCTGAAGAGCAATTCATGTCCAAACTCACTCTGTGCTTTCAGTTCCTTGCAGACTTAGCTGCCCTGCACAGGGATTGTCAGGTAATTTATAGTTTCTCCACCTTTATTTGTACAAGTTTTCATTTCCTGTTAATTTACAACCAGATCCATCACAGCCTAGATGAGATCAGAGTTGAACTCGCAGCCCCTGTTTCAGGAGAGCTCCAGAAAACATGCTTGGGGTTTGCTTTCACTTAGGTCTGTGTTGAGGTACTTCTGTGAATCAGGTTCACACACAAGTTAAATGGACTCTCTTCTTTTGAGGAGAAAAAAAAGATTGACATTTTTGAACTTGTTTATTCTACTGATCGAGTTCCTTGCAGAAGAAACTGGTTCTCAGGGAAAAGAAATCCCCCTTGCCCATGTGTTCAAATTATGGAGGTCACAAAATTCTGTGTATAGCAAACTTTTTTAGTCTCACTATAGTATAAGTTCACTGGAGCACTGTTCCACTGTGTGTATGGATGTGAAAATTTGGGCTTCATTACTACCTGTAAATGAATATTGGTCATTTGGATAGTTGCTATATCATTGCCTTTTATACACTTTGTGGTTGCAGGGATCTGTATGCCTTTAACCTGTGGAGTAACCAATGTGGGAACATAAGTTATTACTTTCTTTTGATTTTCTTGACACCTTTTTGCATCGTATTAGCAGCACACTGCTGTAGTGGTGTAAAATTCATCCTTAATGTCTTGTGAGCCTGCACTGAATTAAGTAGCATTTAAACACTTCAGTCAAAGTAGCATTTCTGTGAATGTTTCCCAGTGAGGGTTGTGTGCTTGGCTGCTTAAAGAGTGAGTCTCCAGAAAATAAATTGTTCTGAGGATGCAGTTTTTACCCTCATCCTGTTACAGATACCAGTAAATGTATTGTGAAACAATCTGGTTTTAATAACAGGGAAAGTAATGGTGGAGATCAGAGTGTGGGAGTGGGTCCCTTGCCATGAGCTATTGGTACTTTCTTTTGAGGAGAGATGTTTTCTTTGAAAGGGGCTTGTCTGAACTCCTGGGAGAGCCTGAAATAGGGGTGGGACTGGAGAAGATGGGTTCCTAGGCACCCATCAGCTTCAGTGCCTGGAAGGCTGTGGTCAGCTCATCGCTCAGTTTTTTGTTTCAGAGAGCTGATGCTTTGTCGGCAGAGCTGGAACGACCCAATTTGCATTCAGGAGTGCTTTCACTGGCTGCTGTTTCCTCTTCTGGTTACTCAGTGGGTAGCTGGCCAGATTAAGGCACAGTACTTGTCTGAGCCCTCTCTGCTATCTCTTATTATTCAGCAAGTTCTCAAGTGTCTGGTGAGCGTCTCTGTTTGGAGTGCCTCGCTCACAGCCTTGCCAGTAATATCAGTGGCTGCTCTAAATTCACATCAGGCATGTGCTCTGCTTCTTGTGACTAATGCACAATGTATTTTTTTTTTTTTTTTCTAATTGGTTACTGTTCTCTCTACTGATTCAGGCCAGAAGACTCAGGGGATTTTTAGTTAGCCTTTGGTGAGCACAGATGAGGTCTAAAAGTATTTAACTGTGTGACGGCTGTGGAAATCCTGAGGAGAAGCTTGTAGTAATTTCTGTAGAGAAAAACATGAGTTTTAATCCTTCAGGCTGGTACTGGTAAGGCAGCAAATGCAGGTGACCATCCCTTCAAACCCTTAACATTCTGGGATTCTGTGATAATCTGATCCTGCAGCTGATGCTTGAGCAGAGTCCTGGCACTGCAGAGTTGTCCTAATTGCACAATAGGACAAAGGTGGCAAAAGATGAGGAAACATTTGCAAAAATGTTTGCAAGCCCTCTTACAGTGTTAAGTTACAGTGTTCTTACAGTTCATTGCAAATCATTATAACATAGTCCAAAGCTCAGAGTTTTCAGAAGAATCCTTAGGAATGAAGGAAGCAATGTTTTAGAACTTTTGGGTAGGTAATATGTACTTAATTTGTTTCCTTGCTCTGAAAAACCCATCTTCTCTGTAAAACATTGGCAGGTTGCTTAAACTGTTGATCAGCACTCCTTGTCTGCAGGATTAAAACCCAGCCCTGCAATCCTTACATATAATAAATCCATCCTGGAAGTGCAGGCCTGTAGGAGACTGAGCCAAAACAAAAAACTGATGAACGCAGTTGATAGCTCTGTCGAAGGGAAAAGTTTTGTATCATAACCAGAAAAAGTGTCTGGAAGCTTGCAAATATCTGTGAGCTCATCTCTCTAGGCATAGGAAGAGCATGGGATTAGGGAGGATCCTTCTGGTGTTGGTTTCTCCTCAGACAGCAGTTGAAGAAGCACCACGATCTGAGAATATGAATTCAGGGGCTAATCTGTGGGCCTGCTGCCACCTTGGATGGTCTTTTCTGTTTCTTAGAGAACTAAATTGTCTCCATTTCTCCCTCTGACTGTTTCAGGCATCACAACAGGATCCGCAGCATTGAAGCAAGTCAGCTGAAGCCCTATGTTACCCTGGAAATGTTGGACCTGAGTTTCAATGACATAACAGAAATCCGAAACGGCTGCTTCCCACAGGGACTTCACATAAAGGAGCTGTGAGTTTTTCTGGTTGGGAATGGCTTTTGTTCAGTTACCCATAGCAAAGGGCCTCAAACCTCCTCCTCCTTCAAAAAAAAAAAAAATTTAAGTGTAAAGGAGAATTAAAAGGTAGTATGTTGTCCTCAATTCAGGTTATTTTTCGAGCTCTGTCCTTCTGTTTTCTGTTGTAACTGTAAAGAATGCAGACTGTTGGTAATTGTGTTGCATGGGAGTGTTGCAACAGAGAAAAGGTATCCTACCTTCTTCACGTGTGGGTGTCTGTACGTCTGGAAACTTATAGAACTGCCTGTTTCTTTGCCCAGTGGGATGTGTATATCATGTCCTAGGTCAGCCCACGTGCATCTGGAAGAAGGGAGGGGCAATGAGTATTTCATCATTAAAATGCTTAGACATTGCTTATTGGTTACTTGAAGAAATCCAGGTGTTAAACAGAGTAACACCCTTCCAATAGAGATGTTTGCCTGTTCAGGTGAAGATAAAATAATCTGTGTTTTTATGCAGACAGATAATCAGCATGCATTCAAGTTTGCACCAAAGTTTCTGCCCTTAGTTGTAAGAGGATGTAAGAGACTGGTGTTGTGACTGATGTTTGCCTGCTATCCAGTAAAAAACAGCTTCTGTGGCTGAGAGTAGGGTCCTTGTACAGAAGAGCCATGAGGCAGATGCTGAGAAAAAAATGGGGACTGAATAGAGTCATCCTGCACTTGGAATATTCTCTGGTTTCTTGCTTCCACTCCCAGTTGCCTTGTGAAGCTGGAGGACATCAAGGAGCTCTTGGGAAGTGCAGAGCATTTTCCCACATTGGTCACATGGCACCATGCACTTTGTTCAACCAGAAACCCAGCTGATTTGAAGTCACCTCTGTAATGTCACCAGCCCGTCTGGAGACCAACCAGATGCTGATAAAAGGAGATTTCTGACAGAACTGTTCATTTTTCTGCTGTGATTTATTGCAGGTACCTGGGGAGCAACAGAATCAGCACCCTGGAGCCTGGTGCTTTTGATTCTCTGTCAAGGTCCCTGCTAACACTTCGTCTGAGTAAAAACAGGATCACCCAGCTTCCTGTCAAGGCATTCAGGCTACCCAGGCTAATACAACTGTGAGTAGAAATGTGCATTTTAAGCTCAGCCACACTTTATGGCAACAAAACATCCCTGAGGGTACAGACACCAAATGTCAGCCTTCTTCACCTACTGTGTAGTAAACTTAGAGTAGACTATGCAATAGTCCTCTGCCAGCATCTAGTAAAACGTGTTGGTAGAGGATCCTTTTTACCCTGTAACTGTTGGCTTTTCAGGTCATTCTTTGTACCAGGTGTGAAGGGATGGATGCTGCACCAGACACCAGCAGCATCTTGTGCACCAGACAGCTTAAGACAAATCTGTTCCCTTGAAAGCTGGTGGTGTCTGTGGTGCAAGGGAGGCCTGGAAGGTGTTTCAACTGGGAGGCACAGAGCTCAGCTTCCATGTTAGTTTTTCAAGACCACACAGGTGTCTTTATGTGGCAATAAAAAAGCAATGAGGGAAGGTTGTTAAGCTACATGGTGATATTTGGGCAGAGAAAATAGCCCTGTAGAGGAGGTAACACACACATCGTTGTTGTCCTGCCTGTGGTCCATGTGGCAGGAGCTGTGTGGGGACACTTAGACATCTGCAGCTATAAATATGCTTTATGTGTAAAATAGTAGCACTAATGGCTTAAATTTTCCCTTTTGCTGCTGTTGGAGAAATGGGTCTGGCCTGAGGCCCATTTCAGTCCTTCAGTCAAATTTGAGAGGCAAAAGGTCAGCCTCAGACTGTTAACATCAAGTCCACAAAAGCTGTTGGAACTCACACCTTTTAAGTGGCAACCTCTTGACTGAGGGACAAAGCCTTAAGCCAAGATGTGTCTAAGAAATGGGTCTGCTTTTGTGCTTGCATATGTGTAGGATTTAAAGACAATTTGGGATTGATCAGTGTGACACAGTAGAGTATGAATTTTAAATGTCTGTTGCCTCTCAGTTGGAAGTTACTGTCTATTGACTGAGACCTTGTAATCCACTGCATTCATCTGCATCATATGCACAACTGTAATAAAAATGAGAATCATCTCAGTCTAAATCAACTCAGACACAGCTTTCTCTGAAAGCTGCAGTGAGCCAGTCTCCCAGCTGGTTGTTTTACCCTATAGATAACATGAATTAATTGTAAATTGTACAGACTTGATGTGTTGCAGAATTTGTTTACAGTCCCTTTTCTGGCAAATTATAGTTCACTAATAGCCTAGGAAATGCAGCAAGGGAAAATTCTTTATGCCTGCGAACTTTTTAATTGTTTGCTTGACTTTAATTACACTCAGCTTGAGTGCAAGTTCCATGTTGTTTTTTTTAGGCAGTTAAAAAGCAAGCTTAAAGTTTCTATGGCTTCCTCATCTTTTCCAAAACTTCTGATGTTGTCACCTCCATGATTTTCTTCGACACAGACACTGAATAGGGAACTGCCCTTAGGTCAGTGGACCGAAAGGTATCTATTTTAAAAGCTCCCTCTTCAGCTCTTGGTGCATTTCATCAATGAGATTTCCAGCTGACTTTGTGGAACTGTTTTTACCTGGTGTGTCTGGCCTAGCAATCCATAAGATTGTTTGACATGGGTTGTTAAGTGTGCTGTGATGATGTTCATGCTGCTCTTCAGAAGAAAGTTACTCTGAAAATTTAGGAGTCCCTCCTCACCCAGGGCGGGGGGAAAAAATAGAATTTAACTCTGTGCACACAAAATACTAAGATCTAATGATCTTTGTGCACATAATACTAAGGCTGCCTTGTTATTGGAAACAACTTATTTCACTTTTTATTAGTTTCTTATAATAGGAAAAAATGTGACATTTGCTAGGGACACCGAAAGCTTTTCTTTCAAACTTAGGCATAATTTTTTCCTCTTGGGCTCACAGTTCTTATGGAACCAGCTTGTTTCAGAGCCCATTTTTACTGGGTGGTTGCAGGTCCTGTAAAAACAACGGGTTGTAGGGGAAATAATGCTGGTGTCACTTGCTTCAAATGGTATCTCTGAGAGAAGGTGACATTTGAAAATCGATGAGAAGAATGAATGGCTTAAAAGAAATGCAGAGAGAGAGAGGAGGGATGAAGAGGAATTGCTGCCCTGTCTTTGTTGTTTCTCTGTAGTGAAAGCCTGTCCCAGGGTGAGTTTATTTAAACACTCACACCCAGCTGACTGCCCCGGCCAGCTCTGGGCTTGAAAGTTTCCGGTGCGTTTCTGCTCTCTCCTGGGAAGCGTTGACAGAGGAGGTGCTGGCATTGCTGTCCCCATTGTGTGCTGCACAGATGATTTCATGAGAAAGGACTGGGATTTAATAAACTTGTATGGCCTTGGTGATTTTAGGGAGCTGAACCGGAATCGCATCCGCCTGATTGAAGGGCTGACATTCCAGGGGTTGGACAGCTTGGAAGTCCTGAAACTCCAGCGCAACAACATCAGCAAACTGACTGATGGAGCTTTCTGGGGTCTAGCCAAGATGCAAGTCCTGTAAGTTGAAGAGATGGGCTCTTTTCCTTTAAGCAGCCTAAATTTCACCTGCTATCCTGTCCTTCTCTCCATTCTAACAAAGAGTCACATCAGAGACTGTGGGCACCTGTGCCACTCCTCTTGTTTCTTGCTGTGTCTTGCATGCACAGAGCTCTGCAGTGCTACAGCAGCTTCTGTTCAGTCGAGCCATGGTTTACTAAAGCTCATTGCTCTACCAGGTGTTCAGTAAAAGAATGTCCTGGTTTTCAAATTGTGGCAGTATTCCTGTGAAAGTTTGAACATCCAGTAAGCTCTCAGCTGGTCTTTAAATAAAAGTTCATCTGGCTTCTGCAAATTTGTTTTGGCTGATACATGGAAACCGTGGGTTGGAGGCCTGATTATTCTGCTTCTTGGGATAGTTAGAAGCCAGGCTGGCCTGTCTCAGTGAGGTGTTCTTTCCATGAGAGGGGACAAATTGTTTAGTCATTGCGAAGAAGTGCTTGAAACTTCCACCATGATTGGCTTTCAAGTGTGTTTGCAAGGTCACAAGTGATCAAGGCAGCATGTTTCTGGACACTGCTGCCACACAACTGAGACTCTGCAAATACAAACTTGAACGAGATGCTTTAAGCCCAGTTTACCTGTACCTCTGCAGTCACAGCTCATTCGTGGCACTTCTTTGTGTTGTCCTTGAATTTCTATCCTTTACTTGCACAAAAAATGCCCAGACAATCACAAATCCACATGAGGACAAAGCAGGGTGCGTAGGAACGGCTAAAATCCCAAATCTTTGTTGAAAAATTCTTCAGCATTTGACCACTGCTGCTTATTTGTCAATTCCTTCTGTTTTTTTTTCTCCACAGCCACCTGGAGTATAACAGTCTGACAGAAGTAAACAGTGGTTCTCTCTATGGTCTTTCATCTCTGCACCAGCTTCACCTCAGCAACAACTCCATATCCCGCATCAACCCTGATGGTTGGAGCTTCTGTCAGAAACTGCACGAGCTGTAAGTTGGTTCCCATTCTGGTTGGTTGGGCAGGGTTTATGCTAATATAACAGTGCCATGAAAAGGGAGTAAGGATTTTTCCCAGTCACTTGCCTGGCAGCTCCTGCTCTATCAAACTGTAGAAATGCACAAATTGCAGCTTCCTAAGTGATGCCCTTACTCTTTGTGATGTTGTGACCTTCAGAGCACCTGATGAATACATGTTAACACCAGAAACAAAGACTGGAACCCACTTAAAGTATACAGCACCAAAAAGACCCAGAGAGTTTGTGATCTGTGCTTGCCAGTGCTTTATAGCTGGCTAGTTACAGGATGTGCATGACTTGCCTTATAATGACTGTACAGCCTGAAGGAAGCTTTGCTTTATCCTCTGTGTTCACAAAGAAAAATAATTTATTTAACCAGCACAGATTTGGCCCTTTAGAGGGAGTTCTCCTTGTTTCTCCTGTTTACACTTCACCTTTCCTGTAAGGCTTGGCTGTTTAAAAGTAAACACATTGACTTTGTTTTCCTAAGATTTTCAGCTGTGAGTACAGTCTCTATGATAAATGAAAGAAAGCCTTTCTGCTGGGGACAGCCCCACAAGAGTGACTTTTGGGTCCCAGACACTGCTTAATGCCTTTTTGCAGAGAGACACACATGGATGCTTGCAATATTTACAGAAGTAAATTGTCATCCCCTCAGTGTGACTGTGGAAGCTGAAACAGATCAGGGGTGGCACCATGCTCTGCCCTTGGTCTGCTTGAATCTGAAGCATCAGGGAAGATGAATCTGCCTTCCTAGGCCACTCACAATTGGACCTCTGGAACAGCCAAATTCAGATGAACACTGGGTTGGCAGCACAGCTCCAGGAGCTTTCTGCTCTCAGGGACCCAAGATCTGATGATCTGTACCCAATATCTGGCAGAGCCAGCAGCAGAACTTTTGTAGGGAGAGCTGTGCTTGTCCTTTCTACCTGACACTGCCTTTTCAAACCCTCAAAGGTTAGATAGGAGCTTGCATGTCATGTTGAGTCCTTTCTTTGTCAGGTATGGATTGGGACATCTTGTGGCATATTTTCTACTAACAAGTAGTGCTCATGGTGAGTTGTCCTGGCTTCAAGACCATCTACAGCAGTAACTGCAGAAACCTAGCACAGGACTTGCTTGTTCTGGTGCAGAATGGGGTAGATTTGGAAAATACCTGATGCTGCAAGGTGGTAGGAGTCACTGGCTTGGCCTGACAGACAGGATTGTGCTACAGTGTGAGGCCAGAGACAGCATAAGCTGAGATTCAGAAGGTGATTATGTGGGTGTTAGCACACATCTCTACAAAATATTACAAGCTCTTGCAGGTGTTGCCTTTAGGGTAAGGCTGCTGCAGGGAACCATCAGATACTGCTAACTGAAACTCTCACAGCCAAAGAGTACTTGTAGGAGAGGTGGGCTCTGAAATTGAAGGGTGAGGAAAGGAAGCAAGTAGATACATCTAGACTGTCTCTGTATAGGTTTCATTCCTTATTAAAAAATTCTTACTCACCTCCTCTATTGCTACATCTAGTGGGTTGCAGTTCCCAGAAGACACTGTCTCTGGTTGTACAGGGAATGACATTCAAAGTTCTTGACCTGAAAAGGAGAGGTGGACAGAGCCCTGCTGATCTGTGCTAGGGAAGGATGAGTTGCCTCTCTTTCAGCTGGTGGGAGAAAACATGACCCCAGGACTCTAGTCTGATGCAAGAACTAACAAGGAGAGCTCTTGCCTTGTTGCAGACATCAGAAAGGGCCAATTGTATTCACCAGTCAGGTGCTAGAGCATCAACATCATGGAAAAATCCACAGTGGGAGCATAGAATTTCATCACAAGTGAATGATAACTTGGCTGCTGGGTCTTTCTTTTCACTTTTTACCTATAATTTGGTGAACAGGAATGAAAGGGCAGCAGAGGGCCCAGCAGCACAACAGGTTTCTGGTTAACCCCTTTCAGTAGCACTTGTGTGTGCTGCTCTCCTGCTTTCTCACCAGGCCAAAAGGGCACTGTAGACAAATTTTTTCATTCCAGTGATTTCTGATAGAAATGAGAAGGCAGGGGAAGCAGCAGAGATCTGCTGACTTCTCTCAACACAAACTAAACTGCTGAGCAGGGAAACACACTTTTAGAAATGGGTCTGTCCCACTGGCAGGGAGCAGAGCCTCTGCATGGTGAAGGAAGCCACTGCCAGTTTCTCTTGAGACCTTCCATCTGGGTGGAGCTATTGAGAGAGAGAGCCCCCTAAAGCCTGCTGCTGTCTGTCCATTTTGAGGTGATGTCAGGACAAATGGAGGGGAACATGCCTTCACCAGTTGTGGCAGGAACTCTTCTGTATAGAATCAAAAGGAACTATTTTTTTTTTTCTCAGTCAGGTTTAGGATTACTTTTGAAACCTTTTTTTTTTTTTTTTTTTCTTGAAGCCAAAGTCTTTAATCGCAGGTGAGGACATAATTTTGACAGGTTGCCAGTTCTTCATAACTAACACTACAACTTCTTTAGGAATGAAAGTATGTTGTCCCATGCCTTCTTCAAACTCATTAATCTTTGCTGAATTTTTTCCAAAGCTTGCCCTCTGCCCACTCACACAGCTAAAAGATAGACAGCTCCTTTGCCAAGTAAATGACACTCTCAGTGCTTTGGAGTATGAGTCTGTTTTAACTTAGGTTTTGGCTTTGCAATGACTTTCCTGCAAGCCACAGACACATTTTTAAGCAGGATCATTAACAGGCAGTACTAGAAGAGGAATTTGGAGGTTTGGAACTCGGTGCAATTTTTTTTCATGTTGTCTCTACTATGAAGGATTTCAGTGCATGTTTAAAGCTGCATTACTCCACTTTTAAGCAGTTTAGCAGCCCAAATCCTGACATCTTTTGAAGTGACTTGTGTTCCCAAGTCACTAAGGTATTTTCAAAAATCCTTTGTAAAGAGGTAAGCATGTAGCTGAATGCCCATCTGTATACCCCACACATCAGGGTGCTGGAAACTTTAATCTGAGGCTATTGCTGGTCACACTCACCTTCCAGTAGCCCTTGCAGGGTTTATCCAGCTGCAGTGACATCCAGACAGCAGGAAGCAGGGAGCTGTGAGCTTTGGGATGAAGATCATTGACCACTGGTTCTGCCTACTGCTCCCTCAGGTGGTCCCTCTTTTGATAAATCAAGCTGACCCTCAGTATCAGTAATGCTGTGGCTTTCCTGCTTGCACAGAAGGTGTATTTTGTGTGAGGTTTCTGCAGTGGTTTGTAGCTTCCCATGCCCTGCCCTTGGTGCCAAATCTCAGTAGCCTCATCTGCACCCAAGCTGGGAGAGGAAAACAGCTTGCTTCCTAGCAGCTTCCAAACTTTAAAATGTCTCTAAAAACAGAGATAATATTGGCAAGGGGAATAGATGGGTGGAAAATGAGGAAAAAAACAACCCCTCCAGTATTAGTCATTTGTAAATGGAGAAGATTTGAAGCAGACTGCACACTCCTTGACACAGGGGAGCGGGAGGGAAGGTGCCTGGTTTACAACAGGTTTACAACAGAAACCTCCTTCCTGTGCATGAAAGGAAGCATTCAGTTGCCTTGTGCTGAAATGCTGTTGGCTTTTGACTGTGAAGACACCCACACCCACACCCAGGTGCCTGGGGCTTGCTGTGCACAAGTGCAGAATGATAAGACACCTCCTGAGTAGAGAAGTCTGGACCTTGCCAAGAGCACGTGTGAACTTCAAAATCCATCTGCTGGATGTCACTCTTCACCTCCTAGGGTGTGGGGAAGGAGAGGACTGCTTTTTCCTGTAAGATACAGAGGAAGTCCAAATCAGAGTGAGGATTGAACAAAGCCAGGACTGATAACCCTAATGTCACCTATACACTGGGGGAATGAGGAGGGGTGGTGCTCCCAGCCCCTAACCTAGCCAGACAGGAGAGAGTAGCATCTCCCTGCCATGCC
This sequence comes from Heliangelus exortis, assembly GCF_036169615.1. Classification (NCBI taxonomy): domain Eukaryota; kingdom Metazoa; phylum Chordata; class Aves; order Apodiformes; family Trochilidae; genus Heliangelus; species Heliangelus exortis. Next base: position 15,525,816 of record NC_092433.1, on the reverse strand, counting down.
TGACAGCATATTGGTTATTGTACCAAATGCCTCCTGCTCCCCTCTGGTCATCCAAGCTGCCCCATTATTTCATAGAATCATAGAATTGGCTGGGTTGGAAGGGACCTCAGAGATCATCAAGTCCAACCCTTGATCCACTCCCCCCGTGCAGATATTTGGTGGGATTATTTGCAGACTGCAGTCTCATCTCCTAATCAATTTATTATATATCCACCCATACACATCCTTCGTCCTAAGGTGGTTTTTTGGGAAGCAAGCATTGGTTGGCACAGAGGAGTTTTGAAAAATCAAGGTTGGACTGACAAGGGGGTGTTGGTTTTGTTTTTTTTTTTCCCCCCAGAATACTCTCTTACAACAACCTAACCAGGCTGGATGAGGGAAGCCTGGCAGACCTTGGGGGACTTCACGTGCTACGACTGAGCCATAATTCCATCAATCATATTGCAGAAGGTGCCTTCAAGGGACTCAAAAACCTACGTGTCCTGTAAGTTGCTCTCACTTTCTGTCAGCTAACATCTACCTTCCCTCCACAGTTTGTGTTCTGTCAAACTGTTCTGCTTTAGAGTTGCTTTGGGTGCCCGTGTCCTCGGTGTCAAACTCCCCTATAGATTGTTCAGTAGTTGTCTTCAGCAACTGTTGTTTTTACTCAGTTATTCAGCTTCAGTGAACTTGTATTTTTTAGTTAAGAGTAGTTAGGAGAATTGCAGTTGGACTGTTTAGAGTAGAGGGCTCTGGAGTAAAATCTCAAGAATGTGGGACAGGGTTCTGAGTCTCACCTAACTGAGGATAAATCCCTGAGGTTTCAGTCCTTCAGCTAACAGTGTAATTTCTGTTGCCATCATATTGACTCTGATTGAAATTCTTCAAAAAAAGCAGTTTCTGTTGGGTCATTCTGCACTCAGGAGGAGCAGGGAATGACACCTTCCTTGACAACTCTGGAAATCTGAGTATCCTCTTAAATGTGCTATTGAGCATTTTTCGGGCTGTTACTTTTTGTGTTTAATTCAATAAAAAATAGAAAATCTTGAGCTAAGAAGTTGTTGAGAAGACAAAAACAGTGGCCAAACAAATTAGAGGTTGGGGCTTGGGATCTGATTATACCAGAAGTGTAACAACACTTGAAGCCTCACCCAGTCTTGGGTCCAGCCATGGCACCAGGAGCCTGCTACCTGTGTACCATTAGACTAACCAGAATTCTTCAAGAATTGGGCTCACTTGGGCCATTAAATGTTGCTCTGATTTTCCTCATAACTTCTGACCAAGAAAAAAGTTGCCATGCCATCAAGAGAAAAATTTCACGTGTCCTAATACTGAGCTGCAAAATGATCTATATTAGATTGAGGGATGTCTGGGGTTGCCTTAGAACCATCAGATGGAGAATCCAGTTTTTAATTGTCCATTCCTGCAGCTGTGTGGCTGCTGGCTGCTCTCCTTCTCTCTCCAAGGAGTGTGGAGCCTTCATCTGCCTCAGCACAAAGTTCTCACGGCCTGTGTGAGCACTCTCCAAGCTCCCAGGATGGTTGAGTTCAGGAGGGTGATTTAATTCTTCCTGCAAATTAAAAAACCTCCACTTTGATACTTTTATTCCTCTTCAGAAGCCCAGTCTGATCCGAGTAATTAAAAGGAAACGGGAACACAAAGATCTTCCCTTTTAACAGGACTTTTTGCATCTTTCTCTTTCTTTTATTGAAGTTCACAGTGGAGAAAGTTACTGGAAAGTGAGTTTGGGTTTTGTTTGCTTTTTTTCCCCCCTTTTTTTTAAACTTCAGCCAAAGTCTTTCAGCCACTGGGCATTCAGAAAGGGACCTCTCTGAGGCAGCTGTCAAGACCGGAACTAAAGGTTTCCAAAGAAAAATGGAGGGGAAGGGGAGCTGGTAGTTCTCTTTGCTCTGCAGTGAATGTGGAGCCTCTTTTATGTCTGGGGCCAAGGGGGGAGGTGGAGAGGGAGTGTTTGAGTGAGCTCTAATTTAATAAAGAGAAAGGCCTATTGGGTCCTGCACCTGGTGAAAAAGACCCGAGCATGCTTTAATTATGGCCTATTGTTGGGGAGCCTTTGGTGGGTGTGAAACTGCTGAAATGTGGAGCTATTCAAATAGAGGTCAGGCCCAGAGACCTCGGAGCACAATGATTAACAAGGCTGCAAGCATTCAAGCTCAGCCAGCCAGAAAGAATAGGAAATTGGCAACAGGGGCTGGGAGAGGAGTTTGAATACAAAGAGAGCTAGGCCAAAATACCCCGCTCTTTTTTCCCTCTCTCTCTATTTTCACTCATTTGTTAAAAAGGTTTTTATTCCTCCTTTCTAACACTAAACCTTTGAGTTGCCTCTGGATGAACAAGCAATACCATTTTCTTTTCCTTTTTCAAGAAAACACAATGTGTGGCAGTCAATTAATAAAAGTGTGTGTCAGAGAGCTCCTACAGGCTGTTCCCACTTGTCTGTCTCTGCCATGGGAAAGAGTTTGCTGGTCCAAAGACTGGTAGCCCATGGTGGAACTGAAGAGAAATGTCTGAGAATGAATTTGCCCTTAAAAAGCATACAGAACAATGAGCATTGACTTGGCAACCATGGGGGAAATGTAGAAACTTTGCTCCAGGAGGATGTATTTGCTCATGCCCCACACGGGTAGCACTGAAAAAGTTAGCACATCAAAGCATCTCCTGGCCTTGTCTCCTGTGCCACCACAGCATTATGTGTGCCCACACCCTGTGGGGACATTGAGTTTTTCTCCATTCCTTTGGCACAGACCTGCTCACAGATCACCCTGACATCCACCAGGATGCTGGCTAAGGCCAGGGCTTCCCAGAGACTTGAGATTCAGGTCTCACGCTGAAGGCAGCTGAGAAACAGGAATTGTGGCTTTGGGCCATCTCCCTCCTTATTGTTCACACACTGCAGCTGAGAAAGAAACAAGTAAAGACTGCAGCCAGTTTTAGGTACTGGGAGCAAGAGTTGCAGTCTTGTCTCAGCTGAGGAAAACCATGCCAAAGTGGACACCATGGGAGTTTTTTTTAACTTCTTCTTTCTTCTTATGGGTTATTTTGTATTTCTTCTGAATAGCCTAGGACCTGTGCTGCCCATGCCTGGGGTGTTGCAAAATTCATGGGGCTTTGGTTTGGAAATATTTTCATTTTCTAGTCTTTATATATTTAAATGGAAAATGTTCTGATAATAATCTTCAAAAGGTGTGAAAGGGGTACCTGAGGGTTCAGGGGGTTATCTGGATGTTTTAGTTTGCTTTGTTGTTGGTTTTTGCTAGGCTTTAAATCAGAGTGATGTAACAAAACCAACAAAGCCTATGCACTCTTTTTTTTTTCTTTTTACTTAACATTAGAAATGATAAATTTCTGTCTGTTGCTAGGTATTCATTGCTAGGAATTAAAGCTAGGAGGGAAGGATTTTTAAACAGACTGTTTAAACAGCTTTTGTGGATTTATCTGTTTGTTCTAGGTGCTTGTTTTTCTTCAGACCTCTTTGAATCTTGCAATAGATGGTAATTTGAAAGCCAAGAGAATCCAACTGAAAAAGCAATTCTTACTTTTTTTTTTTTAAGTGGTTATATGGAGAGTTAGGTTTGTATAGTGTGATAGTCCTTTCCTTTGCTGAGCTTTCAAGTTCATTGCCAGGAAAAAAAAAAATGCAGCTACATAGAAAATACAACAAATCATCTTCCAGAGATACAAACACATGTGTACAATGGAGTAGCCAAAGTTATTTTAACTCATGATAGCAGCATTTAAGGAGAGCTGTTTCTCCCAGTTTGGTTTTGAGACTTCACTGCCTTTTCCCTCCTTTTGTTCGGATGCACAGAATTAGAAAAAGTCTGAGACCTACTTGTTAAGAGGCAGTAAAGACCTCCAGTCTGCTACTGCTGCTGTCTCAGAAACCCAGTGTTTCAGCTAGGAAAAAGCCAGGGTTCTGCTTGGAATGCACCATCTCAGCATGGGGCACTGCAGGAAAAGTGATTAGTGCTGCTTTGCAGGACTCTGCTTTTCCTGATAACTGTCAGGAGAAAATGGGAAGCTCTTTGTGTGGCATTCTCAGACTTTTTTCCATTTGTTTTTTAACGATGCACCTAGGATTAAGGCCCTGATTATAAACTCTCTCTTGTTCTCTCCCCAGGGAACTGGACCACAACGACATCTCAGGCACCATAGAAGACACCAACGGAGCCTTTACAGGCCTGGAAAACCTGAGCAAGCTGTGAGTATCCCTGGGTTTGAAGTTCTGCAAAGCAGTTGTGTTGTGTCCCTTTGTGTGGTTGGGGTCCCTCCCCTCTGCCACAGTCTTCCTGCCTTTGGAAGAAGGCAAAAATCAACAAAAAAAATCAGAGATGTGGTAGTTTTGTAGGCTCAGTGCAAGAGTGTGGTTATCAAGCCCTTGTGTTTGTAAGCAGATCTGAGGTGATGATAATTTGAAGGTGATGAACTGACAGTGCCACATATTGTAGTGCAGAGACACCAGAGAAAGGAACTTAAGTTGTTTCCATCTGTCAGATTCAGCACAATTGTTCCTTGCTTCTAAAAGCAATCAGCACCAAAAAAGCCCCTGCAATGTCTTCAGTGTGCAGCCCTGATTGATGCAGCAAATAACAATAAACAGAAGACAAGTATCACCCCGTTTCCTGTTACAACAGAGGGACTGAAACAGGATTTGTTTCTGTGGGATACTCTGTCTGAGAGTGATCTTTTGGGCTTGCTTCCATGTGCAGTGACAATAAAAAGCACCACGGGGCACAGGCTCTTAAAGAGATAAAAAGAAACCCAAGGCAAGCATGCGCCTTGCAAATGTTTACAGCTTGCTTGGCCTTCACCAGGATTTTCACATTGCTCTGGACTTGTCCGTGTTCTGTTTGAAATCAGCTGTATAAATCAGCCCTGCCAGAAAAGGCTCTGATGGCTTGTGACAAATCAAGAGTCTAATCATTACCTCTTGCCTTTGTTTAAGTTCTCAGCACTCCCCCATCACGCTGTCTCTGATGCAGAGATGGCACAGCCAGAGGTGCAGTAAAAGTACCTCGATGGATAGCAGATGGCTGGAATGAATCCTGGCAGGAGGGATATTGTCACGATCTCATTAGAGGCTCCTGGGGGAGTGGGAAGAGCCATGGCAGGATTTGTGAGGACCTAATGCTTAGATGGAAAAGAAAGATTTTGAAATCACAGATGTAGCTGGCATTTGATGGTTGTCGAGAGGAGTCACTGGAATCAAAAAGAGGGTAACTGAGTCGTAGCTGTGAGTAAAGGGAGGCAGAAGGCAGAGAAGGACTAAAAGATGGGAAGGGAGGAGGCCTGGGGGTGGAAATGTGGGAAAGATATTGGTAGGAATTGCACGTGGAGAAATCTTCCCACAAGGTTCAAGAGAAAAAGCAGAAGATGGGGTGAGTGGGAGAGTCCTTGGCTGCTATTGCTGAAGTTTTTGGGTTGTCTGAAGAAAACTGAAACCATGTGAGCAGCTAGAAGGGGGGTAGTGGGAGCAGAGGCTTTGTCCAGGGGGATTTGCAGGCTGTAGGACTGTGAGCCTGTAGTGCTGCTTTGAGATGGGAGAGAAAGTGGAAGAAAAGAGTGGAGAGAGAGAGAGAGAGAGCTGTCCTGGTGAGACATCCACTGTCAGGCATCCCTGCAGTGTCACCACAGTCATGGGAGCAAATGTGGTGGTGTCAACTGCTGGGGTTATATGAGAAATGTTGGATGTGTCTAAAAGAGATAAAAAAGTCAGGAGACAGCATAGAGGGAAAGAGCTGAGCAAAAGGATTGACTGAGCAACCAGAAGAAATGAGCACTGCTGAGTTGTGGGGTCAGGAGGAGAGGCCAGGAGGTGTGGTAGGGAGCAGGAGGAGGCAGGATGGGAGCAGAGTCTGCAGGCTGTGGGGCTCTCTCCTCTGAAACAGCTTCTGAGCAGGTTGCTGGCATCGTTCATTGTCAGCCAGAGTGTAGAAAAACCCTTGGAATATGAGAGGATTCCATGATGTTCAAGGGTTGGACTTGATGATCTCTGAGGTCCCTTCCAACCCAGCCAATTCTATGATTCTGTGTTTCTTTGGACATTTTGGGGACACTTGGCCACTTTTAAAGGGAGCAGCTCAGATCTGTTTGAGCTCATCAGCACATAAATCCCAAACTTGTAATTTCATCTAAGGGTGAAGTGAGTATCCTTCTCCCTGGCAGGATTTTTTTTTTTGGTAAATAAAATAAAGTATCAGCCTTTGCAGCTAACATTCCACTGTGTGATTTAGGGCCTGTGTTTAAACTGTCAACCATCTTTAAACGCATTAGCATACAAAAAATAAATGGGCACTTCAGAGGAGACCTTCCAATGAATTAATAATCACCTCAGCTCTATGGAGATTGCCTTAAAAGCCGTTCCCCTTTGATCTGGCACAGATTAGCCTCTGAAAGGATTTAGCACAGAAGAGGGTTGTTTGCAGAAACGAAGGTGTTAAACTAAGAGGTGGGGAGGCCAGTCACTGAATTATATATGAAGCTCTCCAGGAAGAAGAGCACAGCCCTAAATTAAAATGTTGCTTCAAGAAGGAGAGAGTTGAGAAGCATCGAAGCATAAAAAGCATCAGTGGAATCACCGGGGAACAAGGACTTTCCTAATTATTCAAGCTGCTAAACGTAACCGGTTTTTTGATGGCTCACTCAATGACCGAGATCCTTCCTGCAGGTGCAAAACTGGCTGGAGGAGAAAACGCTGCTTTCTAATGAATTGCGTGCCGAGCCTGTAATTACAGTGATGCAATCACCGGGAGAGCAACGCTTGTGCCCGGCTCTGGGCTGCAGCACGCAGGCTCCTCCTGGAGCTGCATTCCCTGCCTTTGCATTCCAGCGGGGCCACAGCCCTTTGAAGGGGCCGCTGGGTTCAGACCCTTTCGGAACGGGAGAAGTGGTTTGCTGAGATTGGAAAGGCATAATGATTTTAATGAGTTTGCTGGGGCATGGTGTTATTTCCAGTGTGTTATGTATTTCTGGTGTATAGCCATAAATGCACCTATACAAGTGATGTGGATGTTGTGTAGTCACATCCCCAGATGGAAGTAATCAGATATAATCAGTGTCTTTATATTTAAAGTCCAAGATCCACTGTAAAGAATAAATAGAAAATCCCCAGCTTCAAACCCAGGCTCAGCAGAACACCTGTATGTAGGAATGGTCTCAAGTTGTGGCAGGGGAGGTTTAGGTTGGGCATTAGAAAGAATTTCTTTACTGAGAGGGTGCTCAAGCATTGGGCTGCCCAGGGAAGTGGTGGATTCTCCATCCCTGGAGATATTTAAAAAGAGCCTGGATGTGGCACTCAGTGCCATGGGCTGGGAGCCACGGGGGGAGTGGATCAAGGGTTGGACTTGATGAGCTCTGAGGTCCCTTCCAACCCAACCAATTCTATGATTCTATGAATGTGGCTCCAAAAATCAGTCTGTATGGATGCAGCCATATGACCAGGGTCTGCATATAGTGAATTGCTTACAAAGTTAATAATTCTGATAGATTTTTCAAAGCCTTCATTAATGCAGCACCCTTTTTCAAAAGATGGTACATGACTGCACACAGCCTTTGGTGTTTGGGGTATTTTACCCAGAGCAAAAAGCCACACACACTCTGATGCAGCAAATACTCTGCTGGTGTAATAGGCCAAGGAAGGAAGTCAGTACTTGCTTTGGTTATCCAAGAGACAGCCCTCAGCCCCTGTGTGCAATGTTTGTTTAGGCCAAGCAGCAGTGACTAGATTACCACTCTCTGACTATCTGGGAAGAAATGAAAAGTGTTGCAGGGAGAGACTGAAATCTGAAATTGTCATTGCACTTAATCCTGTCCACAGCCAGGCTGCAAAGAAGAGAGGGGACCTTCTGTTACTCAGCAAGCTGGTTTCCAAGCAATGGAGCAACCTGCCCTTTTACATGATACAGCACATTCCCTTTTGTGCTGTCATCACTATTAAATTCTAATACAGATAAAAGGATTTAATTTCAGGAGCAGGAAAGTGAATGTACTTCTGCCCTCTTAATCTCTGTGCAGTTCAGATTTCCCGGGACTTACACTGAGCACGTTTATCAGATAAAGCCACACTAATTGTGTTTCTTCTTTTTCTGTCCCCCTCTCTCCGTTTTATTCCTGTTTATCTGGCACTGGATGTTTGGAAACTGCAGAACTCTGTTTGGAAACAAGATCAAGTCGGTGGCCAAGAAAGCCTTCTCAGGGTTGGAGGCCCTGGAGCACCTGTGAGTAACCCACCATGCCTCGGAGTTTGGGAAGGGGGGGGTCTGCCAAAAGTAGCTGCTTGAGAGATCTGCAAGCAATTTAATAGTGTCTTTGTAAACTGAGAAGCCAGTCCATTTGTGGGGGCCACCTGCTTCCTTCTCATTATAAGTCTGCCTCAACTTTGGCCTTTTTTTGTGCCAGGAACAAAGTTATAGAACATGTGGCAAATCTGCGTGCTCTTAATTTTTTGATTTGTTCTTGGATAAATATTGCCTGGACTTGCACATTGCTGCTTTGCAGGCTGTTAGCAATGAAAATAATGCTTTCAGATGGAGCCCTCTTTCCTCCTCCCTTGCCCCAGCTTCCTCCTACATCTAGGCCCTGGCAGTGACACATGTTGCAAATGATGAGTGCTCATGATGCAGGCACCAAACACAACTCTCTTAGAGTGATTTGCAAGAAGGAAATTTTGGCTGCCATTATGTAGGTTTTCTTCTGTGTCCCAAGGCTGATGACTCCAGCAGTGATTCATGAATAACTTCCTTTCTGAATTAAGACAAATTAAAGTATATGTGATTTTGCTCAAGATGTTTTATTGGCTGTTGACCGTATGAAATGTTGCAGCCACTGGGAGCATACTGCAGGGTTTGGGCTGCCTGAGTAGGGGGGACATTCCTGGATAAAGGTTCCCTTATTAATGATCTGCTGAGATTCCCTCTGACAGCAGGACTAGTCTGCCCTACACCTCACTTGGTAAACTTAAGCCTTTAATCTGACACTGGCCTTTTTCAGAGGACAAGTGAAATTTTTAATTAGCCTTAGCTGTAAGGGAAGCTTTGAAGAATACCTTCTTTTGGAACCAAGGCAGTGTTTTAGTGTTTTTCAAACACAACAGTATCCTCTCAAAGTCACTTTCAAATAACTTCTCAGATGCCCTTTAGTGCAAGTGTTTGCTTTCTTTATGTTTGCTGAAGGTCTAGCCTGGCATACGACATTCCTGACTATCTTTGGTTATCAAGGGGGTTGAGGAATTTCTGAGCTATGGATGATGGAGGTAGCTGGGACTGAGAAAGTGTAGTGAGAAGATGGGATACAGAGTGACTTAATGATTTAGTCCCAGAATTTTTGCTGTATTGTTCAGCAATACTTACTCAGTATCGAAGCGTTTCATGGGAAGCCATTTCTGTGAACCACAAGTGGCCGTGGCCTGGATGAGGAGCTACCAGATCTTAAGCAGTGGAGTCACTGCTGAAGTGTGGGGAGACTTTGTCACAGCCAGAGCACCCCTGGTGTTCACACCACCTTTGGTTGTGTTCCTGCAGGAACCTGGGGGATAACGCCATCCGCTCCATTCAAGCAGATGCTTTTGCCAAGATGAGGAGCCTGCAGCAGCTGTAAGTAATTGGGCTGCACACACCATTAGGGAGGCAGAGGTCCATCTTGCCCTGGACGTGAGAAGTAGCACGTTGTTTCCAATGGGGTGTTATTTGCATTACCACTCATTTATTTCCTCCTCCCCCTGTCCTCCTCTGCAGGGTATTTTTACACTTGAGTAGATGTCATGGGGAACATCGTGCGTTTAATAGTGAGTGAAATGAGATCATTGGAACAGGTTCTTCCAGCAGGTTCACATCTGTGCAATTATTCATCTCTGCTCAGGAAGTCCAGCCCTGGTCCTTTTAGCCATCTCTCCTCCTGCTGCCACTGATTTAATTCCCAGTGGCTCCTGTGCTGTACCTGTGTTCAGGGTTCCTGTGCAGTACTGACATCTCAGTGATAAGCACCATTCAAACTGGATGCACTTGTCACCCAGACTTCTGGTGTAAAAATATGGATGTGTTATCAGAGCTGCTGCTTGTGCTCCAGGCAGGGGCTCTGCACTGTTATCAGACACTGTTTCCAGTCTTCCCTGGTTTCCTTTTCTCCATAAATATTTAATCCACTGTCAGTGCATTGCTACACTCTGGAGTAATGCAGTGTCTGTGGAACAAGAAATGATTTAGTTGGTTTTTGGGCAAGTTCAGTTTCTTCTTGACCTTGGAAATGGGAGTCAGGTGGTTGATGTTAGTGATGACATTTAATAGCAGTGACTGGGGAATGAATAAGGTGAAAGTTGCATGTCTGTTATTTTTTAACCACCTTATCTTTTGCACTGGCTCTTGACAAAAGTGAGGCAAAAGATTGATCTTACTAGAGAAGAGCTTGTGAGATCCCAAATTTTATGAAGAAACCTTAATAACATGGAGAAGGTGGCCTTCAGATAGGGGACATGAAGATGCAGAATGCATTCCATGGATGTTGTTAAGTTACTGTTAAGATGCTGAGAAATATTTCTGGTCTTTGCTTTCCAACCCAGTCACTGTTTGGTTTACACAAACATCTTTGCTTATTTCTCTTGCACTGCTCCTGTTAATCAGTAAACACAACAGGAGCTAAACCTCTTACCCCTGTGATGCTGGGGACTGGCAGGGGCCTCTCCACTTACCCCTCTGGGACTGCCCCTGAGGGACTGACAGCTCTTACAGGAACTTGGCAAGAATCCTTCAGTAATTAAGCCCTGAATTCAGTTGCCACCAAAGAGTCTCAAGGCACAGAAGCAGAGGAGAAGCATGGGTGGTGACTGGATAGGAGAAATGGGAGCAGGATGGGCTGTACTTGTGCCTCTGCTGCATGTCTCCTGTGTAGATGGTCTGCCTTGGTTTCTCTCACTGCCTGTCTGTTCCTGGGGATCACTCTGGAAGTTGGTATTAATAAATATAAGGTTCTAGGGAGCATCACTGGAGCACAGGAGTGGGTTGCTCTGTGTGGGGATAAAATGTTGTTGAAATGTGTTATGTATTTAACATCGTTAGTGCCTTGAGGACAGCCCTGCAGTCCTTTTTCTTCTTCTACCCATGCTGGGGGGGGGAAGGAGGGAGGAGGAATGTGTCTAACATGAAAGGGCTGTGAGCTTTCCAGCCTTCTCTCCTTGTGAGACTCACAGCAGGCTCGTGTTGGTTTTGTTTCCCTGCAGCCACATAAACAGTGACAGCTTCCTCTGTGACTGCCAGCTGAAATGGCTGCCCCAGTGGTTAGTTGAGAAGGAGCTGCAATCCTTTGTGGTGGCCACCTGTGCCCATCCTGAGTCACTAAAAAGCAAGAGCATTTTTGCCATCCTGCCAGAGAGTTTTGTGTGTGGTAAGTCTTGCCTGTGTGTTCTGAGGTTGTATGAAGGGTAGGACTCACTTGGGAAACATTTTCTTTGACTACTAGCATGTTATTACGAGAGGGTTTCTGTTTTGTTTTGTTTTTCAATGGGATCAAAGGAAGCCCAAGCCTGTGTTTTAAAAATTTGTCATTGGCTTCGATTTATTTCCCACCAAAACCACAGAGCACATTGCTTGCATCCAGTGTATTCCTTACAGGGCTCCTTGAGTGAGTATTAAATCAAAAGGGACTGATGCATGTTCTTGGGGCTGCAGAGACTTCCCCAGGCTTCTCAGTTTGATACTACCAAGCCTGCAGCTATAATTTTTGTCCTTCTGCAGTGTTCTGAGCTTCTTCTTTGGCTTTGGGGTCTGCAAGCATCTTAAAAAAATCTTCTTCTCTCGTAGAAATAACAAAGGGTTAAAAAACCAAAACCAAAGCCAAAAAAAGCCAAAGCAGAGATTCTCATCTCTCCATCACAGCTCTTTTACTGGGACAGTAAGGCACTACACAACCAACTGATGGTTAACAGTTGCATTATAATATTATTTTCTCCTATGGTTGTTTTTTCTTCTGAAGAGCACCTACTCTGTTGACTCTGCCCGTGAGCGGTGGTTGCAGAGCAGCTTTCCTTAATGCCCCCACACAAACCTCTGCTGCCTCTCTTACAAAGGAAAAAAAAAATTATCATAGGGGGCCAAAGTGATGCTGCTCATGCATCCAGCTTTTGGGCAACATAAAGGCCTGGTTTGGTGAGCCAAAGTGGTGTGGATTGTTGATCCTGGGGGCAGCTGCACGAGACTGTTTGATGAAGGAAAAAATGAGCTTTGGAAAATCCTGTGTAACTATGTTGAATGCCAGACTTGCACTGAGTACAGAGGAAAGGCTTTGTTCCAGCTGCTGTCCCATGTCCCTCTTGATCCCCCAGTAGCAATGTTCTGCCTTGGTGGCCTCCATTTGAGTGAGTCTGGGAGGCTTGCTGTGCTCCTCTGGAAGAAGAAATCATGAAGGCTCCATCCCCACAGCAACATCACAAAGTGAAGACAGCTTTGCTTCTCTGGTGTCTGCCAAGTCCTCCAGGCACTAGTACTCCTGGTTCCAGAGGCCTAGCTGTTTAATTAAACCTTAGTCAGATATTTAATTACACCATTTGTAGAAATCTAATATATGAATCTGCTTGGAATCTTGCTAAAACCAACAGTCTTCAGGGCAGAGAGAGAATATGCAAAGATTTCCACCCTAGATGGGTGACAGACAAATACAGTGCCTGCTTCTGCTTTGACAGTGTGTTCTGTGGTCACCTTGATCAGGAACTTTGATCTTTAGAGGTGGCATTTGCAAGTCTTTAAGTGTCCTGCTCTCCCCTCCTGCTTCACACTACTGCAGGCCTGAAGGTGAAGTTTGAAGTTCAGTATTGCTCTTCAAGAGTGGGTTGTACAAGTAAGGATTTATTCTTTAGACCACAGTATCTTCCTGAGGTTTCAGCTGCATTGGTGAAGAGAGCTAAGTGGGCATCTCTGTGTGTGTCTGAGGTCACCAAGTGACCATCTCAGCCCACTGGTTACAGAAGGAACCAGAGGAACAAGAGGAGCTGTGCACGGCACATGTGGACAGTACAGAGAGTTTCGATGGCGGAGTGCAGACAGCAGTGGATGTGAAAGCAGATGTCACTTAGGCACTGTCTATTTCTTATTGCATCTCTCTGCTTGCTCCTCTGTTTCCTCACAGTCCAGAACTAACCCTGCCTTCTGTTTTAGATGACTTCCTCAAGCCACAGATCATCATCCAGCCCGAGACAACCGTGGCTGTGCTGGGGAAGGACATCCGCTTCACCTGCTCGGCCGCCAGCAGCAGCAGCTCCCCCATGATGTTTGCCTGGAAGAAAGACAACGAGATGCTGCACAATGCTGAGATTGAGAACTTTGCCCACGTGAGGGCAAAAGGTGGGGAGGTGATGGAGTACACCACCATCCTGCACCTCCGCCACGTCACCTTCACCCATGAAGGGCGGTACCAGTGCATCATCACCAACCACTTCGGCTCCACCTACTCCAACAAGGCCCGGCTCACTGTTAATGGTGAGTAGGAAGCTCACTCCTTTCCTCACCTCATTCCTGAGCTCGTTCTTTAGGTCCTGCTTTTGGTGGGTGGCTCCTCCTGAGGGTCCATTCCTGATGGTGAGCAGCTCTTTGACTCTTTACACCACCTGCCTGCAACTTGGTAGATGCTGAGAGATGCCATGTGGGGAGGACGTGCCAGGCTTGTGGCTGCCATCCAGCCAAGCCCTTCAGCACGTTCCTAACAGCTTTAACCACCTCTCTCTGTGAGGAAGGGCTGAGGGAGCTGGGGGTGTTCAGGCTGGAGAAGAGGAGGCTCAGGGGAGACCTCATCACTCTCTACAACTCCCTGAAAGGAGGTTGGAGCCAGGGGGGGTTGGGCTCTTCTCCCAGTAAGACAAGAGGCCATGGGCCTAAGCTCTGCCAGGGGAGGGTTAGGTTGGATATTAGGAAAAAATTATTTACAGAGAGGGTGATCAGGCATTGGAATGGGCTGCCCAGGGAGGGGGTGGATTCTCTGTCCCTGGAGGTTTTTAAGAAGAGACTGAATGTGGCACTCAGTGCCATGGTCTGGGAACAACAGTGGCAGTGGATCAAGGGTTGGACTTGATGATCTCAGAGATCCTTTCCAACCCGGATGATTCTGGGATTCTTTGGCTGTTCCAGTAGAGTCCTTGCCCAGTGAAAAGAGGAAATGAAAATTGAAAAACATACAAAAAAGAGGCACTAGAATGACTGAAAGTTCTCTGCAGGGAGAGATGATGGGGTTTTCTTCCAGGTTCATTGCAGAAGAAAATTATTTTTGATCCCAGCTCTAATGCTCCTGAGTGGGCAAGACAGATCCGTGCTCTAGAAACACAGGGTTAGTCCCCAGCAGTGTAGTCATATCCTGCAAAAGGACCTTGTCTGTCATCCTCTGACCCATGGATAACGACCAGATCCATCTCCTGCTTGGATGGAAAAGAACTGCCCAGCAGACGATGTTTTCCCCATGGAAAATTGCTCGTGTGTAAAAAAAGTCCCTTTTTCTTGTTTTTTCTTCATCAGTATTGCCTTCCTTTATCAAAACCCCACATGACATCACCAGCAGGACAGGGACAACAGCACGGCTGGAGTGTGCAGCTGAAGGACACCCCACCCCACAGATTGCCTGGCAGAAGGACGGGGGCACCGACTTCCCCGCCGCCCGGGAGCGCCGCATGCACGTCATGCCCGACGATGATGTCTTCTTCATCACAGATGTCAAGATAGAAGACATGGGTGTCTACAGCTGCACAGCACAGAACTCTGCAGGGTCTGTGCTTGCAAATGCCACCCTCTCTGTGCTGGGTAAGATGTCTTAATGCCCTCAGAAACCAAGTGAGCTAGAAGTGGGAGCTCAAAGGGTTTGCTGCTCAAGCTCTTCAGGAGTTGCAGATAAAGGGACAAAGAGGCAGTGCTCTGTGTTAGTCTTGGTTTACTCTTCTACACTGTAGTTACCTAATGAAAAATACCCTGCTAATTAAAAGAAGGAGCCATGAATTGCATTTCCTCTTGTGCCAAGGAAGCCCCTCCAACCACTTCATTTCCTGCCTGGGAAAATGACTTTAAAAGGAAATTGCACTCCATCTCTCCTACCCCATGAAATAATTAATGTGTGGTGGCTGTTGCTCCTTGTCCTTAGGGGTTTCTTTCTTGGGAAGACTCAACACCAACTGGTGAAGGAAGGCCCTGTTTGTGCTACTTCTGTTGTGCTTTGCCCTGTTCCAGGGGTGTTGCTGCACGTTTGTCTGCAGGAGCATCAGTTATAGTCAGTTCTGTTAAAATTTGAACTTTCTTCAGGTATTAATTTCTGTGTTTTTCTCCTGCAGAGACACCATCTTTGATTCATCCCCTGGAAGACCACGTGGTGTCTGTGGGTGAGACTGTGGCTCTTCAGTGCAAAGCCACGGGGAGCCCGACTCCCCGCATCACCTGGCTGAAGGGTGACCAACCCCTGGTTGTGACAGAAAGGCATCACTTTACCTCTGGCAATCAGCTGCTGATCGTCAGGAACGTTGTCTTGGAAGATGCTGGGAAATACACCTGTGAAATGTCCAACACCCTGGGGACAGAGCGTGCACACAGCCAAGTCAGCATCTTACAGTCCCTCGGCTGTAGGAAGGACCGTACCACGGTGGGGATCATCACCATTGCTGTGGTGTGCAGCATCGTGCTGACCTCTCTGGTCTGGGTCTGCATCATCTACCAAACCAGGAAGAAGAGTGAAGAATACAGTGTCACCAACACAGGTACCTCTGCTCTCCTGCTCTAAGGTTTTTTCTGCCCTTGAGTGCTGTCAGACTGCAGCTGAATCAGCACATCAGGTAGCCACAATCACACTGTCACAGCAGTTGGCTTATCTTGGTGGTTCTCTTGGCTCACAAAGCTGGAACCAGCTTTTCACTTGCTGTGGAAGCATGTTCAGAGCTGCATTTCTCCCCTTGGCTGGCTCTTCAGAAAGGTCTTTTCCACTTGGCAGCAGTTTCACCCATTGCTTTGCTACTTTGATTTTCCATGACCATAAATGATAATTCTTGAGACAGTCTGGATCCTGTCCACAAAACTGGAAACCTTATTCTTGGGAATCTGTATTTTTCAAAGACTTAGTATCCAAAACATTGAAAAATCAGACTTTGAGACTGGAAACCCTTTTTCCATGTTGCCTGGAAGAGCTGTTGTAGCCCTGCTGATGAGGGACATCCTGCACTTCTTAGGGGAAGCATCAGTGTTTATTGCTTCCTCCTGATACAGAAAGGGGATAATTTGGTGCTGAAACAACTGCTGAGATAAAAAAGGGGGAAAAAAGCTCTTCTGCTGCCTTCAGTGTTTGGCAGCCTCTGAACGGAGGTGTGGAAGAACCAGCCTAAGGCTTCCCCACCCTGCTGGGATTTTCAGCTTTCCTATATTGCATTTATCTTTAGAAGTAGTACAGCAGGATTTTAAAAACATGGGCTAGGCAGAATGTCTTGGATACCACGTGTGGGATACCATATCCATAACAGTGGGATTTTTATTCCCCTTTTTTTCAGTCATGAAAACCTAGGGCTTCATGCCTGTTGTGGTTCAGTTTCACTTGGTATTTGTATGATGGGGAACTTGAAATTGCCTGATTCAGACTGGAGGCTCTCACTGGGTGGCTGAGGGGCTTTGACTTACTTGCCTGCTTATTTGACTCAAAGACCCTGTTCTGTTACTTGTCACTGTGGGAGAGAAAGGATTTGAGTTGAATGAGATACTCTAAATTTCAGGGGAAGAGAAATGTTTTCTTCTGAAGAGACACTTCCACATTCACCTGGTGTGTGCTGGCTGCCAAATGCAAAAAGCCAAAAAAAGGTTTTCTCAGCACTGTCTCTCACAGCTTCAAGTTTTGAAAAATGCGCAGTGGGGCTCTGAGGGGCACGGAGTGTTTAGGCAGTCCCTGATCCCTCTTAAAAACACAATTTTTCCCTGCCTTTGAAAACAGAAGCCTTTGTATCTGACTAGGAACTGACATTTCTCTGCTCCCATTGCTCTAGATGAGACCATTGTGCCTCCTGACGTGCCAAGCTATTTGTCTTCCCAAGGGACTCTCTCGGAGCGGCAGGAAGCGGTTGTCAGGGGGGACACCCAGCAGCCTAACGGGCACATTGATGGCAATGGTGAGGAACTTCCATTCTTTTTCCTGGGATGCTGGATCCCAATGTCACACGAGGAGGGAGAAGGCAGATTACAGAGTATTTCTGTGCCGTGTTAGGAATTCTCTGAAAGATCTTCATGTAGCTTTCGAGCTACTGCATTTCTGCAGAACAAGGATGTGTCTTTCACTTCACAAAGGTGCCCTCTCCCAGTAATCACAGTGTTCACACACACTGCTTCACAGACTGCTTCACAGACTGCTCAGTCAGGACCCAAGGATTATTTTTTTGCTAACTTTGAATTGGTTTTTTGGCACCAGAGTTACCATAGTTAAGTGCTAGCAGAGAATACATTAGCGTTGCCTGTCCCTGCCTTCAGGCACAGAAATTAAATGTTGGGATTTTACATTACTTG
This sequence comes from Heliangelus exortis, assembly GCF_036169615.1. Taxonomy (NCBI): domain Eukaryota; kingdom Metazoa; phylum Chordata; class Aves; order Apodiformes; family Trochilidae; genus Heliangelus; species Heliangelus exortis. Next base: position 15,508,327 of record NC_092433.1, on the reverse strand, counting down.
AACATAGCACATTAGGGAGGATAAATTAAACATTATGCACAGAGATTCGCCTGAGATTGTACAGTATTTATTCTGCTACACGTTAGCTTAAAATTATCTGTTATCTCCACTGCTATTTTTTCTGCCTTTCACAGCTTTTACAGTAGAAACAGTCCTATTTCTAATTTGTTAGTTTTAACAAGTCTGAAAGCAGATGGTTGTAATCTTTAGCCAGATGGTTCATTTGTTACAGGTATGTGTCAGACTGATGCTGGAAGGTGTCCAGATGTTGAAGCTCCCACTGGAGGTTGTAGACAGCCAAAACTGTGCACTGGGTATAATAAAGACACTTGGAAAACTGAAGACGTGGCTGATGGAATGCTTGTTCCAGATAAGACAGGTACAAACCCCATTAATCTGGAAAGGTATTTCGTGTCTGCACGGATCAGAAAGCCCTCCAAGTCAGACAGCATTAAGGCAAGAAACTGTTACCTTTAGAAAAAATAGCCCAGGCTGATTCTCAGGTGTGAGCACAGCAACTTTACCTTCTGCTGCTTGCTTTGATCCTTGCTCAAGCCTGGATAGCTTGGATTTGAGGAACTGTTAGAGAGAGGCAGACCAGAGCTGACAACAACAGCCATTCCTGGCAGCTGCCTCATCAGTATTTTGGTTTGAGCTGTTCCCAAAACACGAGAGCACTTTCAGACTGAAGGTGTTAACGTTTTTCATGCTCTTTAAAGGGGTTGTCAGCTTCAGTGCTCAGCTTCTATTTTATTTTCAGGATTTAAAGGTTGTTTTGGGCACTACACCTGCCTCTGCTCTTTGCCAGTTTCTTGGGTGTTACACTCATATTTTCTATTTTTAGGATGTGTTTTCTGTTCTCATGCTGTATTGTAACATCCACAGAAAAACAGCCAGTGAAGCAAATTTTCTGTCTAGGAGAAACTGTGAAGTTTCATAATGGAAATTTCTCAAGTGCACTAAGGAAATTAACTTTCAGCATTAAGAAACTCCTTCCTGCTTTGAATTCTGGTCATCTGTTATTACCACTAAAACAGCTGTAATATCTTGAGGGAACAGACAGTGGTCTCTGGAAAGCAGCAGCACAAAAATAAAAAGGGTAACTTGGTATTTTAAAGCAGGTTCAGGAAAATTCCACTTTCTGTTTCTGGAAAAGGAAATAAATGTTGATTATTTTTTTTAAAAAAAAAAAGAAAGTCACAGCTTTTTTGGAATAGGGAAAAAACCCCACAACCCTACTGAGCCTATGAATGGGAACTATCTTCAGTGATAGCTACAGAGTTTTGAAAGGCACAGGTATTTACTGGCCCTGTATAAACCCAAGAAATGTCCATGATATTTAGTGAGGGATTCCCACACTGCTGAGGGACAGAAGAACTGCACAGAGCCGCTTTCTCCTTCCACAAGTTGTGTGCTGCAGTGCTGACAATTTGCAGCTGGTTCATCTTCATTTGTTGTGGTTTTTCCCTTCCTCCCTGACAGGCTATGGGCTGCCCGTGGTGTGCACTGACTGCAGTGGCAGCACTGACAGCATGAACGTCCACATCTACCCCAAGGAGCTGGACTTCTACTCTGAGAGCCTCAAGACTCTGGATACCACCTACCCGAAAGCACTGAGCAGCAAGGAGCAGAACAGGAAGAGGGGTGCAGGCACCAGCCTCCTCCAGCCCCAGCCCTGCAATGGGGGTGCCAGCAGCAAGAGGATGGAAACTGATGGCACCCTCTACCCCAGCAACCACGACAGAATAAGAGCTGTGAGCACCACCAGCCCGCTGCTTGCAGACCAACAAGGTAAGTGTTGCCCTGGGGATGGCATTTGTCCATCTGGGTTATACCAGAGCTTTGTTTTCTCCTATCAGCTTGTTGCTTAAGGGCATGAATGACAAGTGGTTGGTTTTACAAGGTTGTCAAGTAACCACGCTGGGTCTTTGGTTTCTTGCAGGCTCTTCACAAGCAGTAACAAAGCCTTTGGAGCTGAACAACCTTAATTTGGTGAGAGCTTCAGCAGCAGGAGGGTCATTAAAGCAACTGAACGTGCTTCCTGAAATTTCCCCAACACTACTGGATCTGCAGAGTGAAGCAGAAGCAAGGCAGGCCCTCCTGTCCAATGGCTACACATCCAAGCCATGTGACTCCCTCCAGGAGCTGAAGCCACCAAACAGATCTCTGGACTGAGAGGGGACAGACTGCCATCTGCAATTTAACAAACACACTATTATTTTTTTTAATTTTTTTTTTTTTTTGCACAGAGTATATATAGGCTACTTACTTCTACCTCAAAATCTTGAACTGTCAAAGGCAAATTAAGTGAGGTATGAGAAACAAGCTTGTATGGGGAACAAACTCCTGTTCGAGCGTCACCTGTTTGTACATAGTTTAAAACTTCCCTGAGAAGTATGAAGCATTCAAAAGTTGACTTGCATATGAAGCACATAAATGCAAGGGATTATTGTGTAAAGAGAAAAGTATTTGATACCATTGTACATAAGAGTTTTCATATATAAATATATATATATAAATATATATATATATATATATCTTTTACAGAGGCTATTTTAATCTTTAGTGCATGGAAAACTGAGTGAAATTTTACAATTTTGGCAATATTGTTTTCAGTATCAGGTTGCTGTTAAACTTTGTGAGACAAATAATTCTGGTGCCTTAAATGCATAAGCAGAACTTTAAAAAGCCAGACTGTTCCAAAGGGATTGTCCTCTTTTCAGTGGAAGTTCCCTTAAATCAAGTATCAATTGGGTTACTTAGCACAAATTTCTTTCCCTCTTTGAAATTTATTGCACTTACCACATTTAAACAGAGATCTTCACCTGTTTCAAATGAAGCTGAAAAACATGCAGTGATAAATTACATAGCAACCTGATTTTTTTTTTCCAGTTGGTGGGAGAACTTAAATTCCAAAACTTTTCAAAACTGCATCAAAATTAGGATTTGAACTGTGATCCTGTGATACGTTAAGAGTGGACCACACAAGAGGCACTAAATAATTCAGCAACAGCACAGAGCCCCAAAACAACCAGACAAAAAGGCTGTCATGATTACTGGGCAGTCCTTACCAAAATAAATAATTCATGCAGTAAACTGTGGGGTGGTCTCATATATATTGCACCATTCAGAAAAAACATCATAGCAGGAGGCGTTCCCTGGCCAGAAACCCTGGTACAGCACAGATCCCCTACAGACTGGTTGCAGACATTTCCCCTCCCACATGGATGCAGCTTTACCTGTGTTCCTGTTCAGCAGGAATAACCCGTGCCACTACACTGCATTTTCACACCTCCCAAACACTTAACTCTGCTCTGGAGGGGGGGTTTGAAACCATAGAGCTGTTTTGACAACAAGACTAAAATTGCACTCCGAAGCTGACAGCTGTACTGTTAATTCCTCTGATAGTTGTGTTTTGGGTTTTTTTTTTTTCCCCTGCAACACAATATTGTGCTTTCTTGTTGAACACCATGAACCCCACCTGCAGCCAGACTTTTTATGAAAATATCTGCTTCAAATGGTTTCTGCTTTGTGTAGCAATTCTAGGCTATTCAGAACCATCCTGATTTAGAAGGGAAACTCTGTAGTTAAAGTTGAAACTACTCTGCTAATACCCCAGATTGTTTTTTTTAAGTAAGTTCATCAATATATAAGGGGACAAGAAATGCCCATGTTGGTCAAACAGATCTTTTGTCACTTCTAACTTCACTATGGTTTCTTACTTATAGAAAGGCTGCTTTCTGTTGGTGTTGGTACCTGTGGATGGAGGATTTCCTTCCAGTTACTTGTAATTTGAGTTCTGCTAACATGAGGTTGCTAACTCTGGTGATGACTACTTTGGGGAAAGGTTTATTTGTGGGTTTTGTAACTTTTTTCCTTAGGAGCAACTCAAACACCAGTTCCACTGAAGCTGAGTCTGTTGGAAGTCCAGCTTTGCTACTACTGTGGCTCAAAATAAGGGCAGAAACACTGAATTTTCTGGTCAGATCCATCACTTGGGGATCTATCTGAGTGCTACTGTGTCCTGTCCAGCCTTACCTAGAGGAGCCACCAGCTGTAGGGGAAAGTCCTCTTGCCTCTTGCCCTGTAGCTGATGGAGAGTTTCATTGTAGGCTCTGCAGCTGCCCAAGCCCTTGGAGAAGCACAGAGTAATTCTGTCAGGTTCCTGTCTGGATCAGCTCCTGACTATTGCCACGTTTGCATTTTTGAGACAGGTGGTGAGTTATGGAGATGGATTTTTTTTTTTTTTTTTCAAGGACACAGGATGAGGAGCAGTGGTTCCAAGCTGTAAGCAAGCAGATTCAGATTAGATTTTTTTTTAGGAAGAAATCCTTTCCTGTGAGACAAGGATCAGGTTGGATGGGGCTTGGAGCAACTTGCTTTAATGGAAGGTGTCCCTGCCCCATTCCAGGGTTTGGAACCAGATGAGCTTCAAGGTCCTTTCCAACACAAATCACTCAGTGATTCTGTGAGTGCCAAGTTTATTCAAAGCAAAGGAAATGGATGTTAGAAAATTATAAACTGAGCATGCTGTTCCCTTCACTCAAGGGAAAAATATGCTGCAGAACTGACTCGCAAGGTGAAAATAGTGGAACTGGGGAAGATGGGAATGATTTCACTGACTCATTTTGCTGGCAGAAATAGCATCACCATTGCAGATACAAAGCATATTTGCCACATTAACATTTGAAAATAAAAGAGTTCCTGAATAAAGTTAACTGCCTAACATTATGACTTCCACTAAATATGTGAATTTGCTGCTTCTAAGAGGCAATGTGAAAGAGGAAGTATTACTTTTGTGTACAAAGTTATTTATTTATTAGAAAATTTGGTACAATGTTGTACATTGAAAAACATGTAAGATATTGAAGTGTCTAACAAATGGCATTGAAGTGTCTTTAATAAAGGTTCATTTATAATATTACAGCTGTTTTGTTGAGAGTGAGCTTTTGGGAGGTTCAGTTGAAAAAATTAAATAAAATTCTAATCCATTGCTCTACTTCTTTCTGTCTTTCTGTGATGAAAATGCAGAATTAACTACCACCATACCCACTGCTGAAATGAGACCCACAGCTTTAACATAAAGATACTGTAGAGTATCAGCACTGACTTGCAGATGGGGGTGGAATTTGGGGGATGTATTTAAAAATACAATAAAGAACTCACAAGAAATACTTTTCCAATATATCAACTTACTGATGTATCTGGCAAGCACCCTGATCTTGGCACTGAGAACAGAGCAGAGGGGGTGTGCACACGTGTGTGTAAGTTTGTCAGGAAAATGGGGCCAGGACAGCACCAGGCTCAGCTGCAGCTGTGAACACCTCTGGTTTTCTCAAGCCCCACCCTGTATGGAAATTCCAGAAGCAACTTTGGAGATAAGCTGGAATTCTTGCTTTAACTGAAAATCTCAATTATTTTTCTGTATATTTAAAGAAAAAAATATTTCCTCTTCCAAATAATAACTTTGCATATAAAGCAGATTTTATGGGACTATTCTGATAAATCCCTTAACACATGTAGGAGTTAAAATATCTAAAAATGGAAAAAAAGCCTTCAAGAGGCTGGTGCCTCATCTGAGATTCAAGTTTTGTTCTTCCCCATTAGCCCAGTAATTAATTTTTCCAGTTTTGGTAAACGTGAAATAAAACTTCGCTACAACTCAAGGCCAACAGGCAGGAGGGGAAAAACAAACACGTTTTTAGGTCTTTTCCCCCTGTTGTCCCATAACTCAAAGTGTAATTTCTCAGCAGGATTAGACAAATTGGTGTGTGCAGAACACCCCTGGCTGCCTGCTGGGGCCCTCACTTGCCTGGTGCCATTCCTGGGAGACCGGGTCCTTCCCGCGGCGGTCTGGGGCGTGGAGCCAGAGTCCATCAGCACAGGAGAGGGGGGGAAAAGGAGCACTTATAAAACAATTCTGGTAGTTGCTTCAGTTGCTTGGGTTTTTTTAAGATGTAAAAAAAAAAAAAACCACCAAAAAACAGCGATGACAAAAACTGATGTAAACATTAAGTAAAATCAAGAAAAACGCAGCGTTTGGCCCCAGCAACTTCTGAGGCGTGATTATTTTCAGCTCAAGTTGTGAACTGCACTGCTAACTCATCATGTTTAAAGAACTTTAATAGAAAATATAAGTTAGCTTTTAAGACAGAGTAATAAATATCCTCCTCCCCCCTAAAGCCCTAAAATTGGTTCTGCTATATATAAAAGTTCATAAAAGAAACAACCTTAAAACAACCATGGCACAGCTACACCGTGCCATGGAAACAGGCAGAATTAACCACAGCCACTACAGGACTTGGCTGGAATGCTCCATTTTAATTGAAGATTATTTTTAAGAATTACTCTCTTTGTTCTCTGTTTTTTCACTCATTTGCCAATTATTTTTAAAAGTCGAAAATATAGAAAAAAGTCTTACTGCTATGTCATGGATCAACAGTGTAATGAACCATCCAGCCTCAGTAAGCCTGGCCTGATGCTCAGAGCAAGGGCTCAGGCTTTGCAGGTGCCCCCTCCCTGTTCATGCACTGACCTGGTTTGTTTGGCATTTGTTCTCCTCACCCCAGGCTCCCTACACCTGTCTGTCTTCCTAAAGAGAAGAACAACCTCACAGTTAAATTCCAGCACCCCAGGGAAGCACATCAATCACCACAGGTGTGACTTTGAAACACAGAAGTGCTGCCACGACCTGGGAGCAGGATGCACAGACCCTGCAGCTTCACCCCTGGGGTGCCACCAGGCTGAAAAGCTGATGGCCTTGGTGACACCGTGGCTGCACAAGCTGAGCTCTGGGTCCTGCTCAAGTCTGGCCATGGAGTGCATGGAGCCCCAGCACCCAGCTGCCCCCCAAACCTCACACAGCCCCCGTGGCAGCCAGCACCCAACTCCTCACCCCTGTGCAAGGAGACCCTCACTCAGCTTTCCAGTGCCATGGCTGAGTCCAGGGCACACAGGGGACCTGACACCACCTGGCCCAGCCCCTCCTGTCCCCCCACACCACCACAGCCCCACTTTGTCCTACCCAGGTTGTCCCTGTGCAAACACCCTCCACATCTCAACATTTTCAAGCACCATTTGGCCAACTTGCTGAGGTCAACTTGGGGCCTCCAGCCCAGACTGGTGATAATTTTGTGCAATTTCAGTAAGGCTTTTTCACATAGCCCATCCCTGCACCATTTTGGCCACTATAGTTTCTCTCTCCTACCATGAGAGGAGGAGCAGAGCTCTGCTCTGCCAGCCAACAGCACCCTGAGAGCCCTCAGGATCCATCCAGCTGTTGGCAGAACTTCCATGCTCTCCCTGACTTGCCTTCCCAGCCTCCCTCCTGGGCTTCAGCATTTCCAGCCTCCTGCTCCCTTCAGCTGCTGAGGGAGAAAGCCCAAAAGAAGGCAGAGCTGCGTGTCTGTCTTTGCACAAGCACAGCTGTAAAATAATACAAACCCGTGCTTTTACTGGAGAAATATGAGTCTAATTAATAAAGCTGCATTGGCTACCACAGAGGAATGCTTGCTGAGCACCTGTAGGTATAAACAGGAATATAAACTTTCTCAAATACTGCTCAAATCAGAAACAAATGGATTATTGTCTTTTACAAAGAGCTCTCCCAACCTGGAATACTTTCAGTGCTGTTGGAGGGCAGCAGGCCGTAACTCTATCAGCCCCTTCCCCGACCAGAAAAACCCTCCCTGTGTTACGAGGCAGGTGCCACTGAATTATGAAAACTTGCTTTATTTCAGCCTCCCCACTCAGCCCACAACCTGGAGGTTTGCAAAACATTTCCCCTGCAGGAGTTCTAATAACGCCTTTCTCAGCCACCGTAATTAGCTGTTTACCCCCCAAACATTACTTTTTTGGCACGACTCTCACAATGACCTCACTCACTTTCCATGCAGGAAAAATTTCATGTTTGGGAAATTGGATTATTGGAGGATTTACTTCTCTTCACCAGTGAAAGTGGCGTTCAGAAGGCTGAGCAGCTGCTCCAGCAGGCGAGGGGCGGCAGGAGGAAGGCTGAGTCCATGGACTGACTCCTCCTCCTCTTCCAGCTCTTTGGTGGCCACCAGCAGGAGCAGCCAGGCTGGGTCAGAGCAGCAGCTGGCGACTCTTCTCGTATGTCCCCAGGAAGATGAAGCCTCCCAGGCTGATGGCTGCCATCCGTGGGACAACACCTGCAAACAAGCTGAAGGCAAAAGGAAGGTGGTTTCAGAGGATGAAGGAAGAGTGGATGCTGCACAGTTGGTGCAGAGGCTTCAGAAAACAGAGCCAAGAAAAATTCTCTCTTGCTGGTTTTTTAAATCCCACCCCATTGCTCACTCAAGCAAGAGTATCCCTAACAGTACTCCCAAGCCTTGGGATTTTTATCCCTTCTCAGGTGCTTCTGCAAAAGCAAAGGTGCAGGAGGCTACAGGCCATGCTGTGGGAAGAGGAGCTCAGACACATCCCAGCAAAGGGGTGCAGGCAGATGAGAAACCTCCCATCCTCTGCTGTCCCCATCCAGCCTCAGAGGGACCCCCCCCCTCTGCCAGGAGTACCCCAACTCGAGGCAGTCCTGCTCACCCCAATAAACCCAAGAGAGAGAGCAGGAATGGCTGTTTTAGGTGTCTGATCCTAAGAGTTTTTGGAAGTTGTCAAGAAGTTCATGCAAAGCCAATTGCTCGGCACATCTAAGCTCACAGCAGGTTTAACAATTTCAGGATAGCCCAGTGTATCCCCCCAGAAGATTACAGGCTTCCTGATTCCCTTGTCACAAGCAAGGTTTAAACATCAGGCTCGAATCTGGTTGGCATCTCCCCACCAGATCTGGCCCCCGTGGCAGGAGCCCCTCAGCAGCCTCTGGCTGAGCCCTGTGGGGTCACTGCTGCCCTCGGCTTTGCAGCCACCAAAAGCTGCAGAGTCCTTGCTAGGAGTGTGTCCAGAGGAATTCCTGCTGGGACCTGGATGCAGGCATCCCCAGGGCTCCTCGGGAGCTCTCAGCTCCCTGCCCATGCCCAGCTACTCCTGGTGCACTGGGGAAACCTCTGGCTGCAGGAACTCGGGGTTTTGGTGTAATGAGCTTTGCAAAGGAGCCTGGAGCACACAGGCAGACGGAAACATTTTATGGCTTTACTAGACAGCAATTGGGTCTATTACCATAATGACAGCTTTAAAACAGAGTAATTTGTACAAGGCATGTATGGGCAGAATGCTGATAGGGTAAATCCTGTGGTGCAGCATCCCTCTGGAAATGCACCATCCCTCTCCTCCCGAATTAGGCAGCATTACAGGAGCAGTGGCTCAGTGACCCAGTTACACAGCAGCCCACTTGAGACCCAGCTGTTACACAAACAGGGGCAGATAACCAAGTTACCCAGAACCTGCATCCCTGGCAATCTCTAGTACTAACCATCACTTCCAAGAATCTTGGTTCTGCTCCTCCTTTTATCCCCTCCTTTGACCCACAGTTCCCCCCAGGGCCCTCCAGCTGCAGAGCTGAACAGCTTTGGGGCTGCCCTGAATTCATAGATCTCAGCTCTGCTGCAAGCCTGACCCAGACTGCTCATCCCTGTCTCACAAGTGCCCTCACCAGCAGATGAAATCACTTGGGTTGTTTTCTGCTGGCTCCATGAGATACAGCTCTGGTGGGCCCTGGTTTGCTGTCTGCTTTGTATTTGCACAAATTTCACCTGGCACCCTGCCTCTCCTCCCTCCCAGCCTGCATCAGGAATCTGGGAATCATGTTTAAACCTGCACCATGTGTTCCCCCTTTACCATGTGCACACCCTCTGGGGTGCAGCTCTTTGTGTCAGGGCTCCCAATGGTACCAGCAGCACAGGTGACATTTTTTTGGCAACAACATGGCAGCCCACAAGCAAGTTCTTGCTCAAATAGAGACTAACCAGGATCCCTGAAAAGACACAGCAGAGAGAGGACAGTGCTGGGAAAGGCCAAAGTGCCACTAAACCTCTATATTAGGCTTTGGACAAAAGAGGTGGTCATGCTGTGGCTAATATGCTGCTTTTTCTGACTACAGCTCCACACTAAGCTCACTCCTGTGGGCAGCTCCTGCTCTTCAAAGCAGGAAGCCCTGGGCACAGGGCTGATCCCTCCACTTGCATGGGCACAATCAGGCTCCAGAGAGCTAATGCCCACCATACCACATCCACCCCAACCTGGAAGCTCCTCCAAGGAACCAGACACCTGGTGCAAACCACCAGCTCCACACAAGCTGGGATGAACCATCTCACCAGATTTATCGATTAAATAACTCTTGTCTTTCTCACCAAGATATTGTGAAGCTCCATCCATGGCTTTCTAACACCACCACCTCCTCGGGTGAAAAGCAGTCAGACAAGACATAAACCTGCTTTCATGTCAGCAGCTTGTCTACTCCTCTGGCAAGAGCAAAAAAGGCACACAGATCCACTCACCCCATCCTTCCCCTGCCTCCTGCCACATGCCTGGCTCTCCCTGGACAGAAAGTGATGTGAAATATCTGGGAATGAAGCAGGGGGATTTACTAGGTGCAGACCAGGAAGCAGAGCCCTGCACTCTGGTTTTAATAAGGTGGCAATAAGCAAAGAGTCTTTCTGCCCTCAGAATTCCTTCTCTTCAAGTATAAGATTTATTAGAGGAGCCATAAATCATTTAATGTTACAACTGGCCAAAAACGACCGACGTTTTTATTGGTTTTGATTAATAGATTTATAATTGGCAGCAGGCATGGCAACCTCTGCATTTATTTTTCCCAAGACTTTCTTCCTTTTCCTCACAGCTGACACAGCTTGGCCTCCTTTACATGTTACTTTTTCTCCAGATCACTTATTGTTTTGATTTCAACTGAATTGTGTTCCCTTTGGTCCTAGACCACGGGTACTATCTTTAGGCAGGGTTTAATTTTGGGTTATTTAGTGAAGGGCACTGCTGAAACACCCTGAAAAGAACACACACTGAAAAGAACACAACATTTCTGATGTTGGCTGGGGAAAAGGGGGAGGTTTCCCAAGACAAATCTGTGCCCCTTCACACCCTTCACAGCTCAGCTTCCATCAGACATGGCCTCACTTCTCCCAGACCCTTCAGAACATGCCCTAGAGCCCACCAAACCCTGTAGGACCCAAAACTCATCCACTGCCAGGTCACCTCATCATCTCAAAGAGCAAACCTGAGACAACCCATCTCTGAACACTGCCAGGGGGCACAGCTGGACTCCTTCCTGGAGTCGGTGTTCAGGAACTTCCTGCAATTTGTTTTGAATTATTTTCCACATGTGTAGAAAGAGGACTGAACTTTTATTAGTTGTGTGAGCAGAGATCAGATGTTAAGAGAAAACTGTCTCCTGCAAAGCTGTGATGTGCATGCTGCTTCAAGCAAGAGTTTACAAGTGTTAAAACAGCACTCTGAAAGTATCAGCCACATCAAGTGGATTAAAAACCTATGAGAAATTACAGTGAAAAGCCCCAAGTGAAGCTTCCAAAAAAACCCTGTTTCTCTTCCAGGCCAGGGGTAGGTGGAACAGAAGCCCCACCAGAGGAAACAAAGGCTGAACATGATGGGCTGGAGGAGCTGTTTAAGATACATATTCACTACAAGTGGCCAATAACTGGTATGACTCCTACACTCAAAGAGTGCAAGGTGGAATAAATGAAATAGATGTTTAAAAATCAATAATGACACCATAACACCTCAAAACGTTCTACAAGTGCTAGGAGAGGACATTTTTTTGTTCACAATGATGCTCCAAGGCCAGAAGAACAATTCTCTGTCTCAGAAATGGGTGAGGTGAGGCTGTCAAGAGACTGGATTGACAGCAGACAGCCCAGAACACATCTACATTCTGGTCACAGGAGGAAGCAGCCAGAAATCTGCAGCTGCTCAGACTTACTTTTTGCTCTCAGAAAACTTACATTTTTGCAACAAGTGCCTCACTGGAGAAATCCAAGCAGGCATGTGCTCAAGCCCAGCCCTGACAGCTCAAAGGAGTAAGGGAGCTGATGATTCCCTGCCCTCTGCTTCAGCTTGTCCCTGCTGCCACCACCACACTGGCATCACATGTGCCCATCACGCTTTGATGTAAGAATATAACATCAAATATAAAAGAAGAGAGAAGACCTTGCTGGTGTTTTCAGATCAGTAGGAAACTGCCAGGAGGAAAAGACTGTCCATAAGGGACATGTGGGTCCTATCACCTCAAGATCAAGCTGTGCCACTCGCTGCCACAGGACAACGTGTGTGCCCAAAGTTTAAAGGGATACAACACATAAATGCACACAAGCAGGGAGAAAAGTCCATGAAACACAGAGCCACCCTCCCCTCCAAAGCCTAGAGCTAAACTTAAGAGATCATCCCACGGATAAATCCCCAGTAATGCCCCATTTCTGTGCTTTTCCCTGGACAATGCTCACAGCCAGTGCCAGGGCAAGGACCCCAGACCTCTCTGAAGTGACCTGAAGTTCCTTGCTACCTGAGAGCTGCTCCCTGGCCGTGTGTACAGCAATGAAAAACCTTTTCAGTATGACAGGATTTAAATGTAAGCAGACCACCCCACCCTCTCCCACCACACAGCACAGAGAAACAACACATGAAATATGCTTCTGCAGCATGTCCTTACCCTGCCAGGCCTTCTGTCCTCCAGATGCCACCAAGGGCAGCCAGAACATTCCCACTGGCGTTGCTGGAACCAGCCTGCACCACAGAGAGAGAGAGAGACTGAAATAAACTGTTGGCAAAGAGGTTTATTTTTTTACTGAGCTCCCTGTCCCTGCTTAGTGCTACTTTCCAGCAATTACAGACACCTTAGTGACTCCTTACCCTTACAGGCAAAAGCTCCTTGTCTCCAGGAATAAAACTGAGGCACAGAAGAACAAAGTGATGAGTCTAAGGTCACAGCTGGTTAGTTCAGAACCAGGAATCCAGTCCTTTCTGAACTACACTCAGCCTTACATCCAGCAGCTGACACTGAAGTAAGAATTTAATAAAAACACAACTCTCAGAGCACCAAAAAATGACTTTGCTGTTCACTGCAGGAGGATTTACTTAAGAAAGTGCATGAGTGGTATATTGCATGTGAAAATTGCCTTGAGGGCAAAACAGAGGGCAAACAGCAGGGTTACAGGCAATTAAATTACAGGTGTGATCTAGGTAGAGAGAGATGACTAATATAAAGCTGCTGTCTGAATGGTCTCAGAACATCCCAAAGCACCATGGTTGCTCAGCCCATCAGCAGACAGAAACAAGTCAGTTCTCAGTTTTATCACCCACATCATGCAACGGCAAAGAAGCTGCCCCAGGTACAAGATGCAGCAATGAGAGGTGACACAGCAGCACTCAGCTGGGGAGGTGCATGGCATCAGCAAGAAACATCCCCCTGCTGAGGGACATGAGCAACAGGGTAAAAACCACCCACAGCAGCTCCAGGATGCCTGACCTTTGCCAACACAACAGCTCTTTTCAGGAGAGGGAAAGGCTGAGAGCTTTTAGCAATGTGGCCACTTTGCTGTGCTCTGGGGTCAGCAGGATGATGATGAGAACACCAGACTTAGTAGCAATTTAACTACTTAGTAAACTGACCTTCCTTCTGCCCTGGCTGGCAGTTGTAAACCATCATGATCTCTGTGCCTTAATATTTTAGGACAGAAAATCCAATGCCAAGCTCTACTCAGAAAAGACACATACACTCAAACCCCAAAATAAAAAAAAAAACAAACAGAGGAATAAATCCCTGATGGGAAGTTTAACTCTGGGAATCTGACTTTGAGGATTTTCTCCTTTAGACCCTAGCACCAGCACCAGATCTTCTCAGCTCCTTTGGGAAATGACCAGAAGAGCAACACAAGAAAAGGAACACAACAATTTCATTGGTTCTGCCCGCAGTACCTGTTCATATTAATGCTGCTTTTAGGGACAAGAGCAGAAATCATTATTGATAGGTGCTGGGTTTGATTCTGTAGTGACCACAGAGGAACTCTGGAACTACCCAAGGCATTCACCTGTGTGTCTGCTGGCTGCCTTCACTCTTACCTTTGCCAACATAATTCTCGTCTTCGCTACATCCAGAGGTGTGGTGACTGCAGCTGCAAATCCACCTGAGCAAATTAAAATACCAAACACAAGTGAGACATTGTTGGTTGAACACGAATGCCACACTGCCTCTAACTCCCATGGCTGTGGTCAACACTGCTCCATTCTTAATGCCTGCAGCATGTTTCCTCACGTCAGAGCTCAGGTAAGGCTGCTGAAGGTCTGCACACAGAGTGTTTTATTCCTCTGTGTTGACTTAAGGAAAACAGCTCTACACTTGTTAAGTGTAAATCCAAACATCCCCACTGAGAGTACTGTCCTTTTGTTTTGGACTCTACATCCATGAGCATAGGAAGGTTGTAGGGATAATGGATTCCACTTCCAACACCTCTGGGCAAGTCTGGAAGGAAGAACCTCCTTACTCCTTTGCAGAGATCAGAAAATCAGCTTGACTCACTGTGCTCTGCCTGGAGAATTAAAGCCTGACCACTGGAATGCTAAGAGGAAAGATGCTCTGCATCTGAAACACACATGCTGCAGGGGCAAAGCTGCCCACGAGACACAGACAACTGGGTCTGGATTTCAGCTGTTGGACCTGGGTTTCTGTTTCCTAGGAAAAAAGACAAATGAGTGTTTGGGATGAAGCTCATCTCCAGTGAATGAAATCGGCTCCATTTTGGATAACAACAATGTGAAGCTGCTCAAGGGTCTTTGGAAATTGTCACAAGTCTGCTGCCAGAGGTGCCATCTTCCCCTCGGGGGCACTTTCATTCTCCTTAATCACTCCCAAACCCTTGGAGCTCGCAACTTTCACTCGGATCACACAGCTCAGCTGTGGCTTTCTTCCTGAAAGCCAGAAATCTTCAGCTTTATGCATCTGCATGTCTCACCCACAAACCTACGTTTGCCTCTCCCCGTGGCTACAGCCTGGCCTCTTGTGCTACCCAGGGACCAGCTTTGCTGCTTTTTCTCCCAGGAGCTTATTCCCTTTGCCTTATATTTCCCCATTCTAAAATTAACTCTCACCTCTTTCTCCCCCTTCAGTTTGCAATATTTCAAGCAAGTAATTCATGTTGAAGAAGAGCCAAAGAGAAAGAAGCTCTTAAAATGCAGGAGCAGCCCAGCAGTAAGTAATGAATGGGAAATAAAACTGATAGAGAACTATCCTGAAATCTTTCTTCTTCCTCCTGTTTTTTTTTTTCCCCTGAAGCTTGTCTAAATCCTGTATCTGCTACAGCAGGGAACAAAGTGACTCCAAAGACTGAAGCCTACACGGTGTCCAGGGAATAATCTAAAAATAAACTAATTTCTGTTTATGGAATGCAGAAAAAATGATCTCTCTTTCCTTGGGATGGGAGAAGCATTTCTTCTAAAATCTGTAAAGTAATAAAAAACTCCATCTTCCCCACTGGCTCATGTTTTTACCTGCATCTATCTCTCTCTCTCTACTACCTTAGCTTTAACATAACAAAACCCTGCTGTATGTCAGAAAAGAGGTTGGGCCAGCTGGCACCCAACACTGACTTTTTACAGCTCATCAAGGAATGTCCCATGACAGTTCAGGAGTAAAGCAGATGTGCAGTCCCCTGGATTTCCAACAGGAGCAGCCAAGCCAAGCCAGAGAACAGCCCCAAACACCCCTCTGAGCAGCAGCTTCTGCTCACCTGAGGTCAGCCCATCCTGTTTACTCTGCTGGAAGCTTTCTAGCAGTGATACCTCACTAAAAAGCAGAAAAATGGGTTGTATATTCAAGAAGCCAAAGCAGAAACTGTGTGCAGTTTAAACTAAATTCCAGTCCATTCTTGGATCTTCTTTAAGGTCAAAAATCTTTTTATCATGAGCCAGTTTTTGAGTGAGTGACCCAAAGGCTTTGAGAGAGTGGTCTGGATAGAAACTTTGGTACTCGTGTCAGTTATGTATTTTTAGAGCAGTAAAAATAATCTCCATGGAAAATAGTGGCTTAACAAGTCTGGATGTAGAAGCCCTTCCTTTGCTCACAGACCAAGACAAAATTAAACAGTTAACCACATGGTTGTCAGGCCTTTATCAAGCAAAATATCTCAATGCATTACTCAGCTATAGAGTTGATGGTTACACTCTAATTCACACTAACTTATTCCCCTTATCTGCTCCTAATTATTTTTTTTTTTATGTCTTTGTTCCTCACAGTTTCTTACTGGCAGAAGCTTCAGTCTTGGCTGACTAGAAAAAACACAATTTATCCTGATATGTTACTAAATTCTTATCTGAAAGCTTTAATCAAGGCTGATTGGTGCTCATTTTTTTTCCCCCAGCTAACATCTGCATCTTTCAGACTCTTTTGTTATTAATATTTCAATGTTTCTTTTTCCATCACTGGGAAGTATTCAGTACAGATTTACCAATCAATTTAGAATGACAACAGCAACAATAAAATGCTTCATAAGCACAACAAGCAGCAGGATGGGGGCTAAATTAAAAGCAAGTTTGTATATGCTTGACAAAAACACAAGATTAAAGCTAACATTTACTGGGAAATGCATTTCATTGAAGGCAGTGAGTCTGACAAAATTAATTTACTCCAGTTTTAACCCTAAATGTCCAAGGCAATTTTAGACCAACCTCTTCAACATCAGTACAGACACCTAAAAACAGGTTACAGCACTAGCAAGGCACTGCTGAGTCCCACCTACTCTAGCTGAGTAAAGGAACTGCAAACATGACTGTTTCCAATCATCAAATTAATACAACAGATAAAAACCACTACAGCCAGACTCTACTCATTCAAAACAGGAGGGCTGTGTACTTCACTAATTCACAGTAAGGCCCCACATATCTTTAAATCTCTCCTTTAATCTATTCCTGCTGTCACTGAATTCTCCAAGAGCTGCCACACAAGCCTTGGAGTCTGCAACCAGGAAAAGGGGGTATCAAAGCATCAGGTGGGCAAAAAGGCACAGACACATCCAGCCTTACCCTCCTAATCCTTCTGGCTTCCCTGCAGAGCTGACAGAGAAAAAGGCACCTTTGCAGATGGTCTGCATCCAGACAGACTCAGCAGCTCACTCCTGGAGAAATCTACTTTCTCCCTTGCCCTAGAAAAATCTGGTGATGACTGGGGCAAAAAGACAGATTTTCAGGTGGGAGAAGGCTCTTGGCTTGTTAATATTTTGAGCAGGGTGACAAGCTCCTTTCTTGGGAAAAGTTCAAGCAGTAGTGGAAAATTCATCACCTGTCACCCAAGAAGTTACAATGGACACTGTGTATTCACACGTCAGCTGAACAGCTAAAATTTACCAAGCTCAGGGTGTTAAACAGAAAATCCCTCTGCTGCTCACACTTTCCTAGTGACCAGTTTCTTGATGGAAGTGCTAGTGACAGACATCTGCACACAATGATCTACCTCTATTTGGCAGTAAGACTAAAAAGTCCTGAAGACTTAGGATATGTCCCAGCATTTCCTACCCTTTTAGGTGTCATATGCAAATGAAAATCAAGCATCAGAATAGTTAAATACTTCACCTGACAATAATACACAACCCTAGCCCTTGCAGTAAGAATTTGCTGCTGCTGCTGCTACAGACAATTGTTTCCCAGGTTCTTTGACACATTCCTGAAGTATGGAGGAAGACAAATTTTTCAGTCCCTGTATCTTTATTTTCTTTACCATTCTAACTTCTCTGTCAATCAATCAGTTCTTATTTGAACTTTTATTTTATTGCTATTATGTTCTTTTTTTTTAAAGAGGAAGTTTATTCTGGTCCTTGATCACTGTGGGAACACCACCTGCCAATGATAGTGCAAAGTAACCCAAAATCCTTTTCAAAAAAACTCCAGCAATTTCACCAGTTCAGAGTTAGAAGCATGGTCCAAGCAGACCCTGCAGGAAAGTCTTGAGAACTACTCAAAGATTTATTCAGAGCTATAGAGTTAAAGAGGCTTTTAGACACAGCGTGCAACCTTGTCAGAGCTGATTAGGTCAAAACAAAAGAGATGGGAAGTCTTCCCTGTTAATGTGCAAAAAGCTTTTGTTAGTGCTTTATTGTTCACTAGACTGGCACCTCCAGTCTTGATCACTTTGTCACCACAGAGCATTAATTATTAATGTTAAGCCACACCTTTCTTATGATAGGGAAAAAGAAGGTGTCCTTAACAGAGCCATCTTTCAGTTCCATTAAACAGACACTCGGGTTCTTTGGCAAGTTGGAGATGGCCTCACTGTTCCAGTACTTTGCTTTCCCAACAGCTAATACCCAATGGCAGGATTTTCTTGCCACTGTCCCACCTCTGTGGAGGCCTCACAAAACTGACCCAAAAGCTCTTCTGGGACAGTCTGTCCTGGTACTGGGGTGCAGTGGTCCAGCCAGGCAACCTAAGCCCAGAGAAGACTCCACCATGGAGTGTACCCACAATCATGCCTGGCCTGCCTGCACCATGGGGTCACGTTTCCCTCCTCTGCCTCCAGCCTGCCCAAGCCCAGTGCCCAAATCTGTGCTGGTATCCAAAAAGCTCAGACATGATGTGAGGTTTGGTTCAAAAGCAACCTCAGGCTGAAAATACCATGATCTGCCCTTGTGTTCCTCCTTGCTGGCTGCTCAGGGATCACCTTCTCTCACTCCCTGACTTCTCCAAACATCTTTAGTTGAAACACCAGGGATGATGATAAAGTTGGACAAGGCCTCCAGGGACTAAATTAGTAACAGATGAGACAAAGAGGATTCCAAATCTCCAATATTTATGCTAGTGCCTATTACATTTCTATAAAAAGCCCACGGATTGCATACATACATCTTAACACATGTGCACTCAACAAGGCAGAGCTGGGCCTCTCACAGCACTTGGGCTGAAGTTTTGCTGTCATTTCACAGGCACTGAGGATGAAACTTCAATATATTGTTGCTCTTTGTTTTGTCTTCAGCAGATAATTATGATTTAGCTAGGAACTAAGCAACACACATATCTATGTGTGTGCATGCCATAAAGGGAAGCCAAACAGGACCTTTCTTTCAGTTTCTTCAGCTTATTACCCTGCCCCTCAGGACCTCAAATGTATTTTTAGAAAGTATTGAACTCAAGCAAATAACACAGGAGAGAAGAATGTCTCTGTGATTCCACCATGGTGGCATTTGCTATCATCTCTGCTTTGAAGATTGTTTTTTGGATACTCTCCTTTTAAGGTTTATAACATGATTTTAAAAAATCAGGACTCCAACTCAGCCAAGATTTGTGCTTGGGGAATGCTTCACAGCCTCTGAAGACAGCAAGGCTGAATTGTCACATCTACCCCAACACAGACCTCAAAGTCTCTGGGCTGCTCCAGGACCTGGTGTCTCCTCCTGTATCAAGTGTGAGGTCTTCCCAGCACCTGCCAAAGGGCAACTGCACATTCATGCACAACTGTGCCTCTGGAAGCTCCTTCTACAATATTTCTGCTAGAAAGTGAGCAGATGCTACTGAATATCCATCAAAGAGGAGCAAGTCCAAGCACAACTCATCAGAATCAAGACATACAGAGAGGGAAATGGAGGCACTGGGATGGATTTCCAATTGAGGCACCAAATTTGACTTCAGGAAATTACTCCACAAGGCCTTGGGTAAATCAGATAACCTTTCTAGCTCTCTGAACATGCCTGAACACAGTTTTTGTATCAATCTGACTGCAAAGAAATCAGAGTTAAATTAATGATCCCATATCACACCTGCAGACATACAAATCACATTTGAAAGCATTTTTAGTCCCATAGCTTGCCCTGTTTCAAACCAAAACCATTCCTTCAGTCGCTCTGATTCTGCCAGCACTGATTTGATGGTCAGTGTAAAATCCAACAACAGAACAAATTTTAAGCACAGTAAAACTTCCCATCACAGAAAACATAGCTGGACAAGACCACAAGAGAACATCTAAATATCCCTTCTGCCCCAAAATAGAATCAATTCCCTCCCAGACCACATCCCCAATCTACTAAACTGTGTGCAGTTACAGCCACACACTCTCCCTCAGTTGTGCAGTTCCTGCACCCATCAAATCAAAGCCTCAGTCTCTGCTGGAATTCTGCTGCTATTAATACTTCAATTCCCCTAACAGAGCTTTTTTAAAAATAAGTTAAATACCCTGTAATGGCTCTGATTTTGTAAATCATCAAAGACCAAGCTTTGCTTTTGATAATCTCTATTTCAAGAAATGCTATAATTTCTCTTTAAACGGGATTTATTTTTTCCACATATTCTGTTACTGGCTTGGAATCTCCAAATGCATTTTATGTCCTTGGGGAAAAGCTTTGGCTATCCATCTCTTAACTACTAAGCTGTTTTTTCTATTAAGACAGTGAGTCCTCCCTCAAACTTGTCAGCTATACTGATGAGTCATTAAATGATTTTTTTTTTCTTCCTCTTTTTTTTTTTTAAATATCTACAGTAGGCTAAAATCAAGCAAGAAGCCTACTGAAGAATTCAATTAACTTCTGGCTTGTTTGGTAATAAATAGTGCAGTATTGTATTCTGCCACTCTTTATTCTTGTCCTAGTGTCTGGAGATTGCCCAGATGTTTGGTCCTCTTTCTGGTTTTTTTCCTGTGGAAGGCTTTTGCCTGCAGGCTGTGCAGTGGTAGCCTCTGCTCTCCTGACTCCAGTTAATCTACGTGGCTGTCAGAGCTGTCACATGAATGGTGAATCACTGCCTCTCACTGCAATCACTTCAACCCCTGGGGAAGTGCTCAGAGCAGGCAGCTGCACAAACCCCCACCCAAGCAAAGTTTCTCCTGGATGAGGATTTTACAAATCAACTTTGAAATAATCGCAAAGCCTGACTGACAGGCCCCTGGTTTTTAAATAACAGAAATTTGTCAAAAACAAATTGGTTGTCTTTCAAACAGACACCCTCTTTGAGGCTTCCCCCCCACCTCCACCTCTTTCCTTTGCTGACTTTCCTATTTCCAAACAACAACTGGATCCGTTTTCTTCTAAACAAACTTGAATTACAAAGGAATGTTGTTCTGCTATACTTAATAGATTTGCACATTTTTCCCTTTCTTCTTTAGTCTTTCCCAGTATAACATATAATCCTTTGCACCTGCAAAAGCTCCACAGACTGCTGACTGCCAAGAATCCACCACGTGACCCTGCTTCCATGACCAGAGATCCTGTGTTTAAAGAGAAAGGAAAATAAAAAGTTATTAAATGTTTGAATCTATCTGATCCCCATGTGAGTTAAATCTGAGGATGGGAACTTAAGTGAAAAGCTATTTTTGTGGCATTTTTCAGTGATGTAATAAGTGATTTTTCCCAAGGAACTTATACTTGAACGAGCAGATGGAGTGAGAAAGATGTCTGGAACTGAGAAAGGCTTGGAGCAAATTGCTTTCAGGGATTTCATATGTATGTATTTAAGCCTGTGGCCATGCAACTTTGCAAATATTTTGTGACTTTATTTTCTTTTTGGCAGATAAAACAGTGCAAAGCAAAACACTGAGCAGGGGGGGGTGGTGTGCAGGAACCAGTATCAGTTCAGCCTAGATGTACCAAACACTCCTATTTGAAACAAACAGTCCCCAGCACAGTGACACAGAAGCCCTGTTTGTCCCCACCCAAAAAAACCCCATTGTTAAGAAATTTCTCTTATCAGCCCCATTATATCCCACAGCAGGTGTGTCTCTGTTTTTCACTTGGCATCACCAGGGACCACACACCCTTCTCCTCTCCACTGCTCCCACACACCATGCTCCACTCCATTAACTCACAACATCATTTGAACATGGCACATTTAAAACACCTACAAGAAAGATGCCTTCTAAAAAACTCCTACAATCAAGAATCACAAGAAACAGTTTGATAAGTCTGATTGGTATCAGCAACAAAGGCCAGTGGGTGATGGAATGTTTTTTATTCTGCCAGCTAAAGTCATTTGTTTTCTCTTCCTTCACTCAGCTCCATCCTCCCCTGTCCCATCTCCTCAAAATCCTAACCCTGGAAGTTCTCTGGAGGAGAGGTTTCTGGTTTATGAGGTGAGGATCAATGCTGAGCAAAAAGGGATGGCACCCATGGCCCACCACAGGGGAATCAGTAATTTTAATTTATAGCTGTGGCACTATCTTTTTAAAGCCATATGACATCTATATCAGAAAATTTTCTTAAAAGCAACCTGATAACTGTGCCAGGTTGGGATATTGCTCTCAGACTCCTGGTCTGCAATACAGCCACTTTCCACTCAGGCAAGAGAACTCATTTCCTCATTTCTCCCGTTTGCTGACTCTTCATTTAACACAATGTACTTGTGACTTGCCTCTTCCAACTTGGCTGGTGGTTATATTTCAGTTGAATGTTTTAAAAATCAAACTTTTCAAGCAACAATGGCCAGCCACAATGTTGTTTGGTATCCTGCCACAGCTAAATAGCTGCAGCTCTGCTGTTAGAAAGCACTAAAGGGATTTCAGTCTCTTTAATGCTAGCCATTCTTTTCCTGGTGTTTGCAGTATGGGCTTCTATTCTGCTGTCACCCACAGCAGAAACTGATTTTCATTTCATAAATAAATAAACTGGGATTCATAATTCTTCAAACCCATAAAATGCTTTTCTGGGATAATTTACACTCTTTGGACACACAATTTTCTTGCAGCTCAGTCCTGCTGGATGAAGGACACAAGCCCCCTAAGACAAAAGGCACTACCTTTCAAAGCATGCAGGTATCATCAAAGCATAAATCCCACATTCAAAACCCACTTCTGAAATGCTTCAAGTGCTTAAGAAACCTTAAATTGAAAGCCAGGGTTCAGAAATTTAACTGCTGGAACCATTTGATAAACACAGAATTACTGTATTTCTTTCATCAAACGTTCTCCAAATGTCTATAAATCTACAGCTAAACCCAAGAACAGTTACTTCTGTCCTGCAAAAAAGCCCTAAAGAGGGTCTGCTGGAGGACTGAGAGGAAAACCAGCACATTAATACAGACATTCATGCCTTTGCCAAAAGCCCAGCCTATTCTCAGTCATGATGGGACATGAACATAAAATGTAATGTTAATGACATATGTTAATGACATGGTCTAAAGAAGTAGGAAAAGGTCATTCTTATTTCTTGTCATGTACCTCTGAAATCTGGTTTCTGATAAAGCCTGGCTTCCCAGCACAGTTGTGCACAAAGAGCCTTTGCCAAGCAAGACAGTCATGAACTCCTATCTATTATGCCTGCAAATTGACACCAGGTATTTGCAGCAGTCATGCAATACAGAAAATTGGTTAGAAGGGTGGAGCTAGGAACAGTTCAATTAAATTAGGGAAAAGGAGAAGTGAGGCTGGAGAACAGGAAGAACATTCCCCAACAGTGAGGTCTACTAAGTAGCAGATCCAGCCTCCCCAGGGAGGAGAGGAAAGCCCTCTCCTTTGAGTTATTTAAAAATAGACTGGAGAAGGCACTCAAGACTGTACTGTGGGGAATAATCCTGTGCTGGCAAGGGCAGGATGTGATGACTTCATGTGTTTCCTTCCATCTCTGATTTCAGTGATTCACCCAGAACACCAAACCTGAACATGCAGAAGAGTGAGAGAGAAGTAGGGCAGGAGGACATCATCCTGAGGAAAGCCAAGAGGAACAAGTGTCAAAGAGCCAAGAGGACTAGCAGGACTCTGGTCCAAATTCTTTCTAACCACACTTGTGCTCTGGGCCAAGCTGACATGCTGAAGGTCACACATTTTCTCTAATAGCCCAGAGCCCCACTAATTGATAGGGCTTTGTGCTAAGCTGGGCTTGTAAGTTCTTCAAAAACATTTGAAGCCTTGGTGCTGCACCAAGCATGGTTTTGATACTGCTTTCATAACACGGCTTGCAGATCACTGTAAACCTTGTTCCACAGGCCTTGTTCCTGGAAAGAAATACAGGAGTCAAGTGCATACCTACCCAAAACACTGAGTTTGGACAGAAGTGTTGGTTATTTGCAGTGACACAATGACTACATTACACTCTGCCTTCCACTGGGGGGAACAACTGTGAGAGCTCAGGTCAGGCAAAAGATGGGTGCAGAATCAGGCTCAGAGCCCATGGGTCATGGCTCCCATGAAGAGCTCAGGCTCCTCAAACAGGGCAAAAGAGCCTTCAGCTACACTGCTTTTTCTACACGTGCTCTTGCATGGTTAAACATCAACTGGGAACTAGGAACAACACAACTGGATCAGCCTGGATTCTCCCACCACTGCCACCGAATGGCTCCCACCTGCTTACACCACGCTCCTCCTGCAGAAGGCTGCAGGAGATAAGGAGCCTTTTCCAGGGCAATGCCCATTCCCACCAGTATTCCCAGCCTAGGAAAGCAAAATGACAAGGAGCACATTACATGAAAGCAGGCCGCCATGCCAAGCCTGTGTCATGTGTATTCTATTAAGCTGAAGGCTGAATAGAAGACTTTGTTTTCCACTTCAAAGGACCCCATCCCAATCTCTCGCTCTTCCCTTATGAATAACAAATTGGAAATAAATCTTCTGGCTGAAACGCACGGAAACTCCTAGAGTTGGGGCCCTCTGCAGCTTCCCAGCCCAATCACATGCTAATTTTTTTTGTAAACACTTTCATGTGATATATATGTAAATCTCCCTGTGCATTGCTGCATCATGTAAAGCAATCCAGTGGGTGTGTCCTGAAGAGAAGGACACAGTGGGAAGCCTGAATGCACATTTCCAATTATTCACAGGGATCGATGTTCACAGAGAAGGGTCAAGTTTTATATGTGAGGAGAGCCTGACGGTTCTTCCTAATGATCCCATTTCATTCTCTTCTATAGGTCAGTGTCCTCTAATTCTCACCACAAACATTATTTAGCTCTTTTGATAGTGAGAATACAAGGACACCCCCCTTTGCTGGGCCTTCTGCACATCAGAAGAGTTGTTCTTATGATATACTAAAGGCCTTTCAATCCTAAAAAATAAAAAAACCCCAAACAAACAAAACACAAGAAAGAATGAAAAAGAAAAAAGAAAATACTACCATTGCTCTTGAATACAGAGGAGGGAAGTATAAGATGCCCACACATGTGGGTTCCTCACATGTTGTGGACACCTGGGCTCCACATGGCCAATAACCTTTGACCAGTTCACACAACTCCTTTCTATCACCTTTGCTGTGTGTTTGTGGTAAAAGTCTGGGGCAGGAATCATCTCTCAGCTTTGTGCTCACAACACAACTGGGGCTTGGTCCATATTCAGGAGGCCTAAGCTCCAGTGATCCTGGGAGAGTACAAAACCTGCATCTTTCTCAAACCTGATTACCACACCAACACCTCAAACGTTGCTGAGAATGAGACATCTCTGTTCTTGCTGTTCTTCAGGCACTAAAAAACAAGCAGAACTCAGAGCATACACTTAACTTGAGGCCTGCAGCTGAGTAAATATTTCAAGTCACTCCATTGATAAGCATCTATAGTACTTCTACATACCCCTCTGTTCAAGGCAATGTTCAACTTCGTGATAACAGAGGGGAGAAAAATCTTTCTGAATTAATCATATGGATTTGTGTGCATGTGCAGTCCTGCAGACTGAGGAAAGGAAAGCAATTTCCATGCTTGCCTTTGCTACTATGTATTTTACTTGCAACTGCATGGCTGATCCTTACAGATGCATGGCACATTAACTACAGGATAAGCAAAAAAATCATAAACTGATCCCTGTTTCTGTATGTAAAATCAAACATAGAGCATAGAGCCAAACACCCTCCCTAGTGAATTTTTATGTGCATATGTGCAGCATATGTGCAAGTACATGTGTATATTATCTTGCAGGAAACATGCAAGCCCAAACATGGGAAAAATTCAACAATCTAAGTTCATTGTTGACATAAATGTTGAGGCTCCATACTCACTAATGGAGTTGGGCTCACTTCTGCCAGTACTGAATTTGGCCCTAGAATTAAACCCACCCAAATCCTCGATAAACTGAGGGAAAAAGAACAAGAGTTGGCCCACATGCAACAGCATATTTTTCATGTTAAAAGCATTCATTCCCTTTTTCTCCCTATATAATACTGCATTGATGTCTGTGACCCATTTGGATGTAAATCAAAATGGATGTGCTAAAAGCCTGGTTAAAGAAAATGTGTTCCCATGGCAAGGCAGAACATAATATGCCAACTACACTCAGTTTCCATGGCACAGAGAGCCATATATGTGTCTGGGGAGGAAAATGAATTTCTGAAAAATTACTTCAAAGTTAAGACAGCTTTCCCTGACCATCTGCACTGCTACTGCCTGCTAATAAATCTGCACTTCATGCACACTTGTGTGAATAAACTACATGGAAGAATTACACGAGTCTTTTAAGGTTCCTCAGCAAGAAATGAGAGTCCAAATCAAACGGTGAGCCCTCCACACATTGATTACTTCTATATTCTACCAAATGTTCCCAGACATCCTTGGCAAGTCCACCAACTTCTAGAGAACTGCTTGTGGTCTAGGCATGGCCAAGAGCATCACAATCTGGCTCTCTATCTACAGACTTCATGAATCTGTTTTACTTCTGCCCTTTTCAATGCTGCATTGATGATCCAAGACCATCTGACTTTCCCAAACGTGTCTGCAGAGCCGTAAGTAAGGACTGCATTTGTTTCCTTCTCTTGGGTGCAGATGGCATACAGCATTCCTTTGACTGCTCTTCAAGACTGTGTGAATGCCACTTATTGTGACACTCATAAAGTGAGGGCTGTTTGCTGAACAGCTGTTGGGTACATTGTTCTTTTGTGAGAAAAATGCAGCCGTTATGCTGCTGGTATGCACACACCACACTGCCCACCCTTACATCACCCCTCAAAATGCTGCTGTGCAAATCTGCTTCCCTGGGACAGCACCTCAGCAAATGGCAGACACGTTTGCAGTACTTAACCATGAGGAATTAATCCCTACATCAGCTTGAGTGTTACTCAAAGAGGGAGCAAGGTATGGGAGAGCACTTACAACACTGCCTGCAAGGAAACGGGTTTAAAGCTGGGCCTGGATTTCACTGACTCTTACATGCTAGAAATACTAGACTGCTTCTCTAGGAAAAAAAGGGAAGCTGTCACCTACCTATAAGAGCAGAGAAAGACCCATTTTAAGCCCAGTTTGGCTATATTCCTCTATTTTCTACTTACCCTGTTAAAAAGCAACAGACTTGATTGTAAATTTTAGGAGGGAAATAGCATGTCATTTATTGTTTCAGTGGTGGAGATTTAAACACCTATTACTGCCAAGAAGCCCAGCTGCCTGGGCAGAAGCATTTTGTAAACCTTTCATTCTTATTAACTTTAAAAATCAGGTGCAACGAGCTCCAAACAAGACTAGAGTCCTCAGCCTCCACAGAAACCCACCAAGCAGTCTTTGCACAGCATGCTTCAAGGTATCCCTCTCAAAGGTAAAAAAAGTGAAAAAAAAAAAATCTGCACTGGCACCTACAAGAAAGGCTGAGCCCACCCTCAAATCAGACTTTTTCACACACCATCCTGCTATACCAGCCCCTAGAAGTTGGGTTCTCTGGAGCAGACAACCAAAAGAACCAAGCAAACAAGTACAGGTGCCAATGCCTTTGTGTAGATCTACAGTTCAGTCCATGGGCAGATTTCTCAAGCTCTGTTCCTCTCAACAGAAGTGCTCTGTGGCTGGGATGACAGCTGAACCTGGACAGAAAACAAGGGACCTAAGGAAGTATAAGCACAATCCCAAGCCTGCTCTCCATCATGTTGGCAGAAACCATTTAAGCAACCACACAAGGACCTTCTGTTCTGACCCAACAAACCTCCTGATACTGCTCAGCTTCACAGGGGAATGGCTGGAGTCTCCACATCCTTTTTACTTCAATGCCTTTATTTCACAGGGTAGAAATGTGCCTCTGTGTACACTTCAAACCATTCTCTTCTGAAGCCACCAAAGCATTCCTGTTTGTTCAGCATCTTACAGGATTATCAGGTGCCACCACAGTCATTAGAAAATCCCACAGGAGTGACCTGCCTGTGTATCCTGGTTCCCTGTCTCTAGCTATTGCCTCTGAAGCTGAATCCAACCAAATCTCTCTTTGTAAAACACCTGTTAAACTGTGAGACTTAACAGATTTGAGAAAATTATCTTAAAGAGAGTGACAAAAAAAAATATGTGGGCTCACTATAGCTGCAGGAAGTTTAAATCTCTAAAGATTTAATCTCTAAACATCATCTTGAGCATGGCTAATCCAAGATTTTTACCTTTGCTTGCAGGTCCTGGGTCAGCAGAGCAGCACAGTCTGTGCCAGCCCTCCCAGAGAGGCTGCATGAGCAGGAGCTGGGCACACACACATCCTGGAGGGTGAAGTCAGCCTGACCCTGACATTACACAATCTTCACAGCCTCCACATGCCTCATCTCAGAATCTGACATGTCTAAAGAAAAAGACAAAAGGTTCCCAGGACAGTAGGTTTATTTATCCTTTATCCTTTTTTTTTTTTTTTTTTTTTTTTTTTAATTTATCTTTTAAAAAAAACTCCTACAAAGCAAACAAAAACCCCCTTATTTTTCAAGTCTACTAATCTGAGACTTATGTCCTCCTGTCCCACTTGCTCCTTCTCACTGCCTACCAGAGCCTGTTCTCCAGACATACAATACCTTTGGTCTATAAAGGGAGCATTCTCCATGTACAGCTGTGTTGGAGTAACTCTCAGGGGCTCTGAAGCCCAGCCAACATGCTGAAATATAAAACCCAAGAGGACTGAGTCTTGTTTCACCTGAGAAGGGTTTCTCTTACACACAGCACTGTTCTCCAAGGGCACTGACCATTTCCACTCACCCATAAGAAACAGGAATTTTTGACAAGATGTTTCTGAACTCAAAGCTAACTAGAGGCTCTTGATTCTGTGGGCTTTGTTTAAACTATATTTTGTTAAAAAAAAGTGATGCCTTGTATTACTGCAATAACCACACAGCCAAAATTGAGGTGTTTTTTTCCCTCAGGTCTAAAAGAGAAAAAAAATAGATTAAGATGCAACATGAAACAAATGATAAGCACTTTATGTGCTGTTGGTTGCTACTCATATACGATAATTAGAAGGGCTGAATATAATTCCTGAACAGAGTAGAACAGCAGATTAATAGAGAAGGGATGAACTTCACAGTGCTGTAGTCATCTGAATGGAGACTGCACACCCCTGGCAGCAGGGCAGAAGCACAAGAGATGCACCAGACTCCCTGCAACCCACAATATTTTCATGCCAAATATGCAGCTCTGTAATTTGAAATTCCCACGATGAAGAACACACATATAGTGTTTCCAAAGCAAGTTCCAGAGGCACCCTGGAAATTCCAGGGCAGCATACAAGGGAACTGTATCTTATGTTATTCCAAAAGTTGAACTAATATGGAAGGCAATGTGCTCAGCTGGCATTTGGGAATAACACCACATCTATGTTCTGCTGCCTTTCTTCATGGCCAGCAGGGTTTCAGATGGGAAGCATTAGCCCCACCCAGAAGAATCCAAATCTGGTCAAACTATCACTGTGTGATATATCTTATGGAGATAAGCCATGGTGCTTCTCTGAGGGCTGCTGTAGTAGACACTGAATGAGATTTGAAATGCCCCTTCTTCTCCCAAACTCTTGAGAATTCAATTTTTTTTTAGCTGTAAGGCTTGGGATAAAAAGACAGAAGTGCTACACTAATGTACCCCAGCAGAGAATTACAATGACTGTCCTCAAATCTGATACAGCACAGCACAGTTTCCTTCTCCCCTTTGGTTTTTATCAATAATCTGTGCCTAAATCAAAATAAGTAAAAATGAGGAACTGGGATGGGAAGGGACATTAAGCATACATGATAGCAGTAAATGCTACAACCAGAAAAAAGCATTTTATGTTTTTTTAAATGAAAGTCACCATCATTTATTTACTGCTGTTTCTCAATTCATTGAGATCTACAAAAGGAGCCTATTCAGTTTCTAAATTGTGTGTTCACCTGAGCAACTGGAATCAAAGATTGGATTGGAAGCAATATTTATTCCATATTCCTATGGTACTATCCCCCCTTTGTCAGCACCCACAGCACATGTCACCTTACAGTTTAATAATCCATACAATGCTCTCTCTTCTTCTTCTAACTTGGTTTAGTTCATGATATACAAATTTACTGTCTCACTGGACAGCTGGTGCCTGTAAACTATGTGGCTGAAGCCAGATGGAAGCATAAGGAGTAACCATAGCAGCTTGGAGCAAAGCAGATAACTGGGATGTAGAAACACCTGATTTGCTGCCTAAGACAAGCCCTTATTAGGCTTCTTTAAGCTTAACACCCTGCTGCTGGCTGCAGCCAGCATGTATTTGAAAGAAAAAGAAACTTTTTCTTCTTCCATGTGCCTCATTAACTGCCCTTTACAATGGAAAGGTATTTTTCCTCATTTTTATGGTGATTACCTTCTTCAGGGAATTACAGGAGTGTATCATCCATCAGCTTATGGAACTCTGTACTAATGGTTCCTAAAATGACACAGCCACAGCACTTCCTCTGATCTCCTCCACAAGATGATCCACACACATCACACACAACTGCTCCCACCTTTACTTTTCTCAAGTTATCCCATTAGCACAGCACAGAAGAGCCCCTCAAGTTCTGTAAATTCTTCTGTGTTCAGGCTGCATGCCACTGGTCTCCTGTCCTTTGTGTTCCCCCCTCTTCTTAATTACAGTTTCTTCATGCACCCATGAGAAGCTCTTGCTTGAATCATATTTATTGATGCTACTGGCCACGTTCAGCCTGGTGATGGGACCACAGTGTTTTTTCTCCTTTGTTGTACTTGTCAGGGCAAATTTTTTAAGAGCTTCATTTAGATAAACAAAACCTATTCTGCTTTCACTGCCTGGCTTTGATGTGACAAACCTTGAGCTCTCTCCATGTGCTGAGCCAATGTGACTGGAGCATGCAAGACTGATTTTTGCCATTTTCTACTCATGGTTCCACAGTCAGAAGAACATACTGCAACTGGTTTGTGGAGCAAATTAATCCAGTTTTGTTTCTTTGCAGACATGCACTGACTTCTTAAGATTAAACGTGATGTTTCATCCCTAGTGACTCACTCCTGTAGCAAGCTAAATTCAAATGTCTTCTTTAAAGCCTGTAATCTAAACAATAAATTTTATTGTCACAGCTACATGGACATCAGTAAAAACAACTTTACATTCTGAAAACAGCTCCACGATGTTGCTGTTTTATGTGGTTTTGGCAAGAACCCTGCACTTCTTCTCTTCAAGCACTGCCACCTCTTGCTCCCAACCATGGCTGCTGCACTAACAATCTGCAGCTCAGACCAGCACTGCTGCTCAGGAGTTTACAAAAAGCCATTCCTAGACACTGGCAGGGAAACAGATTCCTAAAAAGGCAGCCAAAGCTACCCTGTGCACTGGGACAATACCCAGATAACACATCAGGCTGAGTTCATGAAGTACCTACAGATTCTTCTGTGAAACACAGCTCAGTTCTGTGAAAGCTCTTGATCTTCATCCTTCATCTCTTGATCTTATGCTCCCCCCCTGCCTGTGGACTTCCCTTTCCATTTGACTCCCTGAAGCCTCCAGATTGAAACATTCACACTGTGGGTCCAAGCTCCTGACACACAGTGAGAGGACAAGATATTGTCCCAGCAAAGCACACAAGAACAAAGGAGAACCTGAGTCCTTCTGCTTCTATTGAGGAAGCAGCACGTGGCAAGGAAGATCCATCACTGGTTCCCATCCTTCCAGTACCTCTGGCTACCAGTTTGGGTCTTGGTGCCAAGCTTTCTCAGAAGACTCAGAAGAAGAAAGCTCCTCTCTAACCAGCTCCTCTCTTACAAATACTGTATTTTGCTACAGTGCTTGCATTGATCTGTAATAATTTTCTATGTTTCCAAGCCAAGATTTCAAAGCAAATGAAAAATCCTGATTTTCCTTCATCTTTTACAGTGAGTTAAAGGAAAACACAGAGGGACAGAGAAATGATATGACTTTGAATCCAACTCTGTGCTCAAAAATCTATACCCTGACTTCATCCTTGATAAAAAAGCAACCAACTGGTGGGAGAACACATAATTCTAAAGACTGTACAAATGAAATATCCAACTGACACCTTCTTTACATGACCTTTGAAACAGAGTACATGCAGCCAATCCAACTGTTTGCCAGTGATGCATTCAGAGTTTTCATGTCTACAAACCCAGGCTCAATCAACTGCCAATCACCTTGACCAGTGAAACAATAAAAAAAAAAAGCCCCACAACACAAGATGGTTCCCACCCTAAATCAGTAAAAATAGCTAGGGTAGCAGATAAGATTTCTGCCATGCTGGGAAGTCAAATTTGGCACTGATCTGCCACATATCAGCCACCAGATGTTTCCTGTTATTTTTCATGCACAGGTAAGGTTAGTACAGACTTACTGATGCTTGGGTGTATCCATAATTGTGATAATCAAGTTAGATAACTTACCATGGAAAGCCTTTGCAAAATATATATTTCTATCATTAAAGAGGACTTACCTTTAAGGACTCCCACAGGGGAAATTGTACCAGAGAAAAAGGAATCTGGGGAGGTGGGAAAAGAAAAAGAAATAAAACAACATCATAATGTTACAAAAGCAAATTAGGTTGGCATGTTCCTCAACTGGCTAAATTAGGAACAGTTATTGTTCACTCAGAAAACTGCAGCTTATTACATTTACAAATCTTTAAGGACACTTTATGTATGCTGCCATTAACTGATTGGTTTCACTAAAGCAGTTTTACTTTGTTTATCACATTCCCTGCTGAGAGGTTAATGTATTGTTACCAGGGTGGCCTAGAAGAGCAATAACCAGTATGATCTAGTGCAGGGACAGTCTTGGTTTGACATTCAGCCAAGAAAGCCACGAGGATGGTTCAAGAAACACGTTCCTAAGGCCAGGACCACAGCTTGGCAAAAAAAATATTTTCAGCAATACAGACTCTCACAAATGCTGAGCTGAAAACAGTTGTGCTCCAACCAGGGCTTTGCAGTTGGGGCATCAGCTGAAGAAGGAAACTTTTCTAAACATCTCCCAGAGAGCTCACATCAACAAGCTCCCTAGAAAATTAAAAGGTTATCAAGTGCTGCCACAATCCAGCCAACACCCTGGGGAGATCCTTGGTGGTTCTCATCACCTATATCCAGAGGTTCTGCTGTGCAGCAGCAGCCTGTATCTCTACCTAGGTTCATCCCAGCTCCATGTGTCCCCAGCAGTGCCTGTGCATTTCCAGTTCCTTTACAAATTTTGGCCTGATAAATGCCTCATGACCAACTCTTTTAACACACGGTGAAAAAAGCAATCATCTGCCTCTTGTAAAGCTCTGTCAGCTGTGCAGGACTAACACATGTAGTCAGTCAGTCCATAGGTTCTTCTTCCTCCAATCTCTCCACTAAGTTCTTCTAGTTCTTTCTCCTCCACCACCATCTGACAAGCCCAGACAAATACCCACCCCTGGTACCACCCCTGCCTTTGCCAACTCCAGCCCAGGTATCTATCTCAAGGCATCCTGGAGGAAAGAGTCCCTGGAAAACACCAGCCTGTGCCAGAACTGCCCTACAGCTTCTATCTGCAAGTCTGCTTTGCCCCTGCCTAAATGCTCTGCAGGTATCTCCTCCACTTTGACTGTCTGCCCCAGTTTCAGATCACCTTCTTCTGAGTATCTATTTTCTTCTCCTCCTTCTCCCTTCCCCAAGCATATTGGGTTCTCTTCCCCCATACTTAGGCTGCTGTTGTAGTTTGTGAATCATCAATTACACACTTTCTGCCATGAAAAGTAAAACATGCTTGAAACGGGTAACAGATAAATCTTTGCTCTTTGGGATGTAAGTAATGTCAGGGTAAAAACATTTACTACAGAGATATGAACAGCTTATTAAATCCAAATTCAAGCTACACAAAGGAATCTGAAGTAGCACATCCATTCAACATCACAGGAGTTAAGGAGTATTGACTGCTTCACTGTGTTGCAAATAATGATTAATAAATGAGTCTGTAAAGTTAATCTGCCCGACAAAACTAAGCTTGACAGACACCTGCCACAGAAAATTTGTTATCTATTCAGGCAGGAAATGGCAGTGAGAAGAAATCAATGTCAGTGCTGTACATTGAGCTGACAAACTGAAATCTCTGAGGAAGTTTGTCATCTTGAACAAAGAGCAATATCCCTGGTGGCATCTCAGAGCCCCACAATAAAGGTCAGACATGGCTCTTGTTTATCAGGGCCTGGAAACTGTAGTGCAGTAATTAAATTTTGGTTTTAATACCAGATGAACAAGTCCACCTCTTTGACAGTAACGTTTGGTAATATGAGAATATATGTGTATATCCACAGGCTGCTGCATTGTTGTCTAATTGGAGTTAAATAGCATCATTTCTTTGCAATGTAAAATGAAAAGCAAGACAATCTTCTTTTATCTAGGCCTAAAACAGGGAGGGGAAAAAAAGAAACAATACCCACTACATTTGCTTCAAATTTGTTAAAAGAGAGAAAAGGAAACACTCTTTATCCAGCTGTACACCAAACAAAACAAGCTTTCAAATTCGGTCTCCAAGTTTTGCTTTTTTTACACCCGCAATGAGTGGTAAAATTATGCAGCTGTTAATAAGACAACAAGGGAAGCTTTTGACATAAACCCCTTTTTATCTCCTAGCTAGAAGCATTTCAATCAACAAGGAAATTTGTTCACGGCTGCTGTTTGATTTTCAGCATTAGTGGTGTTTGCTTTCCAGATCCCACTCCCTGGGGACCAGAACTGGACGGGGATTATAGGGTTTCACTTCTCCCTCTGTGCCTCACGAGATGCTACCAAAACTCCTGGGAAGATTTCCCATGTCTGTCAGTGGGATCTGCACAGCCGTGGGGCTCCCTCCTCTTTAAGATACCCACAGGATAAGGGCATAGACATTTATAAGTCAAAATTCAATAGAATTTGAAAACTTGTAACTAATAAAACCAAGCAGAGCAGCACCTTCGTCCACCCCAAGGAGATCCTAATGAGATGTCCTCCATTTCTTACAGTTGTCCATTGGAGCCTGATTGACAACATCTGACTTCAAAACAGAACCCACACAAGCAATTTCATGGGTGCTGGAATGAAAGGGAGTCTGGCTTCCTGTGGATTTGCTTTTTGTCAGCAGATTCTCTGAAGCCAAATCATTTCCAAGCTGGGCTGGATGATCTTCCCAAGACAGGGACCTCCATCACATTTCCTCTCAACATTTACTCCACAGCCCCTGTTGAAAAGTTCAGTTCCTATTGCAAGCCTTCCCTCATACTCCTTACTCTCCTTCACACACACATTTTCAAGAAACTTATAGGAACTTATAGGAAGTCTTTACAGCCTCTGCCTTTCAACATTTCCATGGCCAAGATGTTCAAGGGCTTCACAGGCTGCTATGTGCTCCTGTGGGCATACACCCTGTTTGCATAAGCCTTGTTTCCCTAAGAGACCAGACTAAACAGCCCACACCCAAAAGCAGGATTAATATATGCAAAAAAGAAATATCTCTGCAATGGTAAATCATCCAACCATGAAAAAGCCTTCAGATGGCCCTTTACTCTACCACGACAGACAGCACAAAATCTTGCAGTCTGGGGACACTTCTTAATTTGAACATTTCCAGCATTTCATTCCTTTTCATATTTTGCCTTTTAAAAGAAAAGCTCTTCAGCAATGAACAGAATCACACCCTGCCAGGCAGCAATATTTATGCCTGAAATAGGCTGAGGCAACAATAAAAATGTGGTCTGCACATGTGCTGGCACTTTCTGCCAGCAAATATGAAACCCTGGTGAGCTCCACCAATCTCCGATTCGGTGTTATAATAAAACAGACAGAGAGTACCAGTTCTCATGTCTGACCTAATGTTATATAACAGTGCTGTTTGCTCAGAGTCAGCTTTACAAAAAAAAAAAAAAAAAAAAGTTTAAAGCCCCTCAACAGCTGTAAATCATTATTTTACAGTGTTTAATAGGTTAGTGAAATTCTCATTTACTCTGGTCCCTGTAGTCCCTACCACCTGATGCCTAATTTCATGTCATGAACACTGCAGATTCCTATTTCTACAGATCTATTTGATTACCCTGACACAGAAGGATTTTTAAAGATTATTTTTAAAAGTTGCTTCATCGAAACAGTTGCACCTCACAGCCAGAGAAACAAATACACCTATTTCCACTTCTAAAATAAGTATTAACCTGCAAGTACTCAAGATTGATAGCAGAGCAAAAGCTTTCCCACCAAATACTGCTTAATTATATAGAAGAAATTTATGGAAGACCACAATGGTACTCTTTATAACAGCAACACAACATTTTAAAGTAACTCAAAATTTACCAGTTCAGTACCTGATGCTAAATTACAAACTGACAGGGAACACAGCTGCCAAGGAGCAAGCAGAACTTGCTGAAGGAGTGGTAAAGAGGGGGGGAGGAGGAGAACCAAAAGAAAAAAAGAAGAAGGAAAAAAAAAAAAAAACCCAAAACCTCATCAGGCTCTTCAGAACTGGGATTCCCTTCCAAATATGAGAATTCTTTCACACAAAGAGGAAACAGATGTCCATGGCTGGAATTTGCATGTGGCTTTATTCTTTTCTAGGATACAATAAAACTACTCTTCATCTCATCCTCCGAGCTAGAAATTAAGCAGTGGCATGTCATGCACAGTCCAGCTGTGCTTTCTACCTCCAACCTTTATTACCAATATGTTTAAAAAGAAGAAATGAAACAGAAATAAAAGGAGACACAAGAAAAGCATAAGAAATGAAAAGCTGTGGTATGCGTTCTCAAAACAATATAAAACCTACAGATGTTCTTGCTAATCTGTGGCACATGTTTGTTTATTCAGGTTTTCTCTGTCTCCAGTTCAGGGTCTTTGCTCTCCAGAAGAGCTATGTGTTTTTACAAATGTTAGAGTAAATATTGAAGGAGAGATTGGCATAAACAGCCAGGGGAAGAAACAGGCTCACCTTGTAAGAGCTTTCTCAAACATCTCTGAAACTGTACCTCCATCCCAGAAATTGCTCTCACCCTGCTCTTTACATTAACACCCTGTTAGCAGGAGAAAAGCCAACAGTTATGAAAAGGATTCTGATAGTACTAAAATCCCAAAGGCCAGTGGCAAGAACATCTGTCACCTTCAAGGAGAATGTCCTGCAGTCATCACAGAGCACTTCTCAAACTTGCACCCACCCTGTCACTTGTGTGCACTTTGACAGGGTTCACAGAGATGCTGTCACCACTGAAAGCTGCATTTAGGAGTGGCTGAGCTGCAGGTGCCAAACTGTGCCTCCTCCATTGTAACTACAAAGAAAAGTCTAATAATGCACTTCTGAGTATCAAAAAATATACTGTTTTCTAAGGATAAATAAACCACAAATTTCAGGAAGACAATCTTACCTAAATCCCTTTTTACATTCCTCTTTTTTTGTTGTGTTTTTGTTTTGTTATTTTGTTTTCTTGTTGTTTTGTTTTATAAACTTCCTTCTAAAAGTTGGTTCTTTCCAGATAGATTCATGTTACAGTAGAATAAAACAATCCTGCCCATCCACTGGAGTCAGCACAAAACAATTCCATGAATACAGTAAACCTGGTTCAGTGTCTTGTCCTCCTAAAATTCTTCACACTCTTACCCAATACATCTGGATTATGCAAACTGATGTTCCAGCTATAAAATATACTTTCCCCATGATGAGATTTGAAAAGACAGCACGAAATGTGGTAAAACTCTCCCCTGGTCATAAAAATAGACATTATTGTGAAGCCCTGTAGCTTTCCACAGTTCTGAGCAAAGGTGTAGAGGAGCTCAGCACAGCCACCAGTGATGGCATGCCCCAAAGCTGACAAAGTAGACTCATTTTCTAGCAACATTTGAGTTTATACTGCCTCCCAGATCCTCCTTGATAAATTGCCAACTCCACAAGGAACCTCATGAAGGTAATTTGTAATCTGAACATTAATGAAAGGCTGTCAAAGCCATCCGCTGTGTTCCTGCAGCTCTGAGAAATGAAGGGTGGAAGCATGGTGAAAAAATGGGTAAGTTTATGTGTTAAATAAAGGATGGAAGGTTTTGCTAATAAACACTGATGCAATTAGAAACAAAACTCTTCAGGCAAGCATGTCAATGCTGGTATAGCAACAACCAGAGATCTCTTGGCTCCATTCCACAACAGACAAATCACAGAGTCCACGTACAGCACCTTCCCATTAGACTGCACAAAGCCAGAAAGGTAGGACCACCATGGGCAAAACTATCAATTTGTATTTGCAAAAGACAACTTTTCACAACTCTTCAGTGCTGAATATGTGGTTTTGCAGCACTGCTGGGGGCAAAGAAACAATATTAGCTGTAGTAGAAACGCTGGTCTCAACAGTATCAAGAGTATCATTAAAAAAAAGGTTTCAGCCACCTACTGTAGTCAGCAATTCCCTCATTTTCAAGTGAATAACATTAACCCTGTGAGAGAGAAAACTGCAAGCTACAAATGGAAAAAAATACAAATTCTTGAATTATAATTCTTATTCTTATTCAAGCATCCACTAACTCTCAAATATCACCACCTTTCTTCCTCTGTTTCCCCAGCTCTAAAATAAAAGTTATTTCCACTTGTCACCTGGTGTATGGGAATGTCTGGAAGAAAATTGCTTTCTGAGACAAAACATCATGTGCTCCCCAGGGTTGTTTCATTTGGTTACAAGAGATTCTCAGAGATGCCCTTTGGATCTGTGTGGCAGAACTTGACACAGAGCAGGGCTTTCTTTTAAACAGCACCACACCCTTGTTATAGAAACAACATATAAGGGATGTTATGTACAGACAGATCAGATCCAGTTTTCCCTCCACTAGAAAAAGATTTTATTAATAAAATAAAAAATTGTTTTCCTGGAGGGGCACTGTTGACCAGCAAAGGGGAAAGACACAGTCAGAGCCTGGGATAAGTGCGTGTTCCCAACACATGGGAAAAAGAGAAGCACTGAGGCAGATGCACAAACTCAATGCTGGCTGGATTGATTTAAAAGAGCCTCATGATCACACAGCACCAACTTCTCACACACATGAGACAGACCATCACTGAGTTGCTGAAGGCTTTTTCCTCAAAGAAACAACAATAACAGGCTTCAAAATCCTCCCCCCTTTTGTACCAGCCCCTTACTTTGCTGGGAAGACAGAGTAACTTACAAATTGTGTAAGGTTAGCCACAGAGGTTGAGCTTAGTGGACCTCAAATACTAGCTGGGCTGACAGGCCACTGGTTAGCCAAATAATACCCAAATAATATCCATGCTCTCCCATTTTCCAGCAAATAAGCACTAATGGGGATGCCCATTCCTTTTTGAAAACAACATTAAAAAAAAAACCAAAACAGCCCTCAACAAGAAAACGAACATGCTGACACCAATTTGTCCATGCTGCTTTCTAGGCCCAGATGAAAATCTTGTAGGATAAAAAGATGAGTTTAGCAGCTCTGAAAGAATGAAGGTATTGTTTAACAGGAAGCAGATGT
Organism: Heliangelus exortis; assembly: GCF_036169615.1. Taxonomy (NCBI): domain Eukaryota; kingdom Metazoa; phylum Chordata; class Aves; order Apodiformes; family Trochilidae; genus Heliangelus; species Heliangelus exortis. The sequence continues at coordinate 15,468,871 of NC_092433.1, read as the reverse complement.
ATGTCAGATGGCAAACTCATTAAAGTGTCCCATCGTTAAAGGAAATGGGATAACAACGAGGCATCTGAAAAAACCTGAACTGATCAGGAAATACACAAGCCGCAGCTAATCTCCTATTTATTGGTAGGTAATGCCTTTAAGTCATGCACATGCATTGAGTTTAGGACCATGAAGGACTAATCTTTGTTCTCATGAAAAAAACAGAGGAGTAGAACCCTAGAGCATGGAGTGCAGCATTTCTGGAAAAAGTCTTCTGAGGAAAAATCCTAACATTTGGAGAAAGCATTACATCAGGACGTGGGTGCACACATACACGCAGGGTTATGTGCTGCTGCCTGGGAAGTGCCTCACTTTGCTGACTTTAAAGGCATTTTAATTTATATGTTACATGTGTGAGGCATTGAAAATGTAACTGTAATTTCTAAATGCCTTATGAAAGGCACCTATCAAGGGAGAGCCTCTTAATGCAAATTTCTAAACTCTAATCAAAGAAAAAAAAATATCATAGGCAGACACTGGGCTGATGGATTCGCACTATCACAGTTGAACAATTCCTTTTCAATGAGAATTTTGGAGGGGATCCAAGGACCTAAGCAGAAGGAATAACATATGCAGCATGTTCTGTTCACAAGGCAGGTGGATCTGTGGAAAGGAGTGAGAGTATTGCTTCATCCAGCAAAATTCAAAGAAATGTGACAACAGTGCAGCTGTAATGGCACTGACATAAGCACAGGAACTCTTGCCCTCAGAGAAAGCCACAAAAAAAAAAATTAACAGACTGGGAAGAAACATGTGCTTTTCTCTTCCTGGATTCATCTCAACCTATAGCAGTTCTGTTATAAATGTCTTGTTTCTACATTATGATAACAAATATAACACAGCAGCTCTTGCCATCAAAATCAAATACATCTCTCACCAGGAGATTTCTGAATGTCACTAAAAAAATTTCCGTGAGAAAATCCATCTCTGCCTCTGCAAATGGGGCAGATCCAAAGTTATTTGAAATCACTGGGATTTTTACACATGTGGCTTCACTAGCTTTTGGACCAGGACCCAAGCTGGAGAAAAGAGAGAGTGAGTGTTCTAGCATACAATACATGGATCAACTTATTCAGATCCTACAGTGTCCTTCCCAGGATGCACAGACTCCAGGTGAGTGCAGGCTCTAGGATGTGCTCTTTTTAACTTCTTTTGCAGGAATTGGTGCAAATTCTCTGCTTTTACAGAAGTGTACACCACAGCCCTACTAGTAGTTGTATCTAAGCCCAAACCATATACACATTAGTACAGCTTAAAATCTCAAAATAGGTAATGCAAGCTAAGAAAATTATCCTGAATGTTTTACTAAATACAAACCTTTGCTGCATTGTTTGCCTTGATTATTTGGCAGGGGTATTTCTGCATATTTGCCTTTTGTGGGGAAAAACAACAAACAAACAAACCAGACAAACTCCAGATCAAGTCAAGTAACCAAATGTTGCTTTAAACAAAATGTCCCACAGATACTATGAGAAAATTACTCATAATAAGTAAGAAAAGTACTCATAGTAGCAGTAGGCTACTGCAAAACTAATATTAACAAAACAACTACAATAAACCACCAAGTTGAAATTTCTTTCTTTGAAGTGCATGAGCCATACAGTGCTGTTTATGTATCTCACACCATTATCTCCATCATGTGGCAGAGATAAAAAATGCAGAGTAATGTCCAATTTAGGAACTGCTGTTCATGTAAAGGTATTTTACTTATTTTACACACATATCAATACATACTTTGTTGTACAAACATTCAAGATTTTGTCAGTGTCTCACACAATGGGGCACTGCTATGCTTCCTTCTGTGACTCCCACTTTCAGCTCTACAGGAAGAGAACCCCACAGGCAAAAAAGAAGTTCTGGTGCTTACACTCCCATGGGCAGTGCCCCAGTGGGTCCCAGAGAAATGGAGATGAAAGAGAAGAGACCCAGGGTGAGCAGTTTGTTTTAAATGGTAAATCAGTAGAGATGGAGTAAAAGGACTGATCCTCACTGGCTCCAAGAAGGAGTTTGCCACATGTGATCTCTGTTGGTGTAAGCTGAATAGGAGTTGGTTCTGCAAAGCACAGAACACATCTAATTTCCTACCTCTTTCCAGAGAAGCAGTTGAATAGGTTCTTAAGTCCTGTACTGAATAGTCTGGCTATTCTGTGTGCCTGAAATTAAACCGGATTATTTTCTCTCCCTCTATCTTGTTTAATTTTTAATAGAGTTGCATTGCTATAGCCCAACAGACCTGGTCTTACAGAAGTCACTGAGTGAAACAACTTGTCTGTGTAGGGGAACCTATTAGCTTATGACACTGATCTTTTCTAGCTTTTATGTATTAAAGCATGAGCTTCCCTGAACTGCAGCTACAGTGCCAAAAAATTTAATCTGGTTCTACATTATAAAAAACCCGAGCTAAAACTCATTAAAGTGAACTGAAATATTGCAACACACATTTGATCAAACCCAAATGAGCAGTTAGGCAATGCACATTCAGATACAGGAAGGATAGTTCCTTTGTTTTGTTTTTTTTTAACCTTCTATAATATTTTTCAAAGTTTAACCAATTCTGTGGACTTTCTCACTATTAAAACAGGAAGCCCCCTGGACCCTGCAGACTTCCCTGCCTGTGGAATTGGAGAGCTACTCTGCTCCTAAGGGAGCATTTCTTGCTCCCCCACCCAAAGGTAGCAGCTGTACAGTGTTGGGTGGGACACTGCAGGGCCACCTGAGGCTCACTGCCCTCCCAGGTGTGGAATTGCAGGCTCGTCCCTGGCAATGGAGCCCCTGGGAAAGCCTTCTGGCTGCCTGCATCCCCCAACTTCCTGCCTGTCAGCAAGCTGGGAAAAAACTTTAGAGGAGGCTCCTGCAGAGGCAAACCCAGCGTGAAGAGAACAGGGAAAGGTTTGCTTTCCAGAACCTCTTGCAAGCTTCCTCAGAGGAGTCTAACCCTGCTTGCACAATGGAATCACCACTGTAAGACCTGTGGAAATAAAAGCCATGACTCTAAAATTATTTGTTTCAATTAATTTATAGGGAAAATGCTTTCCCCGTAAGCCTCTGAATTCATTTCCATGTCTTTATGCAGCCACCACCCAGCTTGGACATGAGGAAAATGTGCCAAGCTACAAGAACATGGAACAGGACCAAGAGGAACAAAGGTGCTCTGGTGGGTATGAACTAAACAACTGGAACATCCCAGATACACACAACCCCTCTTATTTTCTATTTACTCATCCTGCACTGCTGTTCACACAGCCCAGATACAGGTTTGGTTTTATTTGAGAGCCTGATGGGAACAGAAGCACCACAGCAGCTAACTTGATCTACAAAAACCTCAACTGTGATCAGCAGACACAATGAAGTGTCCACTTTATCTGTATAAATCATCCCCTCCATGCTGGACAAAGCACTTAAGCACGTGCTTAACTTTCACTATTGCTGAATAGGAAGAAGATTCTGCTTTAAAAACATCAAAGACCAGACCCAAACAAGTTCTTAGACTCCATACTCTTCTTCACGCTCCCAACTTCCCATTAATCTAAAAACTCTTCCAGAGCTGCTGTTGGGCCAAAGTGTTTTGTTGAGCTGATGCCTAAACAAAACTTTCTGCTAATTTGGAGCTGCAACCAATGTGGTGAATGAAGAGAAAAGCCAAAGAAAACAGTGTAAACTTCTCTGCGGGGTTACTTTAGATACACAATAAAGAACTCAGTGACTTCCAACTCCCAGCAGAGGATAAGCCAAGGTAACAATGCAACTGCAGCTCCACCAAGAGGTTTTAGCATCACGACCAGCAGTGGAAAAATCCAAGCAGTCATTGCATCTGCCAGGGCCCCAGGATGTGCTCAGATCCCACCATTTCCAGCACACTCCTCTCTCACGCAGTCGGTCTGAGCACACACAGCATCTGCTGCACTGATGGTGCCTTTAAGAAACTTCTGTGGAAAACATTGACACCAAAAGGAGAAAGCCAAACTGCACGCCCACTGCAGCCTGGCCTCTGGAGGGAAAGGGATGGGAAATGCTGCTCTCACAGCTTTAACTCATTTAAAGGCCATTTCACATCCAGAAGGTTCCACTGAGATGATTTCTTTTCCTCCTTGGTTTTGCAGCCATGTCAAATGCCCATCACAGCCAAGATTTGACAATTCCCTGCTGTCACAGGTAGAGTCATAAAACTCAGTGCAAAGGCTGGTGCTGTGTTGTCTGGTTTGGGCTTTTTTGTCTGTGATACAGGGTAGATGGGATTTTTATATATATGATCTGACCCATAGTCGTCCCAATTGTTTTCTAGCTGGGAAACAGAAAATCAGCAATAAAATAATTTTATAGCTAGCAAGCTTTACTTGAGGGGAAAGAAAATCAAACACAAATATGTTGGCTGGGGAAATAGCCAGACTTTCCCTAACCACAAGGAATATCCAGAAATTTTACCTTTCAGTTTGTCCACTGAATTTTAGAATCTGCTTGAGAAACCTGCCCCTAGGTAGGTCTCCTGAACTGTTTCTATCCCTGCAGCATTTGGATGCCTTATTGTATCACCCACAGCTCCCAAAACACATGCATGATGCTCCTTTCACCCCAAAACTGACTTGAGATCTGTCCAAGTTATTTTACCAAAACTGTGAGGCAACATCTGAAGGAAAAAATGCTGAACCTGGTTGAAGATGTGGTGTCCCTGAGGTTTGCACTGCACACAGCTGGACTCAAAGAACTGGGCAAGAGGCAGTAAAGCAAAGAAAAAGGAAAGAAAGCAGTGCTATTGCATAATAAAAAGAATGAGCTGACCTCAAAGCAAATGCCTTTTCCACTGTAATGTTAATAATCTTTTGGGCTGAAAAGGAACAGACTGGTGTTAGCAGCATATAATATATCCAGGTGACTTAAACCAGGACTTTTTCTAATAAGATTAGCAGCTATACATTACAATTCCCATAATGTTTCAATCTCAAGGCATTTTAATGCCATTTGTCATTTATCTCCCCTGGGATTTTCTCATTTGTGCCAGATTGCTTTCTTCACTTAAAACACAATTTTTATCTCAGCACAAGTACTAATAAACCACTTCAGAAAGAGTAACCAAGATCTGTGGAATTAATACATGAACCAAAACCAACTGTGGCTTTCAATCAAAAGATACAATACCATTAACACATTTCTTTCAAGAGTACCACCAAATACTGGTAGTGGCCTTAGATATGGGGAAAAAAGTGAAGAAACCTGTGAAACAGCTTGCTGATTCTGCATTCACACATAGTTTTAAAAGCTCAGTTGATATCAAGCCAGTGAAAGACCTGACCTTGGATGTCCTGCAGTGAATATATCAGTATCTTATACCTAGGACTCATCTGGGGTGGAAAAGAGGTTCCCAAATCCAAGCTAAAATGTTGATATGGTGAGAACAGGCTGTTACACTGAGGGAAATTTCCAGGTGGCCAAGAAAGAGAATCTGAGCCAGAAGGAGCTCTGCTGTCTGCTCACACTTCCCCTTCCAGCTGCAGCCCTGGGGATGGAGGAGGTGGTTACCACTTTCCTCCTGCTCCCAAGCACTTCTTGTAAGCCCTGTCACACATTATTGTCCCTGTCCCTCCCAAGCACTGGTCTGGCTCCTCACATAACTGCTTTGCTCCCAGTTCATGCCAAATAAACCAGGTTAAAGACAGCAGCTGGTAACAGGGGGCTGAAACCTCTTCAGATGCTGGAATTGGATCTCTGAGCATGGCCTAAGGAGCAGAGGATATTGGCTGAAGTTCCAAGGATGAGCTATTTCTACCACCACAGTGCACCCACTGCAGTCATCCCAGAAAAAAACCTGACATGACCCCCTGAATCCACAGCCCAGCTGGTAAGCACCTATTTGGAAAGTGTAGCTGAACACTAGGAAGGTCCTACCTTAAGCAAGTCTTTAAGAGATGTGTTGATTGGGAAAAAAAAAACCAAAAAACCCACACACACACACAAAAAAAAAAACCCCATCAAAAAGTAAAGAACTCATACCTTTGCTATACCACACGTAGCAGCTCAGTAAGATAAATGACAAAAGCCTTTACTGTGGTGGAACAGTTAAATACAATCACAATAAAATTCCACCTGTCAGCTCCAAAAGCACCCCACATGTAGAATTTACACAAGCTGAACTGGAGCTGGTTCAGGGCATGTCATAACAGCCATTTCTGCACAGTGCTCTGTTAAAATTGGCCTCAAGATGAATTGAGTGCCTGTAAAGGGCAACCATATTTCAAGCAAACCAGGACATGCTCAGGGTAGTTGGACTGCCCCTTCAGCTGCATTCCAGAGTGTTTAATTTTTGCCACACAGTTTTCATGAAAAATATTTCCAGCACGCTTCCAAAAAATTCTGCAGTCCAGTAAAAATACTTTGTGGTGAAACTCAGGAGAAGAAGGGAGAAGAAAGGTATTAGTTTACACTGAAAGGATTTTGCACAGCATTATTCCAACCTGCACTTCTAAACGAAAAGCACTTTTTGCACAAGTTGTTTGCAATCTGTTGGTTTCCATAACTAAAATATGGCATTTCCAATCCTATAGCAGCACGTGAGGGTTTTTGTATGGCAGCCTGTTTTGTTTGTATTTGTGATGCAGCAATAGCCACTTCTGGTATAGGAGACAACACTGCAAAAATGAAAATAAAAAGGGCACTGTAAACTATTTCACTCTCACTCCAGTTTTTCTCAAGGAGCTTTAACTTAAAAAATCTCACTGTGTGCAAAAGACTTTTGAATCAAGCCAGTGGTGCTGAGCACTCATCCTTTTAAGTCAACTTCACTTCAGGCAAAGCAGCCTGGGCAATATAATCAGGCACTGCCCTTCCCAGCAGCTCTGCATTACTGAAGTCAGTCTGGCACAAATGAATAGAAACCCATTTGGGTTTTCTCAAAAGTTAATGCACCAATAATGTCAGATTAATCTGTACTAATGGCACAAGTTTCTTTCATGTCCCACAAACTCCATATATTGAATCTGCACACTAATAAAGCGTTAAAGGCAACAAATTATATTGTCAGCAATAAATACATTTCAGATGTAGCAACTGGAAGAGTTGTTAGTGGCAATTTCACAGGGAAGGCTGCAGTGAAGTCCATGTCCTCTTTGCCCACATAGCTGAAATGAGTCTTCAGATGCTCTCAGGCACAGGTCAGACACTTTCATAACATATTTTTACCAGGGTATTTGCTCGATGTCAAAAGTAAATATTTTTGCAAATGATTCACTAGTAAAATGCTGCTATTCTCACATTTCTCTGATTGTTAAAAAAGTACTCGCTCACGACCTTCAAAAATAGATCTCTCAGGAGTCTTTAAAACCTGTATCATTTTTTTAAAAAAGAGAGAATAAGATGTGTTTGTTTCCTCTGATTCCAGGTAACTTACAATACATGCACTCCAGCCAACTAGTTAAAACTTCTTCCCCTTTCTATTTCTATATCTACCAACACCCAGTTCACAAAATCCACCACTTGGAGACATAATGAGAAAACCAACTGGCCAGATGGGCTGCACAAGCTCTGTGGTGTCCTCCAGGGAGGACAGAGGCTCTTCTAGGGATAAGGCATTAAGCAGGGAATGATGGCACAGCAAGAACTGATCACACATTAGAACATGGAAAAGGCAGCCATAATTTTGTTGCAGGTCCCTTTTGTACCAAACACTTCACAAACAACTGAAGATTTGCCCCAGAACCTGCAAATGTCATTGCTTAATCCACTTTAAAGTAGCACAGCTACTGGAAGCTTAAGTGCCACTTTGGTGACAGTTTATTCTTGATAAATAAATCATTTTTACACCTGACACAGCTCGTTTCTTCCTTTCATGATAATTATAGTTTTAGAAGCCTCATTTAAGGGGTGCAAATTAATTTCCAAATTCCACCTGCTGTCAAGGACTGTATTTTATTAGGTGATTAATTACCTGCAGGAGCACTTCAGGAGACACCTTGGAGGCAAACAAGGATTGCTGTGACAGCTCCTTTAAGATATGGCTCTGTTCCTGAAACCCGATGAGCCCAGAGATAAAATAACTGCATACAGGTGTTATGATCTACAGCACCTTGGGATGTTTCTGCTTCAGAGAAGTCCATTTCCCCTCTAGAACATGCAAATATTTGCCTCAATGCTTTAGCCCTTGTCAGAAGTCCCATAAACTGCCTGAGGTTGGGTCCACTTCCACACTGAGGCAGAAAGCTACAACAAGCAGCCACGGGGCACTGCTCTTCCCTCTACCTCAGTGGACTCCTAAAAATCATCTTTACTCCCAAAACACAGACTGCTTGGCCTTTTCCTGCTTATATGCTTGGATGACTTGTTTCAAATTTCTGGGCCAAAAATGCTTTGTGTAAGTTATATGTGAGTTAGAAAGGTACCAGAATTTATAGCACATTTTACCAGTTTCCTGTTGTCATTTTGGTCTTCTACATGGACCAGAGCTTCCAGCAGACCCACACTCTTGACAGCACAGCACAAAGATCTTATACTTGTGACTTGTAACTCCTCTTTGAATTCAAATTTGCCCAAAGATCACAGTGAGATAAACAACACAGCACAGTTCATACACACCTATGCACCAAGCTCAGGCACCACTCTGACACACCATTTAGGTACCAAAAAAAAAATCTCCACAGGGAAACAATTCTTCCAGTAACACAAGTAGAAAAACACAGAATTTAACAAATTTTACAGGCTGATTTTATCCACAGGATGTACTGAAGTTTCTTATTCTACACAACACCCAAAGCACTGCTGTCACAAGAACAGCTCTCTTCCAGTTCTTGTTCCCCTTCTCTTATAACTACACCTGCCTTTCCTGGGAATTTACAATACTATGGAGAAAATGAGTTCCAAAGCCATTGACCAAGGGCAGGGCCTGTTCCCAAGATGTTTGTCTAACCAATTAAACAGCCCCTCCTGATGGATGGACTGCACAGCTGATCAGCTCAGGTGCTGCTTTGTTGGATGGTTCCCCAGAGCAATTTAAGTCATTACTTTTCACCTTCTCATCATGGGCAGAGGAACAAATTTTTCTTTTCTCCTTCGCAGAAAATTTCCAAGTACTTGTCTTTATTTATCATTTTTCCCTCCCTGTGGCTTTTTCAATGCTTTTCCTCCCTTTCACACACAAGGACATCAGACTCAAAGACTGCCAAAGGCAATTCTCACCGTGTACTTTGTCAGCAAGCTTAACCCAGATTGTTAGAAAGAGATGGTAAAGTCTAAACCAGCATTAACCCCTCAAGTCTGGGAGCAAAAGAAAATAAAGGTGGCAGAATAAACTAAGAGAGATGCATCTAACAGCAACAGATTTCTTCTTCTGATTTTGGGATAGTGAGATGTCACAATCTCCCTGCAGTATGCATGGAAGAAGGAAAATCAGTGCTGAACACGTCTGAGGTGGGAGGAAAGAATCAGAGAACTTAAAGCTCTCTAACAAAATAATAATAAAAGGCACAAAATCTTTTCAGAAGCATTTTGCAAAGATGAGGAGATGTGGTAAAGGGAGGGATTATTCTGGACTTTGAAGCCAGAGTTCATCTACAGCAGTTGTAGTTCTCAAGATGCAGATGCCTAGTGTGATGCTCCAGTAGGGAAGTGTAAGCCCATGACGTAACTCTCAGATAAAACAAGATCACAAAGCTACTTGCTGCACTTTCTTCCACTCTCAAAAAAACCCAACCAAACACCAAAAAAACCCTAACTGCAGCAGCACAACCAGTAACATCCAAAACCCAACAACAACACAAACTTCCCAGAAAAACATCAGATCCTAGTGAAGATCAAACTGGAGCTTATTGCTCCAAATCTGCCCTTGATTAAGTATGGTGCCTTTCACCACTCAGCAGTTGTTATAAGGTTATAGAGAGAAGCCTCATCTAAAATGTCATATAACCCAAAAGTAATTAACCAACTCTGACAAACACTACTACAAACCTACTTCAATTTTAACCCACGTCTTATGCAGGAAACTTCCAGTTGAACATTCTGCATTTTCTCCTTTGCCCGCATACGTTTGTTATTAAAACCACATGTGGGCACTGAATCATTTCATGGTTCATTTAGAGACAAACACGCAGAAAATTGTGGGAAACAAGCAAAACCCTAAGAGTCTGTGCAAGCCTGTGGAGTCTGAGGCATGTTGTGGTGCAAAAGCTTGAGCTACAGGGCTCTGTTGCTCTGGAGCACCAAAGTGAACAGGAGAGAAGTCACCCTGTGTGTACACTGAATTTCTGAGTAGATTCTTAGCAACATCAGCCAGTGTGACAGCTTCAACCTTTGGTGCCTTGCAGAATGCCACATGTGTGCTCAACTCTTTGTTCACAACAAAACCCCCTAAGAGAGACAGTAGAATAGTCTTTCATTTCTGAAACTGGTCTGGCAATGAGCAAAATTCCCCAAGTGCATAGGAAGTTAGGAGCATGACCTCAGGCAAAGCACTCGATCTTTCTGGATCTGACATCTGGAAAAAGTGGTAGCCCTTCATCTTGTCCATTGGACTAGAGGGTCATCAACTTAAAGATGACTTTTTGCTGAAAGGAGAGTCAGTAAAACAGCAAGGTTTTGCTTTTGATTGGATTTGTATGGACTATGAACATTACAGCAGTGGTTGAAGGACTCACAGATAATGTGCCTGCTCAGTTGTGCCATGATATCACCCATGAAGAAGTCCACTTGAGAACACAACCTCTTCCCATTAATGATTACTGTTACTTTCAGAAGCATTAATTCCCTGAAGGGAAAAACTTGTGGATAAGCATTTTCTTAAGAATACATAATCACCTATGGATCTTATTCCCCAGCAACACATGGAACATTAAGTTTGCAGATCTCCAGTTCTGCTCTGAAGCCTAAAGCAGCCATGTCCGTAGATCCAGGTTTCCTGTTGAGCCCTCTAGGAGGATTGTAAAAGCTCAGATACTGACACTGTAACACAAACATTTTCAGCCTTCCTCTTACAGGGGTGTACGTAACACACACACAAGAGATGTTTCGTGGATCCCAAATGCTTCAGGATAAAATTAAACCATTAAATGATGAGGTGGTCCAGGCAGTTTGAGAGGAGACCTCTCAAAGTCAACTCTGATGAAACAGCTGTCTATTAGAAAGTTTCAGAAAGAGGTAATTTCTGAAGAAAGACAAGGAAGATGATAAATGTAAATCTCTACAAACCACCTGTCCAGATAAGGGGCCCACATTTCTCACACAATCACTGGTTTACCTGTAGCTTTATGAAGACAGCAACACTCAGAAGCACTAATGAAAATCCCAGACCTCAGTTTTCCACTTAAGTTTCCATCTTTCTCTTCTTAATGTAGGGCTATAAAGTAGGACCTCTCACTGGTATTAATGAGGCAGTAAACACCCTCTTTCAGAAAAAAGAAGCTGTAATTTCAGACAGCCTCATATGTAAAAAACACCTCATACCACATAGCTGATTCCTGAAGAGGCAAAGCAAAGGAAGCCCAGCCAGGTTCTTATGACTGGTGGACCTGATGATCTTGGAGGTCTTTTCCAACCTTGGTTATTCTATGACTAAGATTTCTGATACTTCTCTTGGATGGTTAGAAAGGTAGAGGAGAGGGGCGGAGGGAAGGTGACAAGATGAGCAAGCATGTAACAAACAAAGCAGTAACCATCAAAATGATTACTGCAAACATTTCAGAACTAGGGAATGAGGCTGATTTAGTACCAAAAATAATAAGTATATACAAAACTTGGGTTTTTTTTTTTTGACCAAACTTTTGGCACAATAGGAAACTACATTTGCTGCTTTGTATTGCTTTAGGAAGTGCTTTTCATTCCCACCCCACCTGCAACACTGCTAAGCTGCAGACATATGACAATCACAGAATCATCAGGGTTGGAAAGGACCTCTGAGATCATCAGATCCAACCTTAATCCACTGCCACTGTGGTTCCCAGACCATGGCACTGAGTGCCACATCAGTCTCTTTTTAAAAACATCCAGGGATGGAGAATCCACCACCTCCTTGGGTGGTTTCTGAACAGGAACAAAGCTTTTTCCATAAGAAAAATCTGTATCTTTGAAGGGAAGAACCTTATAGGGAAATTATAAAATTTATCAGAGCTCTCCCTGCAACAGCAGGAATTTAGCAGAAGGAGGCAGGTGGGGTGAATAAGAATTTATGGGATGTCTGTAGACATATTAAGTATCGGAAGTACTTCAAAGCACAGGTAACAATGAAATGCTTTACAGACACAATAGGTTTAAAATATGCACAGCCTCAATCTATGCTTGAGACTTTATCATATTAAAACACATCCAGAAGATACTATCTGCTCTTTATAGGCACTGGTAATCCAAAAGGGTTTCTGCCAGTGTAAGCTCAGGCATGAAAGAATATATTGGGGTAAAGCTCATGCTCAAAAGGGAGCAATGCTCAGCTCCACATTCTTTTGTCCAAAGGTACATCTGCATCCTGGATCAAAAGTTCAGTCAAGCTGTGGCACCTGCACTGTGCCCATATTCATGATACTTCAGTTTCCAAGACCTGCAAAATATTTTTGGTCATTAGGATTTTCTAATGGAGTATTTTCTTCACTGTCAAAGGACCATTTGATCAGTTCTGTTAGGCAACAGAAATCACCTTTTATCTCCTGATTATTCTCACAGAAAAATACAAGAAGGCAAGAAAAAGGTGCTGATAATTTCCTGTTAATTCAACATGCTTCATGCAGTAAAGAAACCAGGATATCTTCCACCTAGGTGCCTGGAAATAGCCTGACCCTGCAAACATCTCATTCAAGAAGTTCATTCTTAAGTTAACAGGAGCTTGGAGAACACAACAGCTCTTAAAACAGAAATGCCAACAGTTTTGTATTTTATTATTTTCTTTACTATCCAAAAATATTTCTAAACACACTTGTACAAAAATCTTTTTCATTCCTGTTTTGTGGAATGTTCAGATGTGGTTGAACAGAAAAGCTTCAGGGTCACAAAATGATATCCAATTTTACTGTCTCTGATCCAAACCATAGCCTGAGTATCCATTTTCAAATAGAACTAAAACACATTGGGAGCTTTATGCTCTCTGAACTGTTCTTAAGCTGCACTATAAATTTAATTAACAGCAACACCTTTGACAGTATTAAAAAGTCCTGCTTGCAGTCAGAAATAAGACCACCAATGGTAGAAAAAACATAGATAGGTTTGCATAAAACCAGATTACCAGTGCTAAAGCTTAAAATCAGCAAAGTACCAGACATCTCAAAAGAAAAAGATTTCTAAGCTCATTCAAGTTTCTTTAAGTGTTATCTGGTATGCATAATATTAATTGAAAATAAATCAAAAATAGTAGGAGCCAGTACAACCCAATGCACTTACAGCACCATAATATCTTGACTTTCATTCTCTGAACCCCCCTTATAGGCCTTTTTTTTGTTTGGTTTTTTGCTATTTCAGGAATTCCACTATAATAAACTATGGAATTCTGCTCATAGAAAGAAAATTCCATAACTAAATTTTCAATTAAAGTCTCATCTCCTCCAGGAAAAGGAAAATGGTCCCTCAGGCCTGTATTATGGTTTGGTTAATTACAAACCATCCAAAACAACTACTGAAAAGACATCTGTGCTGATGAAGTCTGAGGACATTTTGTACCAAAACATATTCCTTATTTTTAATACCTGAGTGATAATCCTAGGTGAACATCCAGGGAAAGCAGAATGCATAAAGCTAAACCACCTTTCAGAACGACCTATAGAAAACAGAACCACCCAAAACACAGGTAAAACAACAAAAACCAAAAAGCCACAGCAAATAAATGCTGAAACTCCTTAAACCCCAAGGATTTCTGGGCTGGGGTGCTGCATTAGAGGGTAAAGCAAGAGCCTAAGATATTCTGCTTGTATTCTGCTCCCAAAGGAAACACAATGCACAGAAGATTAGAAGCAGAGAGAACATCCAGTGTTTGCAGAAACATGTACAAATATTAAAGCTGAAGTGCTCTTTAACAGGGTTCTCCAACATAAAGCTTCATAAAGACCATTTACAGGACCCTGTCCCAAGCTCAGGACACCACTTAGTCTTTCCTAGCAACTAAAGATTATTTCTGGCTGTTTAGGATGTGTTCAGTCCTTAGTCCTCCCAAGGAGATGGGGAAATTCGTGAGGCCAAGAGGCCACCAGACATCTGAGGAACAGCTGCTGAGAAGTTTAGAAGTTCCAGGGACCTTAAAGTTGATTAAAAATAGAAATAATTCAATCAAGGTCACATTCTTCCTCAGAAAGAAGGAATTCTCTTTAAACACACAGTATTTTGTTACAGTAAAAGTACTCTCTGTTAGCAATTCATGGAACTTGGGAAAATAAATACTTGGGTTGTTCTATGTCATCCCATTTCAAGATCATCATTTCCAAGGGGACTGAGGCATCAAACATTAACCTCAGCAAGTGGCCCCATGCTTCAGTCTCTGCCCCATAATCCAGGGAAGACCTTCCAGCTACCTGCTAAGCGTAAAATTCATACTGGATCCTTGAGTTGGCTTCTTCCTACCAACATTACTCAGCTCTGCTCCCTTTTTTAATTAAAACTGGGGGGAAATTCTGGAGAAAGGAAATTTAGCAAAGGGAATAGCTTCCTTACACACATTTTTTCAAATAATATACTTAATATTTCAAGAGCTAAGCCACTTAAGCAAGCTTATTTGCTTTTGGAAGTACTAAGCTCCTCCACTGTTAGTGGGAGCTCTGTAAATCTGGTAATTTTGGAGAAAGCACGAGAGGATAATGAAATCACAGGTGAGGACACATCATTCTTTTCAGGTCCCTTAGTAATACACAGGATTCCTGTGGCCTGAGATACTTCATTTGTAAACTCCTAGAACTGTGAAGAATTTGCATCCCTTTCTTTGCATTCTCTTCTGTTGAAATAAATTAACAAAAGAGGTTAGTTTGTCAAACTACTGACATTCCTATGCTTAGCTGAGAGGTATCACACTTCATGGTACAGAAATTTTTAAAAGGACAGAACTAAGCATGAGGTGAACATGAGAAATATGAGAATATGAGAAAAAATACTTTAGTCACTCTGAGCACAAAACTCAAATGGACAGACTGCATTTTTCTAGCATTAGCTGCAATAAATACCATCCCAGGGCATGAGGGGGGACGGAGCAATGGAACAAAGAGGTATTCTTGACTGATTTTGAAGGTTTTGTTTGTGTCCAATTGCTTAAGAAATTTGTCCATCCTCCCTTGAAGACTATATTTGTAGTGCTGTGCCACTGCTGGGATGAGTCAGAGGTTAAGATACTGGACAGATAAATTGCAACAGCACAATTTATGTTCACCTGACCTGGGGATCCCTGCAACATTGACTCAGATATTAGAGCAAAACAAAAAACTTTACATCTTTTGCATCTTGCCTTTCACCACTCTGAACATGGCACTGCCTCGTAGTGTCTTGAATGAAAATCTCTCCCCATGCTTTGCCAACCCCAAACATTTATTTTTAACTATTTCTTCCAAATTGTTGGTTTCCCTCATTTATAATACCTTACAGGTATTTGGAATACCTGGGCAGTGAGCTTGCTCTCCGTCACCATATACAGACACCATTCAAAAGCCCTCCTAAAATTCCAGATCAAGCACTAAAGATCATGAAAAAGGCCCTAAAAAATACAGGAATGAAAACAAAAACATCAGGGCTCTGTTGTTGGCTGGTGTTTGAAACTCCACCACAGCATTTAATTCACTTCTCACATTTTTTCCATGGTGCTCAGATGAATCCACACTTCTATTGACATCAGCCTGAAAGACGTGGATCATAAAAGGCACAGCAAGAAGACACAGTAATATCCAAGTTTATCCAGAGAATATTTATCTACCAGGCACATTCATATTGTCTCTCAACAGAGCGTATGACATGTATCATAACATCAGGGAAGGGAATGCTCAGTGATTTGTAGAGGCAGAGTGAGCTTTATTCTTCTTCCAGTCAATAACAGTCGAGGCCAGAAGTGCCTGACCTGCCACAGGAATTCCTGGGCTGAGCTTCTAATTGCACTTTTTTCAGAAACTACATGTTCTCAAAATGATGCTTAGTGCTATTAAATATTCAGGATAAGCATCTCTCAACCAGCTAAATTTCCAAATGAACAGATTAAACGAGCATGGAGACTTACAAGCAAAGTGAAATAAAAATAGAGAGCGTTGGTGATGGAGCCATGCATCCAAAACAAAATTCCTACTCATTACTTTAAGTATTAACACTCATGAAAAACATGAAATGTTTTCAGACCATCAAAAGGGGTAAATAAATTGGGGAGAAAAGGAATAAATAGAATAAAT
This sequence comes from Heliangelus exortis, assembly GCF_036169615.1. Lineage (NCBI taxonomy): Eukaryota > Metazoa > Chordata > Aves > Apodiformes > Trochilidae > Heliangelus > Heliangelus exortis. The sequence continues at coordinate 15,452,528 of NC_092433.1, read as the reverse complement.
AAAACAATCTTGGGGGATACAGTTTTAATACAAATACTAGAGGCAATCAAACAATGTTCTTCAGAATCCAATCCTACCAAATCCCATAAATTTCATCTATTAGTTCACAAAACAAATCCTGCTGAGATTCATTCCCAAAGGTCTCCCAGAGGCAGCCTTCTCAGAGCAGCCCTCATTGCCATTTTGCTCTTCATCATTCCCTATTTGTCAGTTCTGAGCCCATCTCTTCCAACCAGCCAAGCCAAAGTTTTCACCTTAAACAACCAGCTGAGCAAAATAAAGTAGCTCAGCGATACCAACTACTTCAGCTAAAGCTACAGAGTAAAATTCCACTGAATCATTGCTCTTAGAAAATGCAGTCTATCAAAACTTCCAAAAGAATTAAAAACACAGACAGATGGTCCCTGCAGTGGCATTCTCTTTTTAAAAGCCACTAAAGAAACCAAAGGCCTTTAGAACTGCTAAGAAAAAATAACCATACTGAAAGCATCCAGAAACATTTCTCATGTTGAAAATTTCATGTGCTACCCATTTCCTTTCTTCAGGGTGTTCCCTCTGCAAAACACAAGGCCTTAGAGGCAGCCAGAGCACTGACAAGAACCCCCAAAAGTCCGGGAGCAACTGCATTGCTCTCAAAGAGACATCAATAGAGAGCAGAGATAAGAAAGCACAAAATCAGTTAAAAACTCTTCCTCCCATTGTCAGGTTTTCACCAAATCAGGAATGAAACACAAGACCTTACACAGCACTAAAAGCACAAATTCCTTTCACTATAACTCAAGTGTTCTCACTGTTCCCACTTCCCAGGTTTTGCTTGTCCTCTGCTCTTGTTGACTTTTTTATAGCAGCTCCAGCTGAATTCTGATATGAGCCCTTTCTCTTTTGTCACACTTTACCTGCCTCAGGGATCTTTCCTTGGGTACAACTTTGTCCACCCCCAACGTGGATGTGAAATCCTCTGCCAAGCACAGGAGGTGTGGGATAAAGTTGTTCCAAAGCTGCAGAGAATTCTCAGGGCACGAATTTCTCTTTCTGAAACACCCTTCTCTGCCCATACCTTTATCAGTTGTTCTTCTGGCAATTATTTTCAGGCAACAAACTGAAGTGTTCAAAAGACTGCAGTAAAGTTGAGAGACCATCATGCAGTCACCCTAGAGAAGCCTCTGCCACACAGGTCTGGGAGACACAGAGTCTTGGGCTGTGCCCCAACTTTTTGGCTCACAGTTTTGCTGAGACAGATGTCAGAAGGAAAATACTGATGGGAGCAAGATTTGGCCCACAAAGGCTGTAAGTTTATCTGTGTAAGATGAAGCTTTGCAAGGCAGAATACAGAAAGGTTGCTTCAGAGAGAGTCTTGAAGGGAAAGATAAATGAGGAATAGGCAGGAAGGATAATTTGTTTTCCCAAATAATAAATATATGCTGCCCCCCCCCCCAAAAAATGGAAGTTATTGGTGTAAGAAATCTCTGAGCCAGCTGCATCCATTTAAAAGGGTTAACACAAAAGTTTAGGATTTAAGTACCTACTTCTACTGTAATTTTTGCTGGGGTGCTGGTAGGAACAAGGACTCACTGTAGGGAGGTTGAATGCCTGCCTTTTAACAGCTGCCAGCTGTGAGCCTGAAACACAGCAGGGCACCTTTCCTACCTCCTCACTTCTTTGAGGATTTCACAACTTGCCCCAAGGAGAGACAAGATATTGAACTGGACAGAATATGGGTGGAACCATGTTCTGTCATGGATGGGACACAACAAGTCTACCTTGCTTGCTTTCACATCTGCCACCCACATAAGTGCTCCAAGTGCGAAGCATCTGGCAAGGGACTACAAACAGAAGAGGGACAGGGCTGCTAGAGAAGCAGCCTGGTTTTCATCTCAGTTTCAAGCTTACGGGTTGGGGGGGCTGAAGGGGCATGGAAGGTTGCAATGAATTATCACCGAGTACAAAGCTGTATATTAGGGGTTTTATAGGACAAGAACTTTATCTCAGGAGACTCTAAAGCACTATGAAAACCCCCTAAGCATTTGCATAGAACTCAGGTAATTACACTATGCAGGAGGAAAAAAAAAAACCATTGCACTGCTGCTGAACAGTGAACTATTTTAAGGAAAACACTGGGAGCCTAAATTAGATGCAGTAGAGTTACCCAGCTGGAAAGTTGATGGTAACACACTGAGAAGCTGTAATTCCCCACATTCCTTTGCTACCAAGAAATGATACAGCCCTTTCATAACTAACTGATAAGCCCAGAGGTAGGGCATTTAAATTACTGAAAGGCAATGTTTCCTACTGAACTAGGTCAGCACCTGGGTATATCCTTAAGGAAGCTGGCTGGTTATCTCTAGCTACTGGCTGCTAGCTGGCACAACACAGCTCAAACCACTGCAAAATTCAGAACTAGGAAAAAGGCTGCTATGTCTAAGCTACAGGAATGGAGTTACTGAAGTTAGTGAGTGGTACAGTGCAAATAAACCTTTAGTTCACTAGTATCCTGCTGAAAGAGAAAAGAAAGGCACCCAGTGCCATCAGGTTGCAGGGAACTGCACCAGGGACAGGACTTGCTTTGGACTTCATAAAGCATCTGCTGCTGTAGTCTGGGGTGCACATTAAGACAGAGAAATGCTTGCTGCTTCTCTTAAAATACAAAGAATGAGAAGAGCTATCTTTGGTTGCTGTCTGTGAAATTCCAAAACATGAATAACTTTATTAATCTGCCTCAAAACTGTAACAAGAGTGAGGTCTATATGTAAAAGCAAAAGTCATGAACGTGTTTGATGTATTTTAAGTAAGGCACTGAACTGCAGTTGTTATTTACAGATCAAAGAAGCTCCAGCAGTGTCCTGAAACAATCTAAGTGAGAAATGCCAAAATCTGATTTCACCCATGTCCATATGTTGCTTTGAACTCACAATTCACAGAATTGGTCACTATATTGAACTAATTATCAAGCTTAACGCTTGCCAATTTTGATGGCTGTGCTCCCTTATAAAAAAGTCAGGTTTGAGGGGAAGCAGAATGATAGATTAGAAGATGTGCAGACTTTATTGAAATCTGGGGAGAGAAAACACTGAATACAAAAAAAAAAAATAAAAAAAAAATACCCCTTCCTTCCAGAGGCCAAACATCATTTATTTTTGCTGAGACACAGATTGGCAAAATAATTTGCACTAACCAATACAGATGAAGTGGTTAAGTTCTCCTTCCCCACAGGATTTCTTGTAACAATTAAGTGGAAAAATATCTATGCTATTTAAAAATATAATGGATATATATTGTAATGGAAGTAAAATCAAAACAGTTTCACAACACAGCTCAATACATTTAAGTTAAAATACTAATAATAGTTTAAAGAAACCAAGTATTTCTGCAGGCAGGAATATACAAGTGTATCAATAAGGACTTCAAAAAGTTACTTTTTTGCCTTAGTTACAGTGGTTAGAAATGACCACAAACATTGGCTTGCCAAAGAAGTGATTTCAAGGCTCACACAGCTTAGGTTATAATTAAAAAGCAATCTACAGCAAATAGGTTATTACGAGTATTTAGCAGCTAATTTGTTAGTTAATGCCTTAACAAAGCTCCTCTTTGATTGCAGTGGAGGGGAGAAAAACTTCAAGAGGATTATTTGCTATTAAGACTTGTACGGAATTGCTGGGAATGCTGATGGGGTCCTGCAATTACAACTGCACAGCAGTCACCAGGAAAGCCAGATGGATTCAGCCTGGGATGCAGCAGAAATTCACTCTTGCAGGGCAAAGTCTGGCCTCTGAATTTTAAGGAGAATTCACAGAGCACCCCCATGAATATGAGTGTTTATTATTAACAGAGAGGTGCAAGCTGAATGTTCCTTGATGCCAGCCACAATTTTATTATCACTCACACCAACGTGGGGTGCTTTCCCCTGGGATTCTTTAATTGTATTTCTGCAGCAGCAGTCACGTAACTGCTGGAATCCCTGGACAGCATTTTTCAAAGTAACATATTTCATTTGGTTTTCCTTTTGATAAGAGTGATAACAGAAGGTATTTTTTGTCAAGTTCTATGAAAACCACATTTAAGTCACATTACTGGAAACAAGCATAACCTACAAATATATTTCATGTACTGACAGGTTATAATGAACTCAAAGGTGCCGTCACTTGCTACCATCTCCTATCCCAGTAACTATCCTGCTGATGAGGGCAAGGAATAAAACACTGACCCCAGACATAACTCCAGTCCCTACCAACTTCTAGGTAAGCACAGAAAAAAATCTAAACTCCCTCAGATCTAGGAATTGCTTTTCCTGCCAATACTCTTATTACCATACGTCAATTGCAAAGACTTTCCTATAGCAAAAGCTTTGAATAAAAATACATTTCACAATGTAGTTGAACCCAAGATATATTTTTAAGTAAAGGTTGGTTTGGGGAGCTGTAGCCCCATTGACACAGGCCTCAGGAAGCCTTCAGCTGCAGAGCAAAGAGGCTCATTAATCATATTTATCAAGATTGTCTATCCTGGCTTTCATGCAGTTGGGAGAAATGTGCTATTCTGCTTCAGCAACAAGGAGCAGGGCTAAAACAAACTGACCCAACCACATGGGTCACTTCCAGAAATAGCAAGTATACTCACAGCACAGCTGTACAGGCCAGAAGGCAAAATGCTGGGAGGCTTGGAAAAAAAGGGGAGAAAAAAGATCCACTCAAAACTTGTGAGGTATGTAGCCAGTGGCAAAATTATTATACTGAGCCAAATTTTGCTTTAATTGGCATTCAGTGCACTTAAAGTCAGCAAGACAAGATTCAGCTCAGTTCATCAGGGTCTAAGATTTCATAAAGCTCCTGTGATGTTTTCCTGCACTTCAGGATTTTGTATCAGCAAAAGCAAGAATAGAGTAGATAACCTCCCACTGAGGTACAAGCATATTATTTATTCTGATGTGTATGGATACCTCTTCATTTGCTCTTTTTTAAGTTAAGAGACCATACATTGCCAAATACAAATACAATGTACTAGAAGTTCTCCCATGGAAAGCAGAGGCATCCTGGGTTAAGTTTCTCTCTTTCTGGGGGGTTTGTTCTGTCTGAAAGAGGATGGAGAGGCCTCAGTTTACACATGACAAATTTATCCATGTCAGGTATAGTAAAACACAAGCAGCTTTTAAGTGGGAAAAATTCAAGTCTGGGATAGGCAGATCTGGCAGAGTGATCCAGCACTGCTGTATCTACAGCATGATGCCAAAACATTCAGGCAAAGCTCTACTTTATTGTAGTTAGACCTGTTGGCTTTGAAAAGCAAGAACACAATTTTCACAGCATAAAAAAAGACAAATTGCAGAGCTTACGCTTTATTGGCTTCTATTAAATTAACAGAAAAATAAAAGTGAGATAAGAGCCTGGTTTAATATCACTGCTTCCATCTGAAATATACACACCAGGCCTGCTTTGCCTGTGTTTCTATAAAAATAATGAAAATCACATGACCACCCACCTTTCCTTTTCCATTCCCCACATGGATTTCTAACTACGTAGGCACACAGTGACAAAAGATTCTCAAACTCAGGTCTATACCACCTGGGGATCATCATGAAGTTTATAAATCTTACTGTTTGTTTGTTAAAAAAAAACAAAAACCACAAAACACAAAACAAAAAAACCCCACCCAGGTAACTAAAACATGCAGAGTCCTAGCAAAATAAAATCTAAATAAATAAACTAGCAAAATAAATGCAAAAATAAAATTGAAAATAGCTTAGTACATAACCTATGAAGTCTCAGTATGAATGCAGTAATGTGTCATGATCATACAACCTACTTTCTCTTCTTGATCTCAGACATTATTCCACTGGGCAAGAACACATGGGGAGTGTTCTTTTAATCAATTCATATCAAATTAAAAACTCAGTTAAAAAACTGAGAATCTATAACAGAATCCCCAAACTAAATCTCCCTCAATCTACTCACACAAGTTAGTTCTAGGCAATTTGGTGGAACTAGTTATTAATTTTAGGCGACTCTGGAGACATTTCAGATTTTGTTACCTTTGTGACTGAACTGAGAGGCAGGATGAAAGCAGAGTTAATTCCAAGATCCACAGGTCATCCTAAAATGAGATCCCTCACTCTAGGCATTTCCTTGGACTGGTACTGCAGCAATTGCAAGCATTGTGTGCCCTCTAGTGTAAGATGGTTCGTAGCACTCAAGTTGGTATCTCCACAGCAAGAAGAGAGGAGAAACAGCAACGTGCTCCGGGTTTTTTGTTTGGTGCGTTTTGTTTTTTAAATAGAAGGAAAATTAACATACCCCAAATTAACTTATTTCCCCTTAACTGGTGGAAAGGGGTGTTTACTATACAGGTTGATTTGCCAGTGCACTCCCCAAAATTTTCCTTTAAACCAGTTTGGAAAGTTATTTTTTGTTAGCTAAAAGGCCCTGAAAATACTCTGAAACTAGGTTGTGACTTTTAGTATTTTCTTTTTTGATTTTACTTCTCCTACACTCAAAACACTGGAATTTATTATTTTTGCCTGCAAAATACTAAGTTAGTCTTTGAAAAACTGACAAATAATTTGTATATTAAGCACTTCCAAGACCTGTTGTTGTGGCAGACTCTCCCCAGGTGCCTATCTGGCCATGCTTCCAATCATTATCACTGTGATTAATTACACAAGTTCTCCACCACAAATCTGGTTTCTGTTTCCCACCTTTAGGTTTCAGATTCAACTTTGCAGCTTCACAGCTTTCAGTGGATGCACAATACTTATTTATAAAAACCTATAATGTAAACAAGTAACAGAGCAAGTATTCTATGCATATATATCTATATATTAAAAAATCTCCTGACATGTCAGGGTTGGATTGAATTATTTATGGTCAAATGGAGGCACAGTTTCAGCTGCAGTAGTATATATTAAAAACCAGTTTTTCTTCTACATTCTTTAGCTACCTCCCTCCAATTCTGCTGTTGTACCTCCAGATGAAAGATCACTGAAAATTACATCTCTGAAAATCTGCACAAATGGTAACTGAAGTGCTATGGCTCCCAACAAAACCAGCACCACTGACAACCACATTATTATAGATATTACAGACCTGATTTTTTGCATAGAGGATATGGATAACAGATCCCTAGGCTCAATGCTAAGATGATTTAAGAGGAAACCCCAACTGCCTGCTCACCCCATTGCTAGAGGTCTCTTTCTTAGCCAAGTGTGTGTCAGGCCCTTTGAACTCCAGATCAAAGCAGCTTTGTATTACTCTGATTTAAACTACTGAGGTGCTAAATTCTCAGCAGAAAGAAGGGGACTGTCCCAAACACATCACTAGAGTTCATGTGTCAATGCCCTCAGACCTCCCTCCTACTGAACTATTTCAATAATCTACAGAAAATGAAAACATCATCTTTCTGGTAGAAGAGCGAGTGAGATGCCAGCCCCGACTCCGTTTGTGGCTGGAGACTTCCAAAGGGTCTCAGTCCCTGCCAAGTTCAAGGGCAGGCAGAAAGCAGCCTGAACTCCTGGTCCCATGCCAGCCCTGCTCTCCAGAACTCTCTTTATGCCCTCAGGTCCAGAAACACATTTTCTCTTCACCAGAGCTGACACTTGGGTCTTTGTGTTAAAGCAGAAGCGATGGCTGAGATAACGTCATACAAGGAATTTTGGGGAAAAAGCTTTTGATCTCAGATTGTCAACTCCTTTAACTGTGCTTCTGTTTTTTGGCAGATGTAGAGAAACCAGCAGCCCAAGTATGGAAAGCAGATAATTGCTATTAATACTGACAGCAGGGTGATTCTGCCCGTTGAAGTATTCCACTGTAAAAATCACATTCTGGTCTACTTCAGGCAAGAATTTCATCCTCGAAAGACAGTCCTGTACTTTTAGAAAATTGCTAAATTGCTCGTTGTTGCAGACCAAACACACATTTCTAAGACCAGTTGCTTCAGAGAACACAAGACTCTTGACAAGGTATTGTTAAAAACCCCACCATATCTTACACATAAATATACCCATATGTCTCTGTAGACAAATTTCATATAAACAGATGCACCACACACACATCTCTAAGGTTGAATGTTACCTGCCTCAGCACAGAAATTGCTTCACCCACAAATGCACCATAGATGCAGCCCAGCAACCCTTCAGCCATCAGCAGAACTACTGCAAGACTTGGTAAAACAGGAAAACATGGCTCCTACTGAGGGCTACAGAAAGAATTTAGACAAGACACTTGCCCTTAAGTGGAAGGGAGCTGTGGAATTTAAACTTAAAGCCATCACTCAGCCAAAAATATAATTTTTTATTCTTTCCTTTTGCTTTTAAAGAGACACAAGTGTTAATGCCAGTCTCACCTGACTGATGTAGGCACAACTGGATAATCCCATTAAGATATGTAGTAGCTCCCCCTGACTTCACTGTCGTGCTGTCCAGCTACAATGACTGAAGCTGATAACCCTTACACAACCTTCCAAAATTAAAACCCTTTGAATATGGATATCTAGGATACCAGTGTACCAGAGCACTGATAAAATTTCAGAGGCTTTTGAAAGTAGGCTAAGGGATGAGGTTAGGGAAGCAGAGACTTCTTTTTCAGCTGTCCTCACATTGATCACATCACAATTTTTGCACAATTTTCCATGTGACAGAGACTAGGTAGTTTTACAGTTCCTACACCCATTTTACAGTTCCTACATCTTTCATAAGACTGTTGCTTTTCTGTCTGTAAACAACCAAGCCAAAGAAGTCCTGGTTACTCAGCACAAGTAAAAAACTTCAGTGTTACTGACCCTGCCTGGCAAATCCCTGGTTAAACCTAACCTGTCTAGAATTGCAGAATAAAAGACAGCCAGCTCAATTTTCCAGAAGGTAACAAAAGACAAATACTGCACATATTTCATTAAGGAGGATGTTTACTTTTCAAAATATTGTATTAAGATAGTGTCCTGTTTGCCTATTTCTATCAGCATCTGCTCTGCAATACACACAGAATGATAGAAGATCAAAGTTTTAATTGTGCAAGTAAAAGAATGTATTAATAACATTCTTTGTCCTACAGCAAGAGATAAACTTAAAAAAGGTCTAACAGCCAGGAGAACAGGATATTTATATAAAGCTGTCCTAACAAAAGAAAAGCATGCAAAACTACCTCTAGTGGATAAACAAACTACACTCCTGTTTGCAGAATGTTTCCCTATTGAGCTCAGCCCTTGGAGATCCCCTGCCTCCTTCAGTCAGCAGTGTTTTAATATCTGTCAGCTGGCTTTCACATTTTTATACAAACCCTTCTCAGCATCCTTTGTTCACTGACCTTTTAAATTTAAGAAAATGCAGCAGGTGTGTTCTTAAGGCTTATTTTCCTGCCAGTTGTTTTAAATTCTCTCCTCCAGGTAGTTTTTCTCCAGGTAGTAAGTCATTTAATGGGGGAGGAGTGGGTAGTTTTTCTGCTAGCTCCTTCTTAACCTCCTGCACTGCACAACTTCCATATCCTTTGAATAAGCACATTCTAACTGGATGCCAGTTCTGCTGTGTACAAACAGTACCTCAAGAGAAATTCTTACTACTTGACTTTCTGAGATGGAGAAAAGCCTGAATTTGGTGCCTGTTTGTCACACTGCAGCCACTCATTAGTGCAACAGGATACTTACAACTAGCTGTCCTCCTCTCCAACATGAACAACATACTCCCTCCCAAGACCTCACTTTATCAAATAAGAGCTACGACTTGTAGTCACTGAAAAAAAAAAAAAAAAACACCACCAAAAAAACAAAAAAAAACCCACCAAACAATACAGCAAAACCAGGAAAAACCACCCACAACTGTACTAATTTAAAAAAAACCAAAAAAAACCAGGGCTCCCAGAAGTGATGGCTGGGCTAGCTCACTGAAAGCAAGATCCACACCATTCTGCATAAGAGCAGGTTGAGATTTGCCAGTAGTTTTCTTTTAAATCCAGAGCCCTTAAAACAACTTCTGCAACACCACTGTCAAGTAAAGCATCATTGCCACCTCTACCTGAACAGAGCCCACCACAAATAGAGAGCCTGAACAGCCTCAGAAAAGTCTAGCAGGCAATCAGAAGACAAAGCTTATTCTGGGCTACCTGCTCCCCAAAGACGGACATTTGAAAGTGATTTTCAAGTCTCTTTTCAAGCAATCTGTGAATTATAAAGCACCAGTAGCCCTTCACCCCCTTTGTCTTTAAGGAAGAGCTTAATACTCATTTTAGCTCTTTTTGAATCTAATTCTGGGCTAGGGCCCAGTCCATCTGCAATGTTTTTAAGAAGTGACAAATGAGATTAAAACCACATAGAACACCCACTCAGTTCTTCCAAACTACAGTAATTCATGACAGACAGGACACTGCAATTAACCATGGCACAGGTTGTGCAAAGCTGCCACCTGCACACAGACATGAGGAGAGTGAAGTAACTCTCCATGCTATTGTACACAGGGGAACAGGACAAGGCACTTCCTTTTCCTTTGTGTCGTCCCCCTGTTCATAACCAAGTCCTTCAAGACATCTGCTAGAGTCTTGTGACATTAATGGAAATGGAAAAGCTCCAGTGGGAACTTAAGGGTTTCTCTCTTTTTCCCATGAACTGAATATTATGGAATTCTAACAGATGTTCTCCTTGGTCATAGCTAATAAAATGAACTATGCAGGAATTAAAAATCTGGTGCCATTTGCTTATATAATGTGTCAGCAGCAGAACTACATTCCCATTAAGAAATTCTAGTGGATTTATAGTGCCTTGTTATAAGATGGCTGGAGATGTTACCAATGAACTTGTCTCTGTGGAAAACATGAATAAATTACCTGTTCATTTACTTTTTTCAGTAGCATGATCCAGTATCCACACCCGTGCCTACACAGCAACAACAGTAAAGGACTATTCCCTCTTGGATTTGCTTTGGAAATGACATCATGGGAATTCCTCATCATTTCACAGCCTCTGATTCCTGCCATTTATCCAAAGTTTCATTCAGCAACCTAATAACCATACTCCCACTTTGTGCTTTACCACAAAAGCTTTCCTCCTGGAGCATGGATGCCTCTTTCAGGATATGACTACTACTCACAGAATGGTGCACTGTACCTCACTTCCCTTTTGATTTTATGGTTAGTTCAGCACAACAAACATCAAAGGAAGATGTAAAAGACCAAAATGTAACGGAGATGTGAAGGAAGAGGCACCAAAAAAGAGGTAGGTGGAAAGTCACAGCCAAAACTTCCAAGCATTGAGGTTTACTCAAACAAAGCATACCAAAGCATTATATATTTAGCCATCTTCTTTCTCTTGTAATACTCATCTGTACAAAGAGTATTCTGATGAGAAGATAAGGGGGAAAGTAAAAGACTGAGAATCAAATATTCAGAATGAAACAACTGCCTTGCCTTAGCACAGCAGCAGCACTGCAACTGATGCAAATTACATGGAGCAGAACAAGGCTGTCTTGAGAGGATCTCCTATGCTAGAGATTTCAACATTGCACTCCCTTTGTGACCACTCATTTGTACTTCAAGTTCAAGCAATTGGCAAGATCTCTGTCCAGACACTGAAATCTGCTTTATGTAACACACAAAATTCTAACCCGATGCAACAACAAAACAAAAAAACCCCTTAAGTTCTGGCTCAATGATTTTGCCAGTGTAATAATCTGAAAAGCACCAGTGTTCCCAGCCTCTGCTACTGCATTAAGCCTCTCTACCCAAAAATCCCACTCCTTGGAACCAAAGGATTTGGTGCAAGTAAAGAGCATGGAAACAAACTCTGTAGAAGTCAGATGGAATTAAATACCAGTGAATGTATGCTATGCAGCTATCTGGATGTGTCCAATAATGAATTAATATAGATTTTTATCTGAAAATAAAGACTTTCCTTAAAGGAAGGAGGGTATTTAAAGGGAAGGGAAAATACCAAGATTAAATGTCAGGCTAAATGTCCCAGCTGAAGGTTCAATATGCTGTTCCTACTCGAGCAGGCATTGTAAAGCAATAGTTAGTGTCAGAAAATGCAATAGCCTTAACAGTGTTAAATTCAAAGATTTTGGTGGTTTTTTTTAAACATCACCTCTGATTTGTTTCTTTTTGAAGAGAAAGCACATTTCATTTGGTAATAATTTATTTCTCATTCGATTGGACAGATTGTCCCAAAAAGCAATACTTCAACTGAAATCAGTTCTGAAGGATCTTTTATGAATATACATAATGGAGAGGACCCCCATTAAATTCCAACAAAGTGCTGCCATTTTGAGTAAACAAAGTTATCTCAGCAGGGTCACACACTACACCATTAATATGGTCTGCAAATTAATTACTACCCTGACATATGTCAAAACAAATTTTAAGGAGAATAGCACCCAGTAGTAAGCATGTTTTATCTACCTGTTAGTATGCAAAATCTGTATTCAATGGGATCTAAATTTATTCATTTATTCAGAATCCCTTAGAGAAATCAAAATGATTTGCTAGCCTTTTTTTCCCCATCTCCAAATGAAAACTGAGTGAATAACATGCATTTAGTGAGCCAGAAAATAAGGACAAAGCTATGGTGGAGGCCACATTTCAGAAAAGGTGTTGTGTCTGCACGAAAAACCTAATTTTTTTAAAAACAAGCCTGCTAAAATGGACAGTAGTGCTCTGTCACTTGTCAGCACTCTAAGGAACACTAGATTTGGTACTCGTTAGAAAACAAAGTGAGGCAAACAAATCAATTAAAAAAAAAAAAAAAAAAAGAAAAAGAAATGTTTTACCTCTCTTAATACTGTGCTCTTATAACCCCGATAAAGTCCTTGAATACCCTGTAAACCAACAAAAGAAAGCATCAGCTATAGGAAATTAGTTTGCCAAAGATCACAATGTATCCATGATTATGAGCCAAGTGTTACACCCTGAGAGTCAGATCTGAGCTTTCTGCAAGTTAAGTATATTGATCATAACACTGTGTACTGTATTTCATGATTTACAATGCCATATGGTTTTATCTTCATTTAAGAGATCATTTAGCCCCTGAATTATTATTCAGAATAATCAGAAAACACACCTCAGTAAAAATTAAATGTGCAAAAAGGCACAGAAACATTGCTTCAAAATCTGTTTGCCCAATGTTTTGGTCTAGAAGTATCTAAATATTTATGGGATAGTGCAAGCTATTCTTCCTTTTGAAGAGCTCATGCAAAATTAAGACATAAAATGACAGCTTTCTATGTCCACCTACTTAGCCTTGACTCAGCTTTCAGACAAGTATTTTGTATTTTTAACCAGCCAGTAACACTAAAACCCATTTTTGTTTTGAAAGTGCATATGGAATTTATTTTTATCTTCTTGGACAGTTTATTTCATTGTTTGGCAAGTCTTACAGTTCTCTGTGCAGCTACAAAAAGTGAAAAAACATTATTGAAAGCACCAGCTTTTAGACAAGAGCAAACAAATCATAGGAAGACATTCCAGGGACCTTTCTTGTGCAGGGTTATCACAATAGTTTTCATTTACAAGCAAATAAAAATCTATTGGATCATTCAAAGGTTATTTTTATGTCTTCCCTTCCTTGGCTTTTACACATGGATAAGTATAAAAAAAAACTTCACCACAATGCTGTCAGGAGCCACTCTCTCTTATGAAATCTATGACTAAATACATCACTTGCAAGACTTAGTGAAAACAGTGGTGGCCAGAGGAAGGAACAGTAACTACTGAAAAGATGACAAAAGCCCTTATTTCTCAGAAGTTACCAATGCTGAACGAGCACTCCTTTCCAGAGCTCCTAGAGAGGGTCTCTGAAATGGTGCCTTTAAAACAACCTCTCTAAAGCCAGCTTGAAAAACTGGAAGGTGAAGTTTTGATTTCCTTATACATAACATGCCAATTGCTTTTACTGACAGAAGAATGGGGGGAGCACAAAACTGGAATGAAGTTGTAAAAATGCTTCTGTCCATGTACTGATGGAAAGAATGAAGGAATTTCTTGCAATTTTGCTCTGAACTCACCTCATGATACAAGGTGTGGGAGAGAATCCGGAAGGTACTCGAGGAAGGAGAAACCTGAGCCCTTTGCTTGATAACCTCTGAGGGAACCCGTATGAGGCATGCAACCTGCAAAAGAACCACATGTTCAGAGAACAATTCTTTTGGCTACCTTATTCTTCATATAGCTGACACATTTGGAAACTGTTCCAAGCACAGAAACTGGAAAAAAGAGGAAATAATCTTGGAATTATCCAAGCTGAACGTAAAAGCTGTTATGAGCAGCTTATGTGGTTACTCTGAGAGTTATGCACTTTCTGAACACAAAATCATACTAATAGAAAAATGGAAGTACCTTTGAAATTTTTAACTGCCAAACCAGAAGTAGATTTGTGTGGAGAAAATCAAGCTGTACTCAAAATTTAAGCTACCCTGCCTTTTGGCAGCCCCAAGTATTTCCTACACATGCTTTCACAAATCTAAACTGGAGAGTCAGGACAACGAACTTTTTCCTAGGTAGTTCCTTTGTGCCCTCTAGTGACTGGCAGCAAGAGACACTCTGGTTAGCTTTACATGAATATAATATATTCAGGGTTTAACTTAAAACATACACTGGATTTCATTCAAGATGAAGCATTGGGTTGATTCTTTCCTACACAGTGGATTTGCTAGGCAAGAAAGGCTGCAGAAACTGGATGTAATAATGTGTGGCTGCTGCCCCAGAACTCCAGCTTTTCAGAAAAAGCCAAGCCTGGCTTTAAAATGCTCACCTGCCACAACAACTTTAGGTAGAAGTTAATTGTGTGCACATAATTTTGAGCAATGAGGATACTAAAGGACTACAAGTCTCTCATCTCTCTAGAAAATGCCCTCTTATTAGCACTTAAAAGTTGAAGAAGAGCTTGTCTTCAGTTGGCCCCAGAGAGACTTAGAGCAGTGCTGGAACTGGAAGCAAAACACTGGAGACAACACAGGCCCCAAGATTTTTTTGCCATCTGTGGCATCCCATCCTGTGCCAGGCTCAAGAACACACTGATAAACCTGATCCCTTGGCATAAAGGTGATCACAGAGAACTTCGAAGTCAAGACCAACCTTGGGGAAAGCTTTCATCTGAAGTGGCAAAGCAAGCTCCTACCACATGTGCCTGAGAAAGCTCCAGAAGTCACTGCCCAGCTGCAGAGACAGCAACTTGTGTGGTCATTTGTGGGTAACGCAGTACAAGGCTTAAGTTCTATTTTCACAAAGCAACCAAAGAAATATTCTGTTACCCTGTTACATTCCTACAAGTACACCAGACAACAATATCCAAAAAGTCATTACAAATAGATCTCACTCCATATGCTCTTCAATTCTCAGGGTCAAAAATAACAAGTGACCCCAATCTGTCAAGAAAATAAGAACTGTCAAGTTTTTTGATAGTTCAGCATAAATATTTATAGAACTTCATGCTTCATAACACTCCATGTCCTTATATTAGCTTTTTATTCCTTAAAAATATGGAGGCAGGAGGAAAGCTTTAAAAGGGCTCGGATGAAAACAATCCAGTCAATCAAGACCAGACAAAGAGCCCAGGGTGGCTTCCTGACATCTGGGGTGCTGCAGTTTTGGCAGGAGAAGGGTGGCTACAAAGTAATGTCTCCATTTCCCTGGGACTACTTGGGGTCCATTTCATTCCAAATTAACTTTGATGTTTCTCCCATTTGAATTTGCTCTTACAAGGGAATCTGTGGCTGCACAAGAACAAAAACAGTGATTACACTGTGCTGTTCTGAGAGGAAATAAAGGCTTGTGACACCCAGGCTGTGCTGTCAGATTGGCTCCACAGGGCACTTTGGGTACTGAAACAACTGAGCTGCCAACATCAGACTGAAAGGTGACATTTTCACTGTGCACCTGAACTTACAACACGTTACCTTGTTTGTTCCTCTATGTGTGCCTTACTATCAATAACAATTCAAGCAGTCTTTTGATGTCAGTCAAACACTGAAGTATGTGACATTAAGTTCACACCTCTTACTAGCCCACAGAGTTAAAAAATCAAACAAAAACAAACCTGGGACAGATGGGTGCACAGAAATCTCAAATCTGCTACACTCAGATCTCCATTCCTGCCATGCCTCCCAGGTAGTGTTGAAGTTAAAAGAACACAATGCACATATCCACAGTTTGCTCTCTTGGCTCAAGATGTTCAAGCAGCACCAGTGTGATAACACTGCACAGAGAGGAATCACACCAAAATTTTCAGACATCTGAAAGCTATAAGCATGTGCATGAACAAGGGTAAAAGATGTAATTGTGTGGATGGTTCACAGTAACTGTCTACATATATGATTTTAGCTGCATCAACTACTAAATAAATATGCTCAGCAGACAGACAATAATGTGACCTCATACAGTGGGGGCTCATTCACCTCCCAAATCACCAAGATCCCAGGAATAAATTGCTTTTTAATCTCCAGGATGTTTACATAGATGTAGTTCAGTGCTTGCCACAGGAGAGCACAGCACAGCCTGCCAAACCCAGGCCATTCCTGGGGCATCCAACCAGTTTTGGAGATGACTCTGGGGCAAATTAGCTCTAATGAACATCTGCAGCCAGCCACAGAGAGAAGAGCAGTGCCCCCTCAGCTACCTTGGCTGACATTAAGGCATCAGACAAGGATGAAGCCAGGACTTATTCCTATGCTTTGATGGGAGCAAAAAGATAGAATCAACATCCTACAGACAAAGTTCATCAGGAAAATGGGTCCTGCCCTACAAGCTCCTCCCTTATTTACCAGATTTGGTAATACATTTCTCTAGTTTTCAGACTCTTCCTCATGTCAGTGCATATATATAAATAGGTTTTATATATATACACACACACACACACACACACACACACACTCCATAAGGGAAGGAAGACAGTAACACTGAAACAAAAGGATCAAGGATTCTTTTGATTTAAAAAATTTTACAGCTACAAGCAAAGCTGCTCCTAGTTTTAGAGAGGAGGTTATGTAGAAATTAAAGCTTCTGCATAATGCAAAAATGCCAGCATTATCATCTTCCTAGGCTTTCAATAACAGCCACTGCTGAACAAGAGTAGAGTTTCAAAATCTTTGTCTTTCATCTTTACCAGGCCAAAGGTTGACTGCAGTACTTACATGCAAACCTAACTGCATTTTTCATTTACTGACTTGCATTAGCCAGTTAGGGACAAAAGCTAAAAATAATACTATTTAGTTAACATTTATCTGCCAAGTCAGAATATCTTTCAATTAAATGAAGGCATTTTTTTTTTCCTCTGTCGGCTCGAGAAAAAGTGTTTTAACTTTTGGAAACTTCCTGCGTGCATCAATGCTGCCATCTCCTGGTGGGATTCATGCTGGAATCAGACTTTCCTCTTGCTTCTAAACCGATTGTCATGGAATAATGTCCAGTGCAACTCAGGTCTCAAAAATGCCTTGAAATCAATGCAAATCCTCTTTACATACATGTATCTTATATCTATTCCTACGTGGCTGTAGCCAATAGAAAATCAGATCTTCACAAAACCTTTTTGCATGGATTCATCCGAGTTTATTGGAAACACCTTATGTTAATGCACTAACTTCTGCAGAGAGGTCAACCCTACCTACAGCTGGAGCAGCTGCTCAGAATTAGGCAGTAATTATCTAATTCATCAGCACAAAGCCACCAAGCACTTTTCTCTAGAAAATAGCACAAGACAAAAAAAGAACAGAGTAGCCCTGTCTAGAAGGGAGTTAGGTGCAAGTGGGTCATCCAGTCCTTGATGACTCCATAGCCAGGGAACTGCAAAAGCTGAGAGATGTACACAGCTCCCTGCTCATCCAGGGAAACCAACAAACACAGCCAGCAGAATGGCTGAAATAAAATAAAAAAACTATTTTTGTTTTTACATGATTTTATGGTTAACGTGACAGAGAATCTGAAGTAGCTGGTTGGACTGGAAAGAACCCATTGCATTGCCACTGCAAATTTTGGACTACACACTGTTCTGTAAACCACCCTGACACCACTCCTAGTTCACCAGCAGGTGAACTCCTTGCTCCTCTGCCTCACATGTTCTACTCTTCAGGCAAAGCCAAAGATAAGACAGCCACAGAAGAAAAGAGCACAACTCCCCCTGGTCTTCAGACCTATATTATTATCCAAACATTAACATATCCCATTTAGATTAACAGCCTTTTGCTTCCATTTTTTGTGCTCCAGACTAACCATTTTCTACATGACTGGTCTTGCAGGATTTAGCAGAGAACCAAAAAAAGAACACTTGCATTTATTTTTAGGCACCTATACTCCACTTCAACCACTAACAGGCAAGACCAGTTCATGAGATGCATCCAGAAACATATGAAAGAGAAGAGAATAGGTGTTGCAGTAGCTATTGAGGACTTATGCTGGGTATTTTACCCCTGTACTCAGCTCTGGTGAGGCCACACCTCAAGTCCTGTGTCCAGTTCTGGGCCCTTCAGTTCAGGAAGGAGACTGAGGTGCTGGAGCAGGTCCAAAGGAGGCAACTGGGCTGGTGAAGGGATCCAGCACAGATTCTATGAGGAGAGGCTGAGGGAGCTGGGGCTGTTCAGCCTGGAGAAGAGGAGGCTCAGGGGAGACCTCATCACTCTCTACAACTCCCTGGAAGGGGTTTGGAGCCAGGGGGGGGTTGGTCTCTTTTCCCAGGCAACTCTCAGCAAGACAAGAGGGCACAAGAGGTCTCAAGTTGTGCCAGGGGAGGTTTAGGTTGGACATTAGAAAGAATTTCTTTAGGGAGAGGGTGCTCAAGCATTGGAATGGGCTGCCCAGGGAAGTAGTGGATTCTCTGTCCCTGGAGATATTTAAAAAGAGACTGGATGTGGCACTCAGTGCCATGGGCTGGGAACTGCAGTAGTAGTGGAGCAAGGGTTGGACTTGATGATCTCCGAGGTCCCTTCCAACCCAGCCAATTCTATGATTCTATTTAAATTGGGTTGCTGCATGACAAGTTTTTGTCAGAAGTGGGGACACACAGCAGGGACACCCCAATTAGCAGCTTGCCTTATGCAGAATAGCATGCACCTTGCACAGCTGATCTGCCTGACACTCTGAGAAGCTCCCACAACCACACAGGCTGAGCCCTTGCCATCTTTAGCAGGAGACACAAACACCCAGGCTCTGAAGGTAGGCAAAGAGCAAAGCTGTTCAGATGCCAGCGTGTGATGTGCTCCTGGCTCATGAACTGCTCTGTTCTCTGCACTAACCCGGGCCTGAGTGAGGATCAAGACCAAACTTTCCACACTCAGTAATTAGCCAACCATTCTGCTGCAAGGCAGGAGAAAAGCAGACTGAGCACAGAGCTGTTCTGGAACACATTAGTGGCTGGCAGCTCAGGAGCCTGCAATCAGTGACTAGGAGAAAATCTCTGGCTTGCAAAGCTAAGAGTACTTTGAAAACTGGATACAGAAACATGCACCAAGTGCCAAAGAAACATTTCTCTGTTGCAGCTTTAAACCCTTAAGAACACTTTCTAAAGGATTTTAATTTAAAACTTCCCGAGCAGGAGGCTATTTTTAATGACTTTGAGTAGGCTGGGAAGCTTAAATTATATTTATATGGAAAGCCTCAATTAAACACTTAACACAGAACTAAAAGAACATACCTGGGGAGAGTTACTCTTAAATGCTATTTGCATAAGTTTATTCTTAATCAAATAAGAATCTCATTTGACACTCTACACTTTTGTATCCAGAGAGCAGAGACTTTAAACTAAACCTCAATAACTATTCAACATAATCACTAACCCATTCAGGAGAATGCTGCAGCACAACAATGACAACAAAGAGGCTCTGATTTATCAAAGGACATATATTTAGGCTGCAGTCAATCTGGTAACAAAAATCTCATCTCTCACCCCATTCTTGAAGGTCAGAAGGCTTGCCTGCTTCAACACAATGTAGAGAGAGCAAGAAAAACAGCAACTCCAAAATCCCATTCAAAGAGCAGCAGCAACGAAGATGCTGCTTTTGGTATTTTGTCTCATTTAATTTTCAAAGGTTTTTTTAAATTCCCTGTGCATTAGCCCTGACCATACTCCTGCACATAAAAGCTACCTTATAGCTCAGGTGTGGAGTTGATTGTGGGGGTTTTGGGTGGTTTTTGTTTGGTTTGGTTAATATTTTTTTAATAATAAAACACACTCCTTCCCAGAATAGGTTAATAAATGACAATCTGACCATCTCAATTTCCATGATGAATAGAAGTATAAAGTATAAAATTACTACTTCTAACTTGAAACATGTAAAGGCTCCTTTTCTATTCCTCAGATAACTGATTGCTTAAAATAATAGATGAATTTACAGTTAAGACATCTTCAGTTGCACCAATTTCCTTTGGATCCTGAAATAGAAAGGAAAATTTCCCACTTTGTTCAAGACACAGGTTCTTAACAAGCCCTGAATACAGCACTGCAGCTTTCCATGTTTCTCCAAACACTAAGTTTATGTTTGGGTTCCTTAGAACTCACTGGGATTCACCTTTCTCATAGAAGAGGAAAAACAGACTTGTTTGATGCATTATTATGAAATAAGCAAAGCATTTCATCCTCCAAATAATTGTTTCTAAACCCTGGTCACAACACTTGGATTGGGAAGGTTAAAGGCAGACGTGGGGAGCATGAGATATATTTGCAGACAGAAGATAAACCCCCTCATCTTTTCCACCACCAAAAAAAAAAAAACAAAAAAATGGGAGAAACTTGGATTTGTCATACAGTTTCATACCTTCTTGGAACAGAGAAGCCTGAACTGCTGCAATCATTCAGTTCAAGCACCAATAAACCTTCATCTAAATAACTGCTGCCCTTTTGACCAAGACTGAACAAAAATGTAAGATTTATGGTCTATAGCTTGTTGGAGGTCACAACTCAAGTTGTGAACAAGTCCTTTCACACATGCTTGCCAGCAGGCTGTGCTACCTGCTAAAGCAGAACTGAAGTGCAGAATTGAAGTGCTAACACCTATTTTAATAAAGAAAACGTCTCCAGGGACAACACAAGTCCAATAAGTACTGTGTGTTATCAGTTTCTGCTTTAAGTGCCAGCCCCAGAGAAAGTGTTCATCTTCAAAATAAAGCCTCATAATATGCTAACCTTCTTTTCCCCTCCAACATTCATGCTCAACACAGATGTGCCTCCTTCCAGCCTGGTTAAATTCAATGCTGTGCAAAGCTGCTGGGGTCACAAACAGGTGACTCCACTCCTAATTTAAACCCCATGGAAAGAACAAGTTTTAACTAATGCACTCTGGATGAGAAAGTTTAGACAATGCCAAGCTCTTTGTCCCATCTTTTCCTCTGGCTGACACAATAGGGCCTTCATTAATTTAACTGCAGCTCCCCTGCATGCTGGCAGGAAACATTTCTTCAAAGAGCAATCTCACCCAGCAAGATCCCTCAGATCTCAGCACTTTCCAAAGCTTAAAAAAGTATTTGTTCAGAGATGAGACTATTCACAGGGACCATCACAAAAACTTGTAGAAACAGCTTCTGCACAAACATTTTCAACTCCCTCCGAGTTTCCACCTTAGATGACTTCACCTGGAAGCTGCAGAACTGTTTTGAGGTGTTATTTCATCCTGTCACTGTCAAACCTAAATCAGCTCCTTATTGCTTTCCAGTGCTCCCTTCTTCCAGCTCCAGAGCATTGTCTGCCCCATCACAAACTTCTCCCTTCACAATTGCTTTGTAAAAGCTGAACCTTTTCAGGCTTCAGCTGTCAAAGTCCTCTGCCAGCTCCTTGTTGATCACTTCAGTAGCCCTCTTAACACGGGCTTCTGCCCCTCTCAGACTTCCTTCCCCACTCATGGCATTTGTCCAGCTACAACTCTTGCTGTGGGTTCCCTACTTACATCTCCATCAACCACATCAAATACACTTTGGAAAACTTTTGGCCTTAAACAGTAGAAATTTGGGCTGGATTCTCTTCACAGAAAGGAGAAATTGCTACCCAGTTAGATCAGTTCATAGGCAAAGAACTGACAGATGAGACTAAACACCTCTTTACAGAAGTATTTCCCACTGCAGATGTTTTGAAGGCTCATGTGCTGTGCATAAGGAAAATGACCTTTCACAGGTTCAATGTAGCATTTTGTTAACTTTTTAAAAATAAACCTAAAACTTACCAAAAGGGGTCTGCTATTATTCACATCTCTTCTGTACTTCAGCCCAGAGCATCTCACAGATTTTTAAGTTTCTCAGTCACAAGTGTAGGCAAAACTGTCAGCTGAGCAGCTTTAAGAAAAGTAGTGCTTAACATGGTTGATGCTTGAATCATAAATTAGCAGATTCCAACACTGAAAGCCCTAAAGCCAAAGAAGAGGGAGACCCCTTAATTCAACCTGCAGAACTGCCTGCATAATCCAATCTATCCCAACAACTCTTCCACCACTGACAGCCTGTTAAATGTTTTTTAAAAGGCTTAAGAAACTAAGCACATCCACCAGCCAAACTGCTCTTTCAGCAAAAGTAGCATGGTGCATCCCATCCAGCATAAAACTGTTTCCCAGGAGCCAAGTGGGGTCAGGCTGTGTTACAGGAGGACAAACTTTAATGAGATTCCAGGCATGAGAACACAGGCAATATTTTATGAAAACACATTAAGTCTCCTGTTGAAAGATAACCAGTATTTTACTAGTTGCTCAGTCTCTTGGGATTACTTTGGCCCAGAACGTGGACATTCCAACTCCATTGTATTTTATCAAGTTATTTTCCTCTAACTGATCCCTTAGTCTTTCCTACAGCCTTTTCACTTAAAGAATTACAGGCTTGTGCACATATGGAGCTATTCAGAGATAGCTATTCCTGACAAAACCTGTCTAGAACTTTACTTTGGAAGAAACTTATCATAAAATCAGACATTTCCAAAGCTGGCTCTGGCAGAAAATGTTGCAAGATAGAAAATCCATCAGCAAATAAAACTTCTCACTTATACTCATTCATTCAGATTACCTTTCCTCTTTGAGCTATTTCTAAATAAACTGAATATCAGCTCCAGAATTGAAAGATGACCACCATCAAGTTTCTACTCTTCACTGCAAAGTACCATGTACTCTAAGCCCCAAATTAAGTAGACAACACAAAGCAACCTGGGAAGGGCATCTGATGAAGGGGCAATGTATGCAGTTAACACAGGATACAAAAGAAGATCAGTGTGGGTGGTTGGTTAGGTGTTTGACAGTTCTTAATTTGCTGTTCCAACCTTTAATTGTATGATGAATTTGTCAGCAGCATTTGTGGTTTCATGCCTCCATTCATCTTTATTTACAACTAATGTTCAGGTGCAGCTCTAATTTGAGTTTCCATCCACTCTATCTATGCTCCTTTTTCCATTAGCTCATAACAGTCTCAGCTTCACAACCATCTTCCAGCCACTGCTCAGCTACACTTCTGAATTTGGCAAAAATCCAGCAGCATCTGTATTTGCAGACCTGACCTTCCCTAAATTTATGACTATTTCAAAATCCACCATGATTAAATCCAAAGACCACCTACAGTGCTGCACTCTCCACCATTACTCATCTTGCCAGGCTTGGCATGTTCCCATTCTCAATACTTATATGCATCCAGATATGCACAGCACAAAAGACAAAGTCACACCTAAAATGACAGGCATTGAACAATGAAAATAAAAATTAAAAATAATAAAAAAAAAAAAAGCAGCTCCAGTGCTGTGGAAGAGGTCCCATCAAATTTTGACTTGTCAGAATTTGGACACCACTTCGAATACTATGGTTTGTCAGCCCACACTATACTGCTTGAGAGGAGACTGGATGCAAAGAAGTGAAGGGGTGCTTTTTTTTTAAACAGGTTTGTCTATTTAGTAGTTCAGTTCTTTGAAAAAGGGTTGGTTAAAAATTCAATGTCATTAGCCTGAAGTCTAGACACAGTAAGTACTGAATCACTTTGTTGCAGCAGATAATCATTGATTTAGAAGCAACTCTCCTCAGAGTACCCACTTTGCCTGTGAATTGAAAAGCCACATCTTCCAACATGCAAGTTTTGGAGTTTCAAATACCTAAAACCTTAACTCCATGTCTGATGTGAGCAGCTGTTTCATTTCTGTCAGTCTGGGCTCCTGCAAGCTGATCTTCCTGGGCTTACAATGCTGTAAAGCCCTCACCAATTATCCTGTTGGAGATGCTTTCATATTTCTCTAAGGATTTGTCTGACTCATGCTTTTGCCTTCTCCTCAGAATAGGCATTAATAGCAACTTTCTTCTCTGACCTAGCCAGTTACTCATGGAATTCACACCATTACACTTTTGGAGATTGCTGTTCTTCTATTAAATTGAAACTACCAAACTGCTTTAAAAGATACTGAAAGGGCAGAAGGAAGAAGGGGCTGATTTGTAGACAGAGAAAGAGATTGACAACATGATTGACATGATTGTCCATCATGTCTAAAATCATTTTCCAGAAAAAAAAGCCCACAAAACAAGGCAAAAAAGTCATAATATGCACTTTCCTCTCTTTTGAATTAAAAGCACACTCAAAGTGTCATGCTACAGAATCATGATCTGTAAAGTGTAAACTTGCTTACATTTGGGCTTGCTTCTTCTAAGAAACAAGTTAGAACTTGTAGAGAAATCTACCTGACTTCCCTTGGAAGATAATTTCTGCATTAAGAAGCTTTTCTATTTGACACATCCCAACACCAGGAGAAAAAAAAAAAATCCCCAAGTTATTACTACCCAGGGTCAGATGCTAATCACACACAAACCACACACTTTGCTCTTATCACAACAGTATCTTAAGTGGCAACACACTGAAATACACAAGTGAGCTTGGAATTTCACCTTGAAATACCTGTCCTCACCTTGCCCTGTGGAGCCACATGATCTCTTCTGCCCAGTGACAAATTTTGTGATGTTCCAGTTCAACTCAGTCAACATCCCTCTTTCCTCAAATTCTGGAAGAAAGTGTGAGGCCAAAATCCTTCTTGCTGAGCCCAGCCAAACCTCTCATCTTCAAATGCCACCCCCACCTAACACTGAGTTGTCTCCTCCAAGCCCCAGTAGGCAGCCCAAGTTTTAGCATTCTTCCAACCACACCAGAAACCTTCCTAGACCCAAAGCTTGTCCAGCATAAATCCAGCTCAAGGGAACACAGTGCAGAGGCACTGAAGCAGAATTAAAACAAGCAAGATGAGAAACCTAAAGCTACATCAGCCTAAAAAATGTAACAGCTACAGCATACACTGAAGACACATCACTTCCCTGCAAGCCTTGGGGGATACACTGCACCGTGTCAACACATCTCCAGTGCTGTAAACCTGAAGTACTCTGGAAATTTACACAAGGACAAAAGCAGCTCAGTAACTTCAGCTGGTAATTCACACCCAGAGCACGGTCAGTTCTGCTGGGTATCTACCTCCCACCCTGGTTCTCAGTCCTCTCCCCTGCATTTTCTCTCAAGCGAGATCACAGCAAGGTAGCTTGCTTTCCTGCTGAGTAGGGGAAAAGAAAGAGACAATGTAACCAAAAGCAGCAAATAAAAAATAAAATAAGAGCTCAGGAAGATAAGAGCGAACTTATATTTACAAGCGACAGCACAAAACTTGCACAAAGTATCTTTCAAAGTTGGGATTGTAACCACAACAATATCTAAACATTAGATGGCAAGGGCTGCTGTCAGCTGGCTGCTCTACAACAGGATCCAAAGGACTTGATTCTCACCTCCACAGAAAAGCCAGCAGGATGTAAAATTAACTGTGCTGAATCCAACCACTTTGGCACCTCTGAAGGAAACCTCATCAGTCAAACTGGGACAATCTGAAACTTATCCCATAAAACCATGTTTGCAGGAGGCTAGTGGAGGAGACCCAGAGGGGGACTTCTCTTTATCAAAGTTTCTTGTAATTAATAGTATAATCTGTCATATTAAACTGACAGACTTTGTACAAATCCATCTGGAGCTGTATAATTAATTCTGAATCTGCAAGACATACCTGGTCACTATTTAAAATGGTCACTAGGAGGTTAAAAATACTGCTCCTTCTCAGAGTTACTTACACCACCTTAGAATATTAAAAGTAAAGTTTTAGAACATCTGGTTTTCCTTTCCACTCCCTATGATATCATGTTTTCCAAGCACATTTGGCAGTTCATTGTGAAGATACAGGCAGACTAAACATACAGGGCAATGCCGAGTCAAGATGAAAAAATTCCAAAGCCCTGGATGCAGTAAGCATGTTTCCTATCTCCAAATTTCAGTTACATAAGTGGTATAATAAGGGTTTTCCCCTCTTCATAAGTCATGTAATTCTTCAACCTTATTCTTCCTTGATAAGATGACACACCATGTATCTGCCCCCTGGAGTTTGGCTGTGTTTTTGTAATTTTTCATGTATTATGGGATATTCTGAGGCCCTACACAGCAAGGCTCAGTTATACGAAAAAATAATTCCGTTTAACAGGGTCAGATGTTGCATGAACTTGTCTTTATCTCACTCTGGAAGAAGAGATTAGCCTTCTATATACCCCCTGCCTAAAAGGAAAAAAAAAAGGAAAGGAAAACAACCAAGCTACAGTCACTGCTCAGCTTTGTACCTCCTAATCTGGAGCTGGGAAAGTCAACCAAACCAATTCCAGGGAACTCTTTCCAATGAATGTACACAGGCTGTAAGCAGTATAGAAGAGTGGCTGTTCTAAAAAACTAAAGAGCTCCCATTTGACCAGGTACTTCCATGTATTTTAACATATCTTGCTGCAGCCTTTGCCTTTTTCCTCTTAACCATTTTCTTATTTTTACTGGTGCATATTCAAAACACAGATTAGTCAGCATTAACATACCTTTAAGCTTAACACATGCTCATATTTTATTGATTCACAAAAAGGCAGATGATTCATTTATGCTCAGTGAGAAGCAGACCTAGAAATAACATCACTTTCTTGCTCTAGATCTTAATTTCTCTACTTTGCAAAAAGATGATTTGGAAATGCAGAAAGATGCCTTGGGAATCCTAACATGACAAAGTTATGGGCTTGCTGTTTCATATTTAAACAAAATTTGTATTATAGTAATTATTAGAGTGTACAAAGAAGGAAAAGTTTCTATTGCAAAAACTGACAAAACAGTAGTCCCAGTGGCTATGCTCTGATTAAAAGTTAATGACCAATCAATAAAGCTATAATTATAGCTTTCACCCTGATGCAATTTGGAATAGTTTATATTTCTATTGATCAGCTAAGACTTCTTATAAAACAAATGTGAGAAGATCTCACTTTGTGCTGTTGTTATTACAGGTTTGTTGCAGCAAATCTCTAAACCCCCAACTCAATTATTTTACAGCTTAGTTCTCCCATCACACCAAGAAGAGAAGAGCTGGCAAAAAGCAGAATCTTATTAGCTGAAAAATTGCTGCTACAACATCACAGTTTCCACACCATGAAGTCAGATTGCCATTTCCATGGCTATCACTGTGTATTTTTCTGGCCTTAAGGAAGCAAGAGCCAAGCACATGAGACAGAACTAAGCAACTCATTTAACTATGCTGCACCTCCATCTGTCAGCTGGAAAATTAAAGCAGTAAGCACCTGAGTTTTAAGCACCATGAGACTACAGACCACCTTGGAAAATACAAGCAAAAGGCTCTGTAATCATGCAAGAAGTAATTTGTAGCCAGCTGTTTTTTGGCTGCTGATCATTAAATTGCCTGGTCACAGTTTTCTCACAGAATCCTCACAGGTAGAAGAGTTATACTATAAATAACCCTCTCAAAAAGACTTTTTTCAGTGGATTTTTATTGCAGAACACTGGCACCTCTTTCAGAGCCCAATTGTCATTTTGCTTGATTCTGAAGCAGCACTTGAGAAGTTTAAAACACCTCTTGGATATGCTGTTCCATGAGACATCAGCAAACAAGGAATTTGAGGGCTATGCATTGCCATAGAGGTAAAGAATCTTTTGCTGAGTTCAGTCTGAACAGAACTTCCAGAGAAATAAGCTCTGTTCATTGCCCTTAGAAATCACAACCTGACAGCACAAGCTCTAATCAAGATAAAAAAGGATCCACCTGAGGCAGCAATATAAACATATCCCACCCAGCTCTAAATCTACCTACCTTCTATCTGCCTATAACCACTACCAGCATGGTTGGGAGGTGCTGCATTCACTTATCTTCACATACTTGGTATGTTAAATTAAACTCCCTGGCTAAATCCCATTTAATCTACTCAGTATCATTTCCACAGAAGAATAAAAATGACTTGGGAATCAAAGCTGAGTCCAGAGAGCAGGGAGAGCTGAACTGCTTCCCATGGGAAGTAGGGAGGCTGCACTTCAGGAATAGCAAGGCACCTGCTGCTAAGCTAAAATGGCAGAGATGCCTCTGCACTCCTCTGCCTACAAGGGTGACAAAAGCAGGAGAAAGCAGGAGGACAGCATGGGCAGGAACAGCAATGGATTGTCTGCAGCTGAACACCCAGCCCTGAACACTGCCAAGGCCCTCTGCTAGCTCTGCAGTTAGAAACACAAGGAGCATTTGAGGAAAGAAGGATCTTGCTGAACATGGAATATTTGATTCAGCCAACCCAAAGCCACCTTGCTCTTTTTGCTTGCAAATAACCTCATAAGCAACTGAGAGGTCTACTAAGAATTATTACCAACTCATTTATCCACTTTGAAATAATCTTCACAAGTATCAACCCTTCATTAAAAAAAATAACATTTTTGTAAGAACTGTCACAAGTACAAAGATAGTTAATGCTCAAAAAAGTAAGATGTGACACCAAGTCTGAGTCCTCATAATTAAATGGTTTCCTCACAAACATACAACATATGAATTTTTCTTACCACTTCCCCAAGGGAGGCAGCCACCATGTGTGTTGCTGGAGACAAGTAAGATGCAGAGTCATGGTGCAGCACAGATTTCACATTCTCATAGGTGATAAAAAATGCAGCAGCTGAAATTCAAGAACACCTGTAGTCATTTACCTGTTCATCACAGAACTAGCACAAAAACATTCAGAGGTTGATTTTGTCACCTGTTAGTCTGCAACTGCAGTTGAAAATAGAATATTTTAGCCCCCAAAGAGTACAACAATATCAACATCATCTATGGGATAATACTTTCAGTAGTTCATGCTCCTGGCTACCATAGACAAACCTCCCATTAATATGAAAGGTGTTAGGGCTTTAGGACATACTTAAGAAAAAGATTTTAATTATGTCCAGTAGAATTTGAAAAAAATTGTATCATCCATATTCATAGATAGGAAGGGTAGAAAGGAAGTTGCTTGTTTAAATTGTATGGGAGGTCTTTATTTTGGGGTGAAAAAAAAACCAAAACCAAACAAAACCTCAAATCATTTGATTAACAGAAAAAAAATAACCAATGTACTTGATACAAGCCTGCTACCCTGCAACACACTGAACTGTTTCACTAACAGTTCTTAATGACTTCATAGCTATCATTAGTTTAATATTTTGCACGTTAGCTCCACAAAAAAGTTACTCTAAGCTTCTGAGGGACTCCAAGTCCTCTCTAGTAAACAAAAACAATACGAAACTCATCTGAACACACCAACATGAGCTGTGTTTATTCACTGCAACAGACAAAAGGCACTTGCACCTTAAGGGTTACTCCTTCTCCTAAAGATAATTTCAGTTCTCCATCATACACTGAAAAGATAAAACCACAGTTCAGATTTTGTAAATGTCAATCCTAAAAAAATACCTGACATGTCTTCCAGGGAAACAGACTTTAATTGTGAAGAAGGGCTATGTGAATTGCCTGCTGTTAATCAAAAGATGCTTATCATCTCAGAAGGAGATAACAGCAGACAAGATAAAGAACTGAATTTTTTAATATCATCTTATGAAGGACATCAAACACCTGAAGGTGTCAGTGGATTTGCCAGCTAAGTTCTCCTAACATTTACTACTGACAGCACAGCTTGCTGCTTTTTTTTATCCCTTACTACAAAGACAAAAAAGACAAAAGCATTAGTAATTTTAGCTGCCTTTTCTCTGCAGAAACTACAAGCATTTACTTTTTAAAGCTTCATTTTCCAAAGTATTCCTGATGCCTTCTAAGTGTGCAGTTGTTTCCAGGGAGAAAAAGACTGGCATAACATTGATCAATCATAGAATGGGTAGAGTTGGAAGGGACCTTAAAAGCTCATCCAGTTCCAACCCCCCTGCATGGACACCTCCCACCAGACCACGGTGCTCCAGGCCCCATCCAACCTGGCCTTGAACACTTCCAGGGAAGGAGCAGCCACAACTTCCTGGGGCAACCTGTTCCAGTGTCTCACCACCCTCAAATTAAAGAATTTCTTCCCAATGTCTAATTAAATATTCCCTCTTCAAGCTTGAAACCATTTCCCCTTGTCCTCTCAGTACACACCCATGGCAAAAGCCCTACCCAGCTTTCTTGCAGTCCCCTTTCAGATATTTGAAGGTTGCTATAATGTCACCTCAGAGCCTCCTTTTCTCCAGGCTGAACAACCCCAGCTTCTTTAGCCTGGGAAGGTGCTCCAGCCCTCTGATCATTTTAGTGGCTCTCATCCCCAGGGCTCAAAAACCTCCAGTGCTCAAGCATCTTGAATTTTGATTAATTTCCAATGCTGTGAAAGACTGGGTGATGAAAAAAGCATTTAGCAAGACTCAGGCTCTCTTTGGTACCTAGCAATGCTTTAGGGTGCCACTATAAATAAGGACAGGCCTATAAAGCACATCCAAGGAGTAAAGGTTGCTTTTCAGAGCAAACATGCAGCAGCTTTCATTCCATGCTTGCTACAAGAGATTGTTCAGTACTGCACAATTAAAGAAACTGCTCTTCACAGCTAGACATGGACCCACTGAATCCATGGAGCCACCTGCAGGAACAGAAGCAATGGACATGAACACCCTTAAGGAAGAAAAAAGCACAATCCATAGAAAATTTACCATTTGGAAAGGATCCTATAGCAGTGGAAGGAACACCAGCATAGATGCCACGAAAGCCACCAGCCTTCCTAAATCCTTGAGGACTCTGCAGTCTTGTTTTTACAGTATCCAGGGGGAAAAGGATCAAGTCAACACAAACGCCAGCAACTCCACCAGCCTTCAAGACAGAACCATGGAG
Organism: Heliangelus exortis; assembly: GCF_036169615.1. Lineage (NCBI taxonomy): Eukaryota > Metazoa > Chordata > Aves > Apodiformes > Trochilidae > Heliangelus > Heliangelus exortis. Next base: position 15,421,487 of record NC_092433.1, on the reverse strand, counting down.
TAAAGTGCATTAATATTCAAAGAGCTGAAGCTGAGGGACTTTGATTATTGACTTAGCTCTTTCAGCTAAGATAATATTCAAAGAGGTGAAGCTGAGTAACTGATATGTGCCTAAACGAAAGCACTACTGACCAAGTCCTTTCTGAGGTCAGATTTGAAACTGAATCTTACACAGTCCTCAGTGGCTTCTATTGTCTTAACAAAGAAGCTTCAAGAAAGTAATAGATACTATGATTTTTAAACTATTTTAAAGGTGTTTTCAAAACAATGTCAATGTTTTGAAGGGTGCAAGCAAAGCAATTCAACACAACACAGAATGATCAGCAGCTCTGGGAAGCTGTGTGATAACACCAGGGAAAAACAGCATCTTTAGAAAGCACAGTCAAGTTTTACTAGCAAATGCCTTCATTTAAAGTATCCATTCCCTTAAGCTTATTTGTTGGGCAAAGCCTAAAATAAAACTGATTTATTTCTTCTGGTGACAAAAGCCTATAGGAGAAAAAAACCCCAACATATTAAATTACAATGTTTTCAAAATCAGAAGAAAAAGGGGAAGGTTTTTATCAAGGTGATTTTAAAAAATCAAGCCCTAAAAATACAGCTTTATAAAGGTCAATCTTTTTCCATTGTCTGTGTTTCTATTTTACTTTTTAAATTTTTTAAGGTTGTGGGGTTTTTAAGTTTAAGGAGATTTGATTTTTTTTATTTTTAAACTTTTCCAGGGCATGGCTGATGTGTAGGAAAGAACTGAAAAAGACAGGAGGAGAATGAAAGAAACAGAAAAGCTCATTATAAAAAAAAAAAAAAAAAAAAAAAAAAAAAGAAGAAGAAAAATCAATAGTGAGCATTAATCCATTATAAGAAATTATATAAGATGCATTGTTATTCAGAATAGATAACATAGTTTGATATCTACCTCATATAGGACAGCATACAAGAAACAGCTGCACAGCTTTTTAACTCTGCCTGAAAATTAATCACATGTGATTTTTTCCCCCCTTAAGGCCAACAGAGGATTGTGAGAGGTGTTCACTATCTACTACCACAGTTTTAATCAATAACTTAATTATTCTTTTAATCTAGTAGCCTATTTTGCATGCCTTGATTTTTTTTCTTCACTCTCTCATCAAAATCCTTATCTGCTGAAAATAAAATTGATCAGATTTAATCTAGCCACCTGCTAAGACATGAATCAAAAGTTACTAATTGCTTCTTTACTTTTCAAAGTATCTTTAAATGCTATTTAAATTCATGAAGCAGCTATAGAGCACCTGCCAGGGGGTGGCAATCCCTGTGTGCTTATGCCACCTACAGAAAGCAGTTCATGATTTTTAGACAATAACACAACTAAAAAGCACCTTCTCCCCCACTTCTCAGTAACAGCAGCAGAGGGCAAACAGGTGAAAATCTTCACCAGGAGTTAGACGTACACATTCGAGTCCCAACTCAAGCTATTTCGATGATTAAACTTCACTCCATTAAAACAGTTTAATTAAAATTAAACCCCCCTCAACTGCCCCCGGAGGGCTGCTGGCAGGGAGCTGCCCTCTCCCCGCAGGTGCAGGCGCACCGCTTTCCTTAAACCAGCCCAGAGCCCCGCGTCCCTGTTTTTCCACACAAAAACCCACATGGAGGGCTGGATAACTCCACGGATAGTCCCTAACTAGGTGGGAATGAGGGGTTTTACCCCTTTGCCTCCTTATCGCAACACTGCCTCGGCTCCTCTTGGTTCCCACTCCCACCTCGTCGCCTTGGCAACGGGTAGGCCCGGCCCCACTCACTCACCGCCAAGGCCGCCCAGGACTCCTGCAGCTCCATGCAGGGGTGGCGATACGGGATATGGGCGGTGACACAGCACGGCACGGCACGGCACAACCCGGCTTCCCCTAAGGCAGAACGGGATTAAACGAACGGTTTCAGCCGTGTCCCAGGTGGGCACATGGGCGCAGCCATCTTGTCTCCCCGCTCAGCTCTGCGCCTGCTCCGTGGAGCCGCGCATGTGCGGAGCGGGGCGGTGAAGCCGCTGCCCTCACGCCCGCCCTTGGGTAGGCGACGGGGTTTCGGGTCTCTCAAGGCTGTTAATTAACAGCAAAGCGTTAATTAGCTGTCATTTAGCGGTGATTGGTTGTGCGCCAGCAGCTGTGCAGCTCCCGGGAAGGGAGGGGGGGTGCTGGGGTTGGGCCCGGGTGGTCCTGAGGGGCTGCGGTGGCCACTGTGGGGTTTTAACACCTGTGTTCAGAAAGGAGAACTTAACTCACTAGGAAAACAAACAAACAAAAAATAATAGTCATCCTGAGGCGAAAACATCCATATTTGGGGTTTCTTTCTTCAATTCATGTTTGCAGAGCACACACCTGGTGACTCTTACAGCTGCTGCTGCCCTGCATGTACTCCCCCTGAGCCCTTCTTGCCAACAACAGTAAAAATGCATAAAAATCTCCCCACCAGGGTCGTCTCCTCTGCCTGGTGCCAGGTGTGGTGTTTCTCCCTTGAAGGAAAAATGCTGTTTTTCAATCCCATGGCCTCAAAAACGCTTTCCTATTTTGCAAGTGTGTTTTGCTGAGGCCTCTCCACAAAAGGTATTAAGATCAGCAGTGGTTTCAAAACTTTAAAAGAAGATTCTGGCATAGAGTCCTCACATAATCTTCACCCATCGGGAAGACACACTTGAAAATTACTTGAAATTACAGGCAATACGATTCCAGGGTAAAGAAGGGGTAAATTTTGTGCATGCAAATCCAGAAAACCATCAGGCTTTCATTCCAGATTTACTTGGCTGCAAACACATCACTTGGGATGACTTTTGGATGGAGCAGCCGAGGATGTGACTGTGCCTCATATTTTCAGCATCAGAAACCACCTTCAGGCAGCTCAGCTCCCCTTCAGCAAACTGCTGAGGGTGTTTGCAGGTGGGAAGAACCATTCTGCCTGTCCTCTAACACCTGCCCACAGCAGCATGGTGATCAACATCAGATTGGAATTGCCAACTCCAGCAAATTTATTACAGCTCTCCTGCAACTCTGTGATTTTTTTCTGGGCTGGCTCGGTTGCTTGGTTGTCAACCACTTCAACATTTCTAGAACACTTATCTCCAGCTGGTATCTCCACTCATCTCCAGTCTGGCTGTGTGTCCAGTTTGCTGGCCTGGGAATTCATTCCTGAAAAAGATTTATGGAAGAAGCAGAAGCCACAGTTATGTATTTTAGCTGTAATATAGCAAAGACTGGACTGTGACTATTTATTTTAGTAGCACCCAGCAGAGTACCTGGATTTCTGAAAGAATCCTGCTGTTCAGATAGAAATACAGATTGCCTGAAATCCACCATTTCCAGCTGATCTTCTGGTAAGTGGCTAAATAAACACAAAGTCTGAAATTCCTTAGGTTCCATGTCTGTCATTAAATTAGGTACTTTGGAGTGATATTGAGGGGAAAAATGAGACATCTGCAGTTAATGAAGCATACTTTCAGAGTTGCTTCTTTCCCCACACAAACCACTGATGGCAGCACTTAAAATGAGCTCTTGAAATGACCTTATTTCCCCTGTGTGCCCAGGAGGTCTCTTGATGTAAAGGTTCTTGGGGTCACAACAAGCATTTTTCATGTTGTTCAGTGCAAAGCTTTCAGATACATTCAGAGGCAGTGACTCTTTTTATTTATCACCTTCTGTCAGAAGAACTGCTGCTGCATTGAAGAGGTCACAACCTCTATTCTTCCAAACCACTGTCCTGTCTTAAATGAACAAGTTCTGCTTAGTGCCTCAGGCCAAACATTAATCTTTGTGCTGAGTCCTTCAGTGGACTCCCTTCAAGTTTGCAGGGTGAGTGAAGAAGGAGATCTGTTTTCTCACATCCTTTCTTCCTTTTGAGAAAACACCGTGGGTGCTGCCCAGCATCTCTGCTGCAAGTGAAGAAGATGAGCTGAGCCCAGAAAGCCAGAAGAGGCAAAGGGAATGCCTGCTTGTGCCTGAATGACAGAAGTTCATGGTCCCATACCTTCTTTCAACCCTGTTTTCAGCTGGTTCATGCTTCTGTACCTTCTCCCAAACCCACTTCCACTTGTGGCTGAAGCTCGAGCTGGAGGGCGAGCTGGAGTAGCTGAGAAACAGCCTTGTGGTGCTTTTGCTTGTGCAAAACCTTGCAGCAGAGGAAAGAGTGGACAGATGTGTCCATGCTACCACCAGTCCTGACTGCCAGCACCAGAGCAGATTGGTGGCCACTGAGTTTTTACTCAGCTTCTCCTTTCCTCTCCTTTTTTGTTCCCTGCTTCTCTCTTTCTCTGTCCTTCCCTGCCTGTGGCTGCAGGCTATAAGACTTCTTTTAAAATGACCATTATGCCTACAGCACCTCACCTGCTTCCCTCAGCCTCTGCAGCACATAAAAGCCTTGGCAAGAGATGAAAAGCCTTTTAATTACAGTAGGATAAAGAACACACTGCTGCTATGGATGCACTGAGTGGGATGTGAGTTGCCAACAACATTGCAATCCCTCAGCTTAAACTTAGCAAAAAAGAGAGATCATAGGGAACGAATATCAGCCACGGATGGGTCTTTTCTTTTTGTCAGGGCTGTTTAAGCACTATTTTGAATCAATTTCACATTATTAATCCTTCCACTGGTACAAAAATGCCTATATGTATCAGTCTATGCATGTCTATACCTTTGTTGGCTTGTATTTTCTTCTCCAGTCCCTAGCTCCTATAGGATGTCTGACACCAGCAGCAGAAAATATATTGATTTGGTCATAATGTATTAAGGCTGCTGAAGAGCAGATGTTAAAAACAGACTTCTTGGCATATATCAGCCCCTGGCGGTATCACTCACACACATGTTCCACTTTATTTATTAAAGCAATTGCTCTCCTCATTCTGTTTATTATCTTTCTCCTGGGCAATTCTGGTGCTTCAGAGCCAACCCTTTCCAGTCAGTCAGCCCTTCTTGGATCATTGTATTTGCTTCAGCTCAGACAACACCCTGCAACTCTTCCTTCCTGAGAAACTGGGCCCATCCCACTGTTCTTGAAAGCAGATGGAAATTTATCAGCTGCAAAAATTTGTCCTGGCATAAATATAGTGAAAACAGAGACTCAGGGATCCCTTTAATTTGATATAAAGCAGGTACACAGTGGGGCCAGGGAGGCCATCTGGAAAGGGAAGGGCATGGCAGAAGGGGCCTGTTAATGAAGGTCTAGGAACAAAACATAACCTTGTGGCCATCAAAAACTTGTTTGTCTCATTTTATTACAAACAGCTGCAGAACTGTGAAATTAGTGTGGAGCAAAAGGCCTTCCCTGAGACCATGCCAGTGCACAGGAGAGCAGCATGGAAAGGTGTGACACTGGTCCTTCTCCCAGAGACAGCATTGTCACCAGACTCCTTCAACCTCTGACACATGCATAAGGCAAGGCAAGGGCTCCTGCCCTATAAGTACAGGCTTATATTCTGCAGTTTATTTCTTAGTCCCTCTGCATGCTCAGTAGCAGACCTTTACCCATGTCCTTGGCTGTTGCACATGCTTCTGGAGCTGTGTCCTTCAGAAAAATGAGAATTATTTATATCTCACCCTAACATCCAGCCAGCAGTGAACAGCTGGATGGGCAGCACTTTTTCCAGCCTCTCCTCGTTTTGTCTGTCTTCCTTTTGCTGTCTTAACCTTCCTGCAAACTACAGGGAAAGCTGGTTTAATGTGGATTTTAGATCATTTTTTACCACTCAGACACCATAAGCTGCCCTACCCGCCTACACTAGTGTTCCCTGTTCTTAAGAAATCTGGCAGTTTTTAGAAATTTCGCTGAAAAACTAATTGCAGTAAATTTTTATGGAAACAGATGGGGGAACCAGACAGCCAGAGATTTAATAACTCCTTTGAGTACTTAGTGGCAGAAACACTAGTCCCCAAATTCATTAAGAAAAAAAGTGATTAATGAAGGTGTAGACTTTGCATAATGATAGAAAGCCTTAAACTCTGCAATTTTCTGATGATCCTCATTTATTCTGCTTTATTGGCTGCCTGTACAATTGAAGATGAGCAGTCTGAGAAAGGCAGAAAGTGTGCATTTTAACTACTGGGTAAAATGGAATAACGACCAAGCAGCAACATGGTGACCTTTTCCATGTGAACACATCTTCTCTTCAGTTAGTCTTACAGCACAGAGGAGTTAATTTAATATTTCCATTTAGCACATAAGAGAAATGGAGGAAAATCTTAATTATGCCTTCGTTTTTGGTTATAGTCCAAACCCCAACACTGGAATCACTCACATCTCTTCTCAGCTGATTTTGTGGGCTGATGCAATGACTTTGTTGACTCAGGAAGCAGAGTTAAGAAAAATTAAGAAAGTTTGCTTTAAAAAATTGTGCTGTGTGCTCGGTGCTGTGTATTTGATATAATATTTAATTCAAGGAAATCTTTCTTACTCTTTGGCCAGTCAGGCAATGACAAAGAAACAAAAGTACCATGGATGGATGACAGTTCCACTATGAGGGATGAAGAGATTTAGCATTCAAATGAGGCTGGGGTTACTGTGCTACAAAAGTGAGATAAAGCAGGAACCTGTGAGTCTCAGTAGTGCCTAAACATTTTTAGGTTCAAAAATCCTGTTGCCTGCAGAGGCTTCATCTTCTTGGGTATTTTAGACCAACCCTACAAGCATCTGTGGCCACCTAAAGCCCCAAAGTGCTGAATCCAGCAGCTGAGCCCATGGTCAGGACATGGTCAAACAAAAGTTGTTGTTTACCCTGATATCACCCCTGGACAGCTGTACTGCTGCTCTTCTGCATGAGGCTCCCACTGCCTTCTCTAAATCTTTATTGATAGATTTCAGTCTCATCCCAGTCCTGGCTGTGAGAAGTCTCTCAGGTTTTTTTTGACATTGTGGAGCACAACCCTTTGGTGAGAGGCAGCCAAGAGGTCCTTCCCAGGAAGAGAGGAAGGAGGCTGATGACAAGAGACTCTTGTTCACCCTCCTGTGACTTTCCAGGGCCCTCTTCCTTTTCCTTCTGTTTTGCAGCAGGAGAGACTTGCCAGCTCTTCTCCTCTCAGTGGGATTATCAGAGCTGGCTTCCCATGGGAAGTTTCCCAACGGGGAAAGTTTCTGATCATTTCTTCCTATCATGCCCTTGTGGGACACATTAACATTCCTAGCTGATAACCTATCCTGCTTATTCTGCTGCAGAAAAGCCACTATCTAAGGGAAACACAAAAGCATGGGAACATAGGCTGTTTGTGTATGGGGAAGGAGAAGCATATGACATGTGAATTTGCCAGATGTTACCACTCTGAATCTTATTAAAATATGCCCTGTACTGGGCAGGATTGCAGTATCTGTACGTGGAAGGAGTCAGAAGATAAGAGGCATTGTTACTGACAGCACTAGAATGGCCTGACCAGCCAGCCTGGGAGCAGTTCCCTGACACAGCATCACAATTCCTTGAAAATGTACAGGCTGTTGACCTGGGTTGTGTGTACTCTTGATTGCTGCTTCATTTGACATTATCCTTCTTTCTCATCTGTTCAAACTGAGGCCGTTTTCCAGAAAATGACACCAGCTTCCAATATGTATATTTGGTTATAAAGGGAGCTGACTTTTTTCCACCTCAAATGATACTTCAAGGTATATATTAACACTTCTGACAGTGTCCTGTTTGTCCAGTTAGAAATATCCCAGGTGACCCAAAAATTACAAACTGCTGCTTAAAAATCTATTCTAGATATATATTTATTTCATATATTTTGGGTTTGTTGAAGGCTGCTTCAATTCTCCATCCCTCCTTTCCTCAGTCCCTCCCATCTCACACCTAGAAATGCTTTGGGGATGGAGAGGTGTAGAAAGGGCTTGAGCTCAGCCTGCCCACACTTTGAGCTGACTTAGTCCATGTTAGGTCAGATGCAGAAGACTGAGAGCCCACCAGATCCTCCATGGTCACTTCTCAACCTCTTACTTCTTTTGTGCACAGCACCCAGTCCTGCACCAGGGAGGGAGAATTAATGTCTGTCCATTCTCCTCCATTTGCCATCCCAGGGCTTCTGCTGCTCTCTAAAAATGGTTCATGTCTACAACCGGCCCAGGTCCTGGGGCAGATATAAAAATATTTTTTAATGCTGCTGCAAGTTCAGCTCCTTCTTCTAGACAAGCCAACCCCTCTGGTGCAGGCAGGGCCCATGCAGCTGCCTGTGAGCAAGATCTGCTGGTTCCTGCTTGGAGATGCCAAGAGAGCTCTGCCTTCCTTCACCTCCCAACCCAAGCACCTGCAGGGCAATTATTGCAGCTGCCAGCCCTCCAGCATTTTTTTTTTTTTCAGGGGAAAGTCTGAATCTCCCATGCCAAGACTTGAACCCAAGCTCTTCTGCATTCTGCAAAACCACAAGATACCCTTAAAATGGTGCCTATTTATTCCTTACTGCCTTTCATTCTTTCCAGAAGACAATATGGGGAAGCTGTGCCAGAAATACAGATATTGTAGTTATTATTTTTATTATTACAGAGTATGCACAGGAGCTTATTATTTTTAAGTCAGGTCAGCTCTGTACCCTGCAGGGCCTCAATTTGGAAGTTCACACTTGAAAAGAGAGAAAATTGCATCCATACTCATTGTCCTTGTCAGCAGGCACAGGGCTGCACTGATGAGCTCTAATCACACACGTGAGTCTAAAATGGGGAGAGGGGGCATTTCTGTGCACAGAATAATCAACTCTGAGCTAAATGCAGTGCTTTAAAGTGATTTGTATCCATTCTCACCCCCACCTTCTCAGTCTAATTAACTTCTCTAATAGAATTAATCAGCACACTAAATAAGAGACTCTCTAACGACTTAAAAAAAACCCCACAACATACCAGTATCTATTCCAAAATACAATTATACTGACAAACTCAATTACATGCCTCAGTCACTTCTGAAATTACTCTCTGATATTGGACTGTGCACAGTTTAAGTTTCATTGTTGAAAGAAATCATAAACACTTTCTAAATTGTACGATGTTTACAGAAATACACAGAAGCACAGCTTTTATTACCCATGTGGCAAAATTAATTTGACACATTGAAAGCAAATGAATAGATCTGGAGGACTCTATTCAGGCAGTATTCTTCCCACTGATACAGTTTACACTGGGGAAACATCTAACACATTAACCTTATTAGAATCTTATGTAGGTAAATAGCATTTCAAAGGGAGGGAGGAGGGATCTGAACCAAAACCCTTTCTGCATTTGAATGAGAAACATAATTTTCTGCATTTCTAACTGCTCATTTAATACAAAACCCCCTTACTATGTAGGTTTTTGCTCAGAAATCAGGAAAACTTTTGCAGCAGGAGCAGTCCACAATATGTAATTATGACCTTGGCTGTAGTCTTCTAAGTCTGTGGTAAACTCTTCAGCTGAAAATGAATTCCAATCAGATTTGTTTATGCAAGTTTAGCTTAATTTGCAAGTCAAAAGAGGAAGAAAAATGTTGGTTGTTTTTTTAATAACCAAGTTTATCAAAGTTCATCCTGATCTGAAGATACATAGAGGCTTCCTGAACTTTTTCTTTGTCTGGTCATCTGCAAAATGTGCTCCTCAGTTTAATTTCTTTTTAAACAAAGTAATATTTCTAACCTAAGGGATGGAGCTGCTCTTGCTTGCAATTGGCCACAAGTAGATAAGGATTCAAGTTCCAGGTTGGAAAGTACATATTGAACTTCAAACACCCAGATCCTACTACAAGCAACAGCCTCATGTTTAGCAAGAGCTTACATCCCTGCAGAACAAGTGCAATAAACTGGTTTATGTCTGTTGCACCCAAAAATGACACTGGCACTTGCCTAGTAGGGATTTCTCACCTCAGCTGAGTAGGTTACCAAAGGAAGTAAGGATTGTTCTTAATTCTCTTGACAAAAAAGAGTCCAGCATTTCTAGGAGTGCCTCAGGTGAGTCAAGGATCCTCCTGCTGGATCTCACTTTCTGCTGAACCTGAGGGAGACCTGGAGAAGTGAGAAAGGACCTGGAGTCCCCATTTTAAACCAGAATATCAAAGGCATTAAGTGTTGGGCAGATGGATTCAGAGACCAAATACCAGCTCTGTGGGCTCTTTCCTTCTGGCACTGGGATGGCAGTGGGAAGCTGTGTTTGTACCAGTGTTTGAACTGACTGGTGTGCATCCCTCTGGGCTCCCCCATCCACCTTCCCCATTCCCTGCTCTAAAATAGAGGAGAAACCAAAACATGGGAGATAAAGATCATTAAAGGCAAAATCATGATTGACCTATGTTAAAGATTTTATCCTTCCATTACCCTTAAAAACTATTGATGCTTGTCACATGCTGGGACAGCAAGAGTTTAGGGGCAGGACAAGAGAACAGGGATGGAACTCCAACCCCACATTTTCTGGGGAATGTTTGTCATATTTTGGATTTTTGACATGCCCATTTATTTAATAGTGTCCCAGTCACCCATAACCTTCCTGCTCAAGTTTCTTTCTAGTGCAGCCTGCCAGCTCCCACTCATCTACCATCCAGAACTCCCTCTGATTCAGGTATTTAAAGGTAGCAAAGTATTAAAGAAGATTTCATAATAATCCACATTTGCAACACCATACCTGCTCCAGCTAGAAGTGCTATAACATGACCACACAGCTTCACAGCTGAAGATGCACATTAGGATAAAGACAAATAAATAAATAGGATATAAATAAATAATTAGGATAAAGACAAAAAAATAGTATGAAACTGGGGCCTCGAGCAAAGGATTTATTTTGCTGGAACTCAAGAATAAGACTCACTTTGTGAACTAATAGATTTTTAGACTCTCATCAGAAGAAAATCATACATCAAACTGAAGGAAGATGGGAGGTGGGGAGCCATTCCACATCGAGGCACCTTCTTTATTAATTCTGCACATTTCTGCAGCCACCAGTGATGCATTAGATGACACTTGCAAAAGATTACAGACCTGATGCAATATTAGATAAAAATTACAAGTGAGAAGCTATTTTACTGCTATTTATTTTCATCAGCTAAGCATCACTCTCCTGAATGCCATTCTAGTTTGGTCGATATTGGCTTTTCAGTCTGCTGAGAAGTTTTGCAATTCTTTTTTGTTCAGGGCTTATGTATAGAAATCAATACTAGTTTACAATTTGTTGGAAACTAAATGGTCACTTTAGAAGCAACAAATGCCTGATTTCTCCTTGCATTGTATTCTCAGTCCCTCAGCAGAGTGAGAATTGGATTAATTTCTCAGTCAATCTGGTATCTAATAATTAACATCAGTTATTTCTCCATCCCACACACATTTTTTATTAGCACAAAACTAAACTGAGCAGGAGCCTATATGAATGTGAGTCTGCCTTAACACCACTGGTGTCAAAGAGAATCCTTTCTTTGATTCAGGGACAGCTGGAAGAAGCTCCATTCCCTGCCAGCACATGTAAAATATTCTGAATATTGGTCACTATGGGATGAAGCCAACTAGGTCTCTTCTGCTTAAGTCCTGCTATTGAATTCCTCTGTATTCTTCTGTTCTTGAAAGTTTAAAGGAGTTTGTGGGTATTATTTTATTATTATTCCTGCAATAACTGTAAAATAAGCCTTAAAAATTCCGACTTTTCAGGGGAAGAGAAGTAGGTGAAATGGAATCTTACAGACCATTGGGGCTTGGCTATGAAAAATAAAAATTAAAACTTTTATCTCACCTCCTTCAAAGAGTAAGGCTTGAGCTGAAAGCAGGGACACTTAAATGTTTTCAGGTGACTCTTGCTCATACACCTGCTCCAAATTAAAGCAAAAAAAAAAAAAAACCCAAACATGTTTTCACATCCCATTGACTCCAGTGACTGAGGGCCTGAGCTTCTCTCTTGATCAGAATTCATGCTCACACCATGATAATCAGATACTTCTCTGTTTTTTGGGTAGATCAGTAATGGTTATCTGCAAAATTCTCAGACTTAAGATCTCCTTTTCTGGAAATCGGATGGAAATTGGTTTGCCAGCTGCTGAAACTGCGAAGAATTCATCTTTGAATAACGTTACTACACCGCAAAAGATTCACCTGGAATCTTGCATTGGAAGGAGCTTATCCCGTTGAAAAAGCCACATATTACTGTCACTGAAATGTTTCTGGACCGAGACCACCATCTAGTGTCCTGATGTCAAATTGCGGCTTCTTTGGGAAAAAAAAAAAAAAAAAAAAAAAAAAAAAAAAAAAAAAAAAAAAAAAAAAAAAAAAAAGTGTAATGCACTTGTTTATTCACTTCTATAATTACATTATCATAAATAATTCATCTCCTGAGACACGTGTAGAAGAGAGAGTCTGAAGGCCACACAATTCCATTTTACTTTCCCACTTGAGTTAGAGTAGAAAAGTCAACGAGACTTAGCTTGGGGAAGGAAAAAAGCACTGAGGTGGTTAAATAATAGCTCTCACAGGAATCCTAAGGGATATGCTTCGTTTCCAGGTTTTTCTTCCAAATGTCTAGTAAAATTGATGGCAATTAATGCTCTTATTACCACACGTGGGGATATTCAGCAGAGGTGCCACATACCAGGTGTGAAAGCTCAGGACTTCTCTTGCTGCCTTGGGAGCATCTTCAGCTCTCCTTGGAGAAGCTCATCACAGCTCTGCTGGACCAGCCACACTTCAGGACACTTCACACTTCAGTTGTGGGGGTGATGAGCACATTTAGAACCTCTCCAAGATGCAAGGAAGAGTTACTTTTCCTCTAAGATGGGTCTCCCAGCCCCCCCTGCTTGGTAACCCTGGCTGTTTCATCAAGGAGCAGGTGACTTCAGCAATATTAACCAAAATATTAACCCAAGTCTTTGCCTGTTGTGCCCACCTTGCAAAATCAAGTTCAAGGAGATGTTAAGTGATCCTCAAGCCCCTCAGGCTGTCTGGAAGATAACTCCTGAGTCCAGGCTGCTGCAGGAGAGTGTAGAAAGTGGAAGCAACTGAGACACTGAATTATTTTTTAAAAAATTAAATGCTTTTTCCAGTTTTGACTTTCACTGAATTGCTATTCACTTTCATAATTCAAAAAATAATTTTATATAAAACAAAAGACAAAAACCACAAGAAGTTGTTCCCCTTTAATCTGTGAAAACTCCTTCTGTCCAGAAGTTGCCTTAAAATTACAGTTTCAATGTGTTGTAGCAGCATTTTCAACTAGAAAACTGTTGTATTAGGGGCTGTTGAAGCAGCACTGCTTTATTGCAGATATTGAATGATCTGTGACAGACTGCACCATGCCAGGGTCATTATATTTGTCTTTCACTGAAAATACTGTAGCTCAGGGAAAGCCTTTAACCTGCTGACAGCAAAGAAGAGCCATTTATTGCTTTCGATGCTGAGGCCATAATGATATCTTATTTCTTCAAATTATTGACACACTTTCACAATGTTGCAAGGGGTCTGGACATGCTGAAGGTACCAATACTCCTGAACCCTTTGGGGAGTGCTTACCTTTCATTTTTGGCAAATTTAAAATACCCTCCCCAGTAGACTGTGAACAGATCTCAGATTTCTCTCACAGTTGAGAAATCCAAGCTGTAATCCTCAGCACAACTGAGGATTCTCCTCTCAGACTGATAAAGGCATTGGAGAATTAAAACTACTCAGTAATATGGGCCAAAGCAAATTTTGCTGCCCTTGAATGAGAGCTGAGCCATTCCTGCTGTGCAGATGTAGTGATGGAGAAAAGGGTCACTGGAGAGCAGGGCCCTCTGCTCCTTGGCAGTGAGGGAGAGCATGGAGATCATTCCCAGTAGGAATCCCCTGCCTGCTCCCTATCCTGCAGCCAGGGCTGGCACATATGCAGGAAATTAGAGCACATCCCCAGATTTCCTCACAAACCTGAGGAAGCCAATTGTCAGCCAGGAGCACAGTGTGGGAGGGCAACAAAAGTTTCCAGTCAGCCAAAGTTGAAAAGATTTTCAAAGTGAAGTGGGGCAGAAGCAATGGTTCCTCTCACTTCTGGTCTGGCCAGAAATGTGTCAAGAGAGAGAGAAAGGTGTTTCAGGACTGACAAGTAGGCAAGTTCTTCCCTCTGATATTAAACTGACGCTGCTGACATCTAAACCTGATGGCTCTTTTCTCTCTCAATGCTACTTACATGGCACCAAGAAATACCTTTCAGAGGAAAATAGTTCTATTGATTTAAGAGAAAACCTTACTTGTCACATATGTCACCAACATTTTTCCCTGCCAGAGATACCCAGCAGTCAGAGGACCATTTGCAGACACTTTCCACCAGCCTGAGACTGGTGGAAAGCAGACTTTTTCTTCTCCTTTCTCTCTCCTTCCCTCCACCTGTTAGTGCCCTTGTTACCCAGACTCAAATGAGACCCCACTCCTGCAGCTCCCAGGACAGAGCTTCTCAGGTCAGGCATTCCAGGAGATTGTTCAAAGCTTAAAACAGGACATCTCAGATTGATAATTTAAGAAAAATTGATACAAAGGTGAGAGTAATCAAGTACTAATTCATCTGTGACAGCAGAGCCCCACTCTGCATGTGCTATATTACATGGAAAGTACTTCTTTGCACACAGAAATATGTGCTAAGGGTTCTTTCAGAGCTTTGAACATCCTGCAGAAAGCCTGAGTTGACCAGTGTTCATATTCCAGAGGAACTCCAAAGTCACCAGGACCAGACCATCCTGTGTTCATCTTTGTGTTTAGGCATCCCTGAAAACTGGAAAACAAAATTGTTTCATATGAGCAGCCAAACACAACCCAAAACTTAAATTGCAAGCCTGGCTGTCAGCAGCAACCTATTAGAACATAGACAATCTTTCACCTGAAAAAATAAGTATATATACACCCAAAAAAAGGCTGAAGATAAACTTACTGTGCAAGAAGAAAAATCAATGTTGAGAACAAAACAGCACCCAACTCCTTCATCCTGAAGGCTAATCACTGCAAGAAAAAATAACTTTGCCATATCTTGATCTTAGAGAACAAAAATAAAAGGAAAGCTCACTTATTTTACCAGTCTGTTCTATTACTGTGCCCCAAGAGCAGCATTGTACACCAATAGCTTCTCAGCTCAAAAAGCTTTTAGTCTGGACCAAAACCAGATGTACCTTAGGCTGGCAAACCCACCCTGGGTAACTTTGCTCAACTTTATCTGTGATGGATCATTGATCCCTCCCTTCCTCAGCTGATCCCAATCTCCCAGGAATCAAAGTCAATCACCTCCCTTCCTCAGCTGATCCCAGTCTCCCAGGAATCAAAGTCAATCACCTCCCTTCCTCAGCTGATCCCAATCACCCAGGAATCAAAGTCAATCACCTCCCTTCCTCAGCTGATCCCAGTCTCCCAGGAATCCACGGCAATCACTGACTTGGCTGGGAGAGAGAAATCCCTTAAAAAGGTGTAGGAGGGGCTTGCAGAGAAAAGATTGGGGCTTTGTGAGTATCTCGGAAGGGAACAAGGCAGTAGAGAAGAAAGAGAATTGGTGTTCACTTGGTTACTAGGAAATGGTTGCTGAATTAGAGCAGCAATATGATCCATGCTAAAGGGAAAGATTTTTGAGAAATTAGGAGGGATGGAGCAAGAAAGAGGGAGGTAGTTTGGGGTTTTGGTTGTTTGTTTTGTTATTTTTAAATAAACCCAGTGTGCTGGGAAGGGCAGGCAGGGTGATGTGGCTGTTTCTGCTCCATGTACAGTTGCTCAGCACACCACAGGCTGGATTCAGAACAAGGCAGCTGTGCTGATTGACTTGGGAGTTATTTTCTTTAAGCTGCCCAGTAGGATTCAGGAATGCATTTCTGTCAGCTTGCAGCTGGAGGACTGGGGTTAAGGCTGAACCTCTCTGCATCCCTGGGCTGTATCTTTGCATTCAGTTTTTTGGTGGGGAGTGCTCCTCAGCCTCGTTTTCTGCTTCCTCTCTACCTCACATAGGAAGAATACAAAGAGGTAAATTAAGCACAAAACTAGAGGGGGGGGGGGAAACCCACTGAACAAATAGCTCTAGCAAACTATGCTACTCAGCACTGAGAGCAGATTTGCCATGCACCCATGCCAGGTTTCTAAAAGCTGCTACAGGACAACACTGAAATCTGCTTGAGTCCTCATCCTCTTGCTCTTTTGAGTCAATCTTTGCTGCCTAACAGGGCTTAGACAGACAGCTGATAGCCCTGAGTAGAAACTTCTTGCCACAAAGGTAGTGGGGTGGAAAAATCAAGTAGCAGCATCTGCTGCCCCGATCATGGTTGGGAGGAACCAGGAACACCCCATGGGAGAAGGCAGAGAGGCTTCAGTGGTGCTGGGCAGGATGGGACCAGCGTGGGATGAAGCAGCACATGGAGTACCCTTTTCTGTCAGGAGTGAGGGCTGAGAGAAAACCAGGCAGTAATGTAAGGCTGAAAACCTTACATTCCTGGATGTCCTTACATTCCCTTCCCTGGAGAACCGGAACCCTAAAGCTGGACCTAATATGGGGCATGGGGATGGAAGTTGTCCATGTCTTTGGATTTTTCTGCCTTTGCTTCGTCTGCACTATAAGAGAGATGTAATTGTTACAGTGAATCTAGAGAGATACATATAGCTCTTGATGGCTTTCTATGCTGCTGTGAATTTCTTTGCCCTTTGGTGACATTATGCAGAGTTTCAAGCACTTTGCCACGCTCTGAATTCTTAAATGGCAGCTGGATCTGGTCTTCAACATGTTGGAAATTGTATCTGAGCTGGAGGGATTGCTTTAACTTTCAGAGCAAAGACTTGGAATAGATAAGAAGAGCAATTATATGTTCCAAGGATCGGAACGAGGTGTTTTGACATTATGTTTCTTCTGTCATTTAATTTAATAATCCATTGCCCCTTAGTTAATAGCTTTCCCCTTGATTAGCCTGTACAAATCAAAACTTCACAGCTTTCTCCCTGACATATTCTGAGTTGAGGGTAATGAATCATGCCGAGGGTTTGATGTACTCTGCCTCCTATTTAGAAAAAGTCTTGCATCAAGGAAACACCTTGGCTCTCAAATTGAGTTGTCAGTGTACTGTCAGGATTTAGAGGAGGAGAGGCTGAGGATCCTAATAACATGAAGCCAGGGATTACAGAGCCCTGAGCAGAATACAAAGCTGCAGGGGCTCACTTAGTCTGTGCTCTTGGCTTTCTGGCTGTCTTGGCTACTGCAGGTAATCTGCTGTGCATTTACTGTTATTCTGCCCCAAATCCTCTGTCCACACCACCTTTTTTTTTTTTTCTTTCTTTTTTTTTTTTTTTTTTTTTTTTTGTGAGCATTACAGGCAGCAGCAGCTGCTTCTTTTTGTGACTGACACCAAAGAGGTGACCACAGTGGGCTGGGAGGGCTACTGCAAACCTGCCTTGGGAAGGCACCTTCCAAAATACTGCTGTTTGAAATCCTGAGACTGCTGATCTTTCCTTAGAGCTCCTAAGGCAGGCTGATTGCTCTTGCAACAAGCAGAAAAGTGTAAGTTTGCCTCCTGGACTTGCTGATAACTTTTCCTACCAAACACTGCATTCCTTGGCCACTAGATGCAGCTCATGCTGCACTGCCATCTGCTTTAGCATCAGTGTTTTTTTCTAGGTGTTGCTATTAAAAATTATTTCCCTTGTGTTTCTGGAAGTGAGTGTTTTGGGTTAGGTCTTTGCCTTATAACCTTCTTGTTTCACTGCCAAGTCTCTTCCCCCTAAACTTCTTCCCTGCTGCACAAACTGTATCCATTTTGAATGCCAAATCATCACTCCTGATTCCATACAGAAATATATTCAGCTGTGATGGCCCTCTCAGAACCCATGGGGAGGGAAAAAAATCAGGTGAGCGAATGGAGAACAGTCTGATTTTCAGCCTCAAGCTGAATATAAAATTTTACACTGAGCTTTTCACCCCTTGCATTTTCATTTTCCCAGCTAGTTTTAATGCTGCAGGTGTTGCATGTCAGAGGTCCAGGGGAAGGAGCCTCCAGCTCCCACCTCCAACAGGAGGGAAACCTCAGTGTAGGGCCTGGGAGCCTGAGGTGAGGATGAGGAAGGATGAAGGGCTCTGGTCTGGTTTTAAGTCCCACCATGGCCAGCACAGGGGGATGAGAACAAGTGTCCTTTGACAGACAGGGAGTCTGTGATCAGAGCTGTGGTTGAAGCTGGTTCAGGCTGTCTGGGAGGAGCTGGAAGAGAGCAGAAATCAGGCTGCCATTGGAAAAGTCAGAAAGCCAGGAGTGGGTGTCAGAAAAGCCAAAGGGCTGAAGGAGCAAAGCTGCAGTGGTCCATTCCCCTCCAGTAAGTCCCAAGCTCAGGATTCAGGTGTGGTGCAGGGGTAGCAGTGCTGGTGAATGGGTGGCAAGGGCTGTGAAACACCATAATATCTCTGGGAACATGGGGGCTGTGCTGAGGAAATCAGGTTATCCTCCCTCCCCTGCCCTGGCACTGCCTCTGAGCAGGTTTTCCAGATTAACATGAAGTATTTCCTGTTATCCTCTGCTTAAAGGTATTTTTTTTCCAAGGTGTTCTTTGGTTCTCCACTGTGCCCTCTTCACCTCAGTGCAGGGGTGTGGGAGGAGAAACAACAGCCTGAGGACCTCTATGCTCTTCTCCCAACCCAGTTTGCAAGGCTCTGGGCTTTTAGCTGAATGGTAACTACGGAAAAAGAACCCCATTGCTCTCAGGGGATGGATGTGTGCAAGCTCTGAACACTATTGAGATTGTCCTGAGGTACAAAACATTCTATCCTGGCTGTCACTGTGGGGTTCCAGCTTAGTAAATAATATTTTCTTAAACAACAAGGTTGTTCACAATGATGGTATTTTTATAGATGTGACAAATAAGCATCCAGCATGCTAGAAATTACTGGCAGCAGTTGTGGGCACTTGCAGAGAACAGTTGGAGAGGAAGACCTCCAGGCCTGGTGATTTTAGTTTTCTTTGAAGGCAGTGAGATGTTCCTATTAAGCAATTACCTCCTGGGAGAAGCAGCAAGGTAGCTGCTCTATTACTTCTGGGTTGGTTTTCTTTTAGGAAATTTAAAATAATTTATTCATAATGCACCAGAGGAGATGGCTCAGACCTGCTGTGAAAGAAGCAGAAAGTAATACTCACAGTTTGTAATATTTCTAGGAGCTTCTGCAGCTTCACTGAAAAATGGGCTTCCTCCAATTAAAATGCATTTAAATTACTAATCTGCAGATGTTCTGTCCAGCTTGTTTGAGGACAGTAAAATCAAACTCATCTGGCCACATCTTTCTCCCTTGCTAGGGGCACAGGAATGGTGTGGGCACCTCCCTGAGGGCAGCATTGCCACCCATTGAGCTTTCCTTTCCATCCCAGATGGGGCTGAACCAAGGGAAAACCTTCCTGAGTCTGAGCTTTGGGAATGAGAGGACAAAGGTCTCCTCCAGCCAGACTTCCCCACCCAGCCCTGCAGTAAAGGAGGGTGAGCAGCACCCCTGACTTTTGGGGAGCTGGGTTTCAGGGAGGGGGACATGAAATAAATCTGGCAGGCACTGCAGCCATGTTGGTCATCCTGAGCACCCTGGCTCCAGCTCTGCCCAGCACAGCAGGAGAAGCAGAGCCCAACTTCTGGAAACCCAGAAGGGTTTGTGCAGGTGCCACCAGTCCCTCCTGGCAGAGCCAGATCCTGTCCCTGAAGCCAGGCTCTTGGCACAGGGCAGTCCTGCTCCTCCTCCCTAACAAGAGTTTGTTTGGGTTTATTTCCCACTGAGGGAAAACACAGCAGAAAACTAGAAGCAGATGTTTTTAGACAATGCCTATGGCTCCTGGAGCTTGAAAGAGCTTTTTGATTGCATAGGTTTAAAAATATATAAAGAAGAGCCTTTCATTGCATTTTCACCAGGGCAAAGCCCTCATTGAAATTTGCATGAGGAGAGATTGTCAGGCTGAGCCAACATGGGGAAAGTCTGATTGCTCACAAACCAGATTTAAAATTCTTCTCACTGTGTATTTTTTTTATGTGCTGCCTCAGAGGGGCGTTCAGTTCCTGCCTGTGCAAGTCATTATGGGTAAAGCAAGCAATTCTATCAAAACTGAGCATCATTCCTTTCTAGAGGCTTAGGACTATCCACTCTGCCTTCTCAGGATGCTGCTGAATGGGTAAGGTGGATAAGCTGAGAACCTTAGTGCCTGATGTGTTGGATGCCAGCACTGTGCCTCCATTTGCCACCTTGAACGTGGGGATAACATTTACATTAAGAGGTCTCACCAGCAACCCTTCCTTAGGGAGGAACAGACAAGATAAATGACCAAAATTGACCAAACAGAGTATTCCATCCCATACAAGTCATACTCAGTATAAATTTGAGGGATCATGAGGGTCAAACCCTTCCCCTCCTTCCCCTGTCCCTGTTTACTTTGGCATCCTGGGAGGATTCCACCCATTCCTCTGCTTGTGGTCCTGATCCATTCCAGCCTGAATCTGTGTGTTCCTGCCTCCAGCTCCCAACTGCTGCTGACTCCAGGATTCCAGCCTGGACTTTCCCAGGGCTGCCCTGCAGCCTCGGTGGTGACGTGAGAGTTACTGGGGGAAAGGAGGGAGGAACATGGTATCAATTTCCCTGTATATTTGTATATATTCAGTAATTTTTTTCCCATTTATCATTACTGTCCCATGAAAGCTGTGTAGTTTTGTTTCCAACCCCAGAGTCTCTCTCCCTTATTCTCTCTCCTTCCTTTATCAGGGAGGGGAAGGGAACTGATAGCATCTCTCATTCAGTTTAATTGCCAGGCCAGTGTTAAACCCTGACACCCAGACTTGTGGCCCTGCAATGAGTCCTATCCCAACACACATCAGCAGAGCAAAACACAAGTGACTGTCTCCTGGCCACCCTCCTTTCCCATCATTTCTCACTATGCTCCATTTGCCAGCACCTGGTGTGAGGAGAAGCCTTTCCTGGGGAGCAGATCACACCCCT
Source organism: Heliangelus exortis (assembly GCF_036169615.1). Taxonomy (NCBI): domain Eukaryota; kingdom Metazoa; phylum Chordata; class Aves; order Apodiformes; family Trochilidae; genus Heliangelus; species Heliangelus exortis. Next base: position 15,400,632 of record NC_092433.1, on the reverse strand, counting down.
GGGCAGCTGCTGTTGGGGAGAGCTGTGTAGGGTGAAGGAAGCAAAGCTGCTCAGCTCAGGTTGTTGTGAAGCCCACAGGAGATAACCCATCCCCAGAGGGACACTTCTCCATCTAGAGAGCTGACTGGATTTTCCTCTCCACTCTTCTAAGCACAGGGATGGTATCTGAGAGCAGGGCTTTTGGTCAAGCTCTTTATCACTGTGCTCATGAGTAAATAAGCTCATGAGTAAAGCACCATAAGCCCTGCTGAAAGCTTTGTGTCTTCCTAAGCCAGCCTGAACAGCAGGGTTGAAAAGTTCAGTTCCAGGATGGTCTTTCTCTCCATGGCCACCACAGCAACATGAGGTATCAGTGTCCTGAGTCCCCAAAGCTGCTTTTCCACCCACTGCAGCAATTCCAGTTGCCTCCTACTCCTTGAGAAGGGTCTGTGTTTGTCCCCCCAGATGGTTTGCATGCCATTGGGATGGCACATGGCAACACTGTGCTGGGCCATACAACCTTCTCACAGCATCATTGGTTTCTGTGCCCTGTTGATGCATCCCATGCAGAGGACACAGGAGGTGCTGGTCAGGCAGGATGCCTTTTACCCTGGGGTAAGGTCCTGAGTTTGTCCCAGCCTGTGGGTGCCTGTCCCTTGGGTTCTGGGGAGCTTCAGAGACATGTTGGATTCAGGGAGTTATTCCTGTGTCTCCCTGATGCCATAGCCAGGAAAATGGACAGAGGTCTGCCCTGCAGAGCTCCTGAAAGCACAGATCTTTATAAAAATCACACTATCCTGCAGCCAGCTAGAGGCAGATATTCAATAAATGTTCCCATATGCCTCACAGGGCTTTCCCTGCCCCTTCATGGGATCACCTGACACTGCTCTCCCACAGCACCAGGGGTCCAGCAAGACCACAAACCTTCAACAGAAGATTGCAGCACAAAATGATAGTTAGGAGGCTTTTCACTCTCAGCACAATTACTCACAAGCATGGCTTTTAATTTGATTTCTTTTTGGCTTGTTTCCTCCTGTGGTGTATGCACATCTTGCAAGCATCGAGGAATTTGGATGTCACTTCTCATTTCCCCTCAGCCTCCCTGATCCAAGCCCTGGTTATTCTTTTTCCCTCAACGTGGAGAAAGAGAACAGCCTGTTTGGGACCAGCTGGGAAGCTCCCAGCCAGAAGCTGAGTAGGAAATATCCTGGTATGAACAGTGGGTACTACGTGTCGTGTCCTATCCCACCACCAGCATATGGACCACCAGATGATCCTGGGTGCCTGGGGAAAAGAAGTTGGCTGTGTTAGCTGCCCTTTCCCTTTCTGTTGCACTCCTGGGAAGAGCCTTCAGTCTGCAAACTCATCCCTCCCTTTCTGCAGGGGAAAGGGAACAGCATGCACATCTTCCCAAAGAGGAAGGTTTCCTGATCCCCACACTGTGTCTCCATCTTTGTCTTCATCTGTGGGCTCAGGCTGTGTCCCCATCAGTGCAGGGATCACAGTGTTTTGGAACTGGTTGGTCTGAAACCACCATGTGGCTATTTACTGCTTCACTCCCTAACTGTACTCTCCCTCCCCATCTCCTTTCTCTCCTGTACACCACATATTTTACAACTGGGAGAAGTTGGTAGGAAGCCAAACCAGCCCTGGCTGCAGGGCTTGTTGTGCTGAGGGCTGAGAAGACCCAGAGCTGAACCATTGCTGAGGAGCTCTGTGATGCTCTTGAATGAGCTTACACTGCTGAGCTCCTAGTCCTATTCCTGCATGAAACACTGCAAAGAAAGCTGAATCCATGTCAGATGCAAAGTCAAAACTCCCAGGAACTTACTAGCAGGTCTCAGGACATGACCACGATGCTCTCCTTGTATCCCCTTGCAGACCTGCCCTGTGGGGAGCAGCTCACTGCCTCCTCATCACAGCCCCTTCTGGGATGCCTGGTGAGCTGGGTCAGTATTTCTCAGCCACATGACTTTACAGTTTGGGGTTATAGCATCCTCAGTAGCCTTGAATCCCCAGAGTGTCCTTCCAGTTCCATGTTTGCCCTGGCTGCATTTTGGCACGTCCAGGGAATTTGCACAGACAGGACTGTGCCTGTGCCATGAACGTGCCTGGCTTGGCCCAGAAAAACATTTTCCATGAGAGCTTTCCCACTGCAATCTTAAAAGCACGAGGGATGTAACAAGGATCTTGATAGTGGCTAAGCCCTGGTAGAGGGAGTGCTCAAGGTCATTAAAAGATTCTCCCCTCTACCTTGCTTAATAATCCGGAAAAGAACCTGGCACATCCTCAGGGACTGTGGAGACTTGACTGCCTGGCTGATGATGCCAAGATAATTCCATGCCAGCAGGTGGTGCCCAAGTAGAAAGAGGAAAGAGATGAACAGAGTCTCCCCACCGATGTGCAGTTGCACAGTGGGGTTTCACACCTGCCTTGGGTCACCCTCCAGCTCGTTGGACAATATTTAACAACTCAGTATTGGTGTTTTCCTTTTTTTTTTCCTCTTTCATCCCGTCTCCCCACAGGCAGTTCCCAAATTCTCAGGGCTTGTGAGGGGGCTGGGAAATAACAGCAGACACCAAGGAAGGGAGTTTTATATACACACATACACGTACACATGTGTATATATACATACATATATACACACATCATGCTGCTTTGTCCCACCCCAGTTGCTCCTGCAGAGAGGGCACAGGTCAGGCCAACTGAGCATCTCGTCGTTGGTAGGCTGCTGTTTTTCCCAGCTGCAATCATTACTTCTGGAGGTTTATACTGAAATTGTGAAAAATAATGAGCTTGGGCCCCAATGAATGTTTTATGCAGGAAGGAGAAGTGGCTTCTCTTGGCCTCCTTTTAAAAAATATGAGGAAAGGGATTTTGTGTCATCTGCTTTCTCCTGCAATAAAGACATGAACTTACTCAGCTGGTTCCCACTAACAGCACATCCTGATCAGATGCAAAAATACCAGGTTTATGTATTCTGTAGCTCTGGTAAGCTGCTGATCAGAGTGGTTTTTGCAGGTGCTAAAGCACAGAACACAGGCACTGCCTCTGCAGGGCTTGCAAGCTCTTTAGAGGAATCTACAAACCCCTGCAATTCTTTAACTTCAGTGAAAAATGAGAATGTTTTTTCTCTGGATTAGGACTGGAAACCTGTAGAGGGCACTTTCATGATCCTGTTTCCCTGCACTGAAAATAGATTCATAGAATCCTAGAATGGTTTGGGTTTGAAGGGACATTAAAGATCATCCATTTCCAGCCCCCCTGACACAGGACACATCCCATAGACCTGGTTGCTCTTGAACACTTACAGGGATGGGGGCATCTCCAGCTTCCCTGGCCAACCTGTTTCAGTTCTCACCACCCTCACAGGAAAGAATTTCTTCCAAATGTCTAATCTAAATCTAACATCTTCCAGTTTCAACCCGTTACCCCTCATTTTCTCCTCTTTACCCTGGCCTGTAGGGTACAAAGATGGTTGCATTCAGCCCTGCCTAGGCTGTGGGAATAGCTTCCCAGGTATCCTGGCAGCACCAAGCACCTCCCAGCTGCAAACCAGCCTTGTTATTAATATAACCTGGGTGCCTCAGCAGGAGGCAGTTGCTGTCCTGTTACCCCTGGAAAAAAAAAAAATGCCAAGAAAGAGGGTAATGCCTAGGAGCAACTTCTTCTTCTGATCAGTGATGGTAAAGGGCCTGAACCCCCAGAGTAATCTCTGCTACAGGAGATTTTCTAGTGGTTGGAAAGCAGACTTTCTCCTCTCCCTCCTCTGGTTGAAATTCCCAACACGAGCAGACAAGCCTGATTAGAGTCAGTATATACTGGCCCTTAAGGAGCAGAGCAGACAGGGAAGACTGTCAGGGAAGAGATTGCTTCCACTGGTAATTTATGCAGTTATTCTCCTTTTTTTTTTTTTTTCCCCTATAGACAACATAAAACACTTCTGCTCGAGAGGGGATGAGCCACTTCAACCATCTGCAGAGCTCACTGAACACAGATGGCTCAGGGGCCCTAGAGCAGGTTGGGCCCTTTGCTGGCAGTGGCACTACCTGTGTATTTTATGGCTTATACATAAAAGTGTCTGTATGGAGTGGATCCTTGGAGTGGGGATCACAGTCATTTCATCCTCTAGAAAACTAAATAAAGTAAGAGAGAGAACATCACAGGGTCCAGATTCATATCCTGGGGAGGAGGTGAAAAGACAAGGGTATTAAGTGATGTGTGATTAACTGTTTGAGCTTTTTTGTTTTACTCCTTGGTAAGCTGATTTTCTGATCCTTGCTGGAAATCCACATTGCTCTCATGGATCAAGCCTGGTTCCTGTCAGTGCTGCAGATGGTTACACTGCTTCTCCTGCTGTATTGATGCTGGCAGCCATGTATCACTGAGAGGCTTACAGAAAAGATCCCACATGTTGTGTGTTTGCACTGGGGAACCAGTGCTGGCACAGCAGAGAAAGCACATGAAGGGCCACAGGCAATAGTTTGTGCTGCTTCACCAGCACATGTGTGCACACAGATACCAAGAACAGGGTTTCATAGCTCAGTGGTGAGCCTCAGCTTACCCCATGGTGTGCTCCAACATCCCTGAAACTCCAGGTGCTCCTACCACTCAGGTCCTGAACAAGCCCAGATGTAGCCCCAGGCAAAGTGGGCAGTGGCAAAGTGTTGCAGAAAGACAGAGAGGTTGGGTGGCCCCAGACAGTACCAAAAGCCCCTAAATCACAAGAATATAATGTCCATCTCTGGCATGGGAAGATCCTTTGTTTCATGCTCGTTCTCTTCCAAACCATTGCAGCAGCATCCTCCCACAGCTGGTCCTCACCTTTCCCAGTCTCACACACCACATGAGGTTAAATCAGGTCTCTGCTGTCCCTGCCATGGCTCAGCAGGCAGCTCAGGACATGGCACATGTGCTCCTCTGTCAGATGGCCATGTGCTGGCAGTGTCCAGCAGGGAAGGGGACACCTGCCCGGGGCTCATCTTCAAATACCCTCTCTGACACCATTGCTGGTGGTGGTAGAACACAGGCAATACCTCCAAGGAGAGGATTTAATCATGTCTCAGAAAGCCCCCTTTCCACTCCATTATTTCCCACAGAAACAGAGGCCAAGCTGTTGCTGCACAAGTCAGGACAACTGCACAGGGTGTTCAGCTTATCTGCAAGATAACATTTTATCAGCATGCCAAGGGCTACAACTAATGAGGCACAGAACAGAGGAAGCCAAGTGTAGTAAGTGGTACATCCCATCTTTCCAAACACTGATAGCAGTCCCTCGTGGGGAAGAGCATACAAAGAACTAATGAGCAAACACACAGGACCCAGGCAGAGCCAGCAGCATCCCCAGACATTCAGTCTGTTCTTAACAGCCCCTGCAAATTGCTGTTGTACAGCCAGTAACAGCTAAGATGGCATCTCAGGCACCTGTTTTATTTTTTACATGACACTGAAGGTTTTCTGAACAATCCAAGACAGACCTTAGAGGGTCTCCAATCCCCAAGAGAGCTGCTGGTGGGGCCCTGAGCAGGTTCCTGCTGTCAAGGAGCCTCAATCTTTCTTCTCAATCTTTCCTTGACCCCTTTTTGGGGTGCCACCAAGTCCTTTTGTTTGTGGAAATACTCAGGAGAGTGCAAATGGCCAAAGCATTCACAGGGAGCCAAATCAGTCAGTGATACAGGGGCAGTAACACATCCCAGGACACCCCACTTGCCTTTCAGAGCAGACGTAGAGGAAAAACCCTTGACATAGTCTGGGAAACTTCTGCTCACTTCAGCCTCTTCTCCCAGGGCTGCTCAGGAGGGGTGGGGGTTTCCCAAAGGAAAGAAAGGAGTTCAGGCTGGGAGCAGGGGTTATCTGTGGAGGTTGGCAGCGTGGGCAAGCAGAAAAAGCTCAGCCCAAGAGCGGTGTGTCCTTGATAGGCAAGAGGGAAACATCTGTTTCTGTAGGAGACTCAGTTCCTGCCAAGAGCAGGAGGCTCAAGCAAGAGGGAAGAAGGTGTTATGTGGGAAGAGAACTAAAATCTCTTTTATAATGCATGCCTGATAGAGAATAGGCTTAAAGTTTAAACATAAAATGGCAGAGCCAAGTCAGGCAAGGACCACTATATATCCTGCTATATTTCTGGGTGGGCATTTGACTCCTAAACATTCCTTTTAATTTTTTTTTTCGGATGTTTTCTATGAATAAAAGAAGAGCCTGATCATCAAGCTAGGGCTCTTTTTTTTTTTCCTTTTTTCTTTTTTTTTTCTTTTTTTTTTTTTTTTTTTTCTGGTGAAGAAATTGTTTTTATTTATTACCATTGATTAAATGTTCTGCTTCATTACTGGCTGCCGTTTCTCCCAAAGAAATAAGGCTGAACATTAGCTGCAATTTGGCAAACTCCTGCAGATTGCTGAGGGCAATTGAGCCGTGCAAAGCAGTCAATCCCTTTGCCATCCCCTCCTGTAGCAGGACAAGCCCTGGTTTTAGACCCCAAGCCTCCTATGCCCAGGAATCAACACAATTCACACTTCCCATATCAGCTCTGTGGAGAGCTTTAGCTTCAACTTTAAAGCCAATGTTGCTGTGAAAGGAGAGCTGTATATCTTTGCAAGGCACATTTTACCTTGTCAGTGGCTCTAGCATTAACACTGGCAGCTTCCCAAGCCCTCTTGCCTTTCCAATTTCAATAAAACCAGAACAACAGAGATGCTGGAACGAAAGGCTGCTGCTGTCAGTCTCCCTGCATCACACTCTCCTGTCAAGGGGCAGGTAACTGTGCTGATCAAATCTCAACCCTCTTCCCTCCCAAGGCCTTGGGTCACATTTTTGAAAAAAATCGAAGCAAATCTTGGCCCCATCCATCACACACGGACTCAGACTTTTTGTAAGGAATATATTTTGTATTAATTGAACACATTTTCGGGGACTTTTTGCCCACAGGAATTCTTATTGAGGCCAAGAACTTATTGAAGAGTTTAAAAAAGAGATGTTTATACCCATAGAAAGGACATCCAGGAGAACAGTCAGCATGCACAAGAATGCAGACTTCCAGAAAGGTTATAAACTCAGTCAAACATTAATAAACAATAAGCTGCTTTCAGTCTTTTCTGCTTCTTTTCTACTATGCCTGCTGATAGGAGGTTAAATTTTCATTCAAGGGGTTGGGACAGATGGTTGTTGCAACTTATAGGAAAGAAGGAACACCAGTTTCTGGTAGAAATTCAGATAATGTCAGAAAGGTTTGCAAATAAAATTTACCCTGCTGGAAGTAACAGAAGTTTTGCCTTAGTGATAGCAAAAAATCACAGAATCAGAGTGTCTGCAGCTGAGAGGCAGCTCTAGAGATTTCTTTGTCCCTGCTCTAAGCAGGGTCACCTACAGCAGGTTGCCCAGGACCGTGTCCCATTGCTTTGGATGGGCAAGGATGGGGATGCTCTGGGCAACCTGTTTCAGTCTTCAGCCAGCCTCAGAGTAAGAAAGATATTTCTGATGTTTATGTGGAATTTCCTGCACTTTATTTTGTGCTTGTTACCTGACCCAAACACCCTCATTTTTCATCAAGGGGGGAACATTCATGTGGCTGCAATTGGAATGGGATCTCAGCAAACCATTCCTCAGGTGCTGCAGCCCTTGTTCCTCCCACAGACTCCTCAGTGTTCCCACGTTTCATCACCCCAGGTCCTTGGAGTGCTGCTGTACCTGTCTGACAGAAAGAGAAAACAAGGAAAAGAGAAAGTGTGAGGGCTGTGTAAGCAGAGAGGGAAGTTGGAGAGGACGTCTAATTAAGTTATTGGTGAACAAAGCCAAACACCTTTACAAAATGAAGAGATCATCTGTGAAACTGGCACTGAATCCACTTTCTAAAATTAATCCAGGGAGGAAACACTGATAGATAGAGCACCAGCCAAGGAAAAGCTGTTAATTGCCAGGCCAGGCAGCTGCCTGCTCTGCACTGCAAACCCTGACTGTGCTTAGAGAAAGGAAGAGTTGGATTAAGGGTACCAGAGCTGCCATGAACCACCATCCTTGTACAGAAATCCCAGGAGGACCAAAAGACCTGGAGGTTAATTAATAGCAGCAAAATACCTCTCAGCCTGCCGGGCCATCTACTGCTTTGATAAGACTTATGAAAACCAAGAAAATTTCCAATGAAAATTAAAGACACATCCATGGAAGATGAGCTGTTTTGCACAACACTCAGAAGTAGCTTCTTGGACCACGATTCTCAAAGCCTGGCACTGAGATAAACTCATGCTTTTCAGTCCAAGCAGCATGGGTAAGGAGCACCAGGAGAGTGACTTGCATGTCAAACCTAATGCTCACAAGGTAAATGGATTGACTGCTCTCATCTCCTAATTTATTATTCTTTTGCCCAGCCTGGAACCAGGGAGCAGAGCTCATTTTTCACTTGTCTGACCCCACTACCAGGGTCACCATTAATTCCAGTTTCTGGAAGCAGCAGTGGACTAAGATCCAATCATGAATTAAAGATGGGAGATGTTTGTCCTGTGTTTTCCACAGGTACCACTGAACTTCTGGGATATACAAATCAGCCTGAGAGGAAGCTTCTTGCTGATCTGCCCTGCAGAAGGAAAGCCAGGCTGAAGGGACCAAAAGCAGCAGGACTGGAGTGGAGCCAAAGCCTCTCCTTGTAGCTCCCGGCCAGAGCAACAGCAAATGAACAACTTCTTATGAACTGCTGCTTGCCTGGGGCAGGAGATGTCAGCACTGGGTAAATGCTGAGCTGATCCCCACCCTCATCACACCTCAGGAGAGCTCAGCAATACCTGTTCTTCAGGATGAAAGGTGAGATGGTGAGCCAGCTGAGTGAATATTTCCATTTAAAGTAACCAAAGGAGGAAACCTGTGTTATAACCTTCCTACAGGTCATTAACTGAAGATAAATGCCATGCAGTTCTGAATATATCTGATGCTGGTTCTAATGGCACTGATCATAATGAATTAAGTCAGTGTTTAGGTGAGTTATTTCCATAGGTAATTTAGTGTGTTAAATTTTCCTTTACGAAATTTGTTTCAGAGCCCATAACTTTATCTTTAGTGCCTGATAGATCACTTAATGACAGCTTTTGGCTGTGCAGTAGTGAACTCCAGTGGATACAATATTTCTCCCAGATAATTTTCCTAGTAAAGAAAACACAGCACTTGCATGAAACTTCATGCCAGGGGGCTGAGAGTGAAAGGATATGTATTTATTTATCTAGGAAGGAGGTGAAGGTGAATATTTGCAGAGCCTTTAGAGCATTCTCCCAGCAGTGCCTCTGCTTGCATGTGGTCAAGGACTAATGAATTAAAGACCATGGCTTTGTAATTGGGCTGGAGATAATTCTCCCACAATGTCAGTGGCAGTGGTGCTCCAATGCTCTTCTCTGAAGTGGAATCACCAAAGAGTGAAACCACAAGTATGTCTAACAGGGTTTAGGAGAGGGTGAGTGAAGGACAGGTTTGTGTGACCTTCAGAAAACAGAATTAGTTCAAGATCAGTCACCTTATTCACAGCAATCTTCAGTGATCAGAAAGCACATCAAGATGGGACATAATATTTTAAGTCTGTTGCTGAAAAAAATGACCTCTCTTGCTGACTGTTGAACTTTAGTGACACAACAAAAGCACCAGCTAGGAGCTACATATGGTATGGAATTGAAAATTAAAGCCTAAAACTGTGAGTCTTCAAAGAATAATGAAGAGGTCATTTGGGATGCAGCACTACACAGTAGGTGCAGAGTAAGGGCTTCAAAAGTCCTTGGAGGCCTTTCTTGAACCACATAGAGAGGAAAAGGCACTTATGCTGTCTCCTGCACACCAATATTTAAGAGTACTGATTTGGCTGAACAGTTTCTAGTGCACTTCAATTTCCTTCCTATCAAGAGAGTAATGTAGTTTAAAAGGACTACTCAGCTGCAAATGTCTTCTTATGAAGAGATTTAAAATTTAATCTTTTTGGAGCAAAAAAATTAGGCATTTTAGCCTCTGAAGTTACTTTTTAAGTCAGAGTGCTGCACTCCAAATGAAGCAAGGGGAGCTGAGATTTGTACTTGCTGCTGAGCAGCAAATGCCAGCAAGGTAATGCATTTTGTTAGGCCCTGATGACAAGAGCAATCTATTAGGAAAGCCTGTAAGGTCAAATGTGACATAATGAAACCTCCCAACACGTCATCTTTTTGCAGCCATAAAGCTCCTTTCTGCCTCTGTGTCAGGGATCAGACACGTGGTGCTGTGCCTGGCAGGGACAGGGCTCCTGTAATGTACCCAGAGATGGTGTTGGCCAGTCTGGACTCCACAGGGAACTGCAAGCCCCCTTTCTGTAGTGTTTAATGAATAATAGATATGATGAAATGCATGTTTCAAGAGTTGATCATCATCATGTTCTGCCCTTGGGCCAGCCCCACCCTGGGGCTCAGCTGTTTTACCTGTTTGCCTGGCAGCAAAGCATCTTCCCACATTTTCTACCTCAGGCAGGTGGGATGCTCTGCCTGCATTTTGTGCTCCTCAGACCCTGTACTTGGGCTTTTCCTTTTGCAAAAAAGGGCACTACAGCATCTTGCCATTAATTTTTGTAAGCTCTTTCAAAGCTCCTGATACCATAACACCTTTATAGAATCATACTCGTCTCTCACTGAAAACTTATTTCATTAAACAACCTACATGGGCAGTGCCACAAAGATCTTCTACATGGCTTGAGTTCCCACTTTGACTCCTCTGCAGAAGCACAGTCTCAATAAAACCCCCAAAATATCTGAGTTCTAATCTCAGCAACAAGGGAGCACATTATGTAGCTGGACTTGCAGTCTGGAGCCAGCCCTGGTTTCTCTCTGCACTGCTGACCCTGGAGGAGCTGTGCTGCTTGTTGGAGACAGGTATCCAAACCAGATTATATTTCAATACAAAGACAGTACCAGTCACTGTGGCAGCAGTCTGTGCACCTTCTCTGCAAAATAATTCACAAATGGTTTCTTTACACAAATCTCCTGACCTCCTTACTTGAAATATTCTCTCTGAAACAATACAGGAGGTTTCTACATCACGGCCCAGCACTGTGGTCAGGTTCTTGGTAGGATTTCTGACCAGATTTGAGTGTAAAGATTAGGATGACTGGAAGGTAAGACAAATTAACAGTTTTGAACAGTGTAAAACATTTCGAGTTTGCTGCCAGCCAGAGCTCAGCATGTTTAATTAAGCTTCGTGGGTTTGAAAGAGGCTAATCTTGGCTGCTGAGGCTAATTTTTGCTGGTTTATTAAATAATAGAGTAAAAGACAGATTGAGACTCCTTTTTTCCTGATTTCTTTTCCTTGTCACCAGCACTGGGGAGGGCAAGATAAAATGCCTTCACATGAAATCATCTTAATGAAGTCCCAGTATCAGTACAATTAACCAGAAACACAGCTGGGCACCTCGCTGTGCACACCCAGATCCCACTCCCCATTTCCCCAGTGAGGATATTTCTAGAATGACTGCTTGGGCTGAAGTTCATAATTAAAGCTGTGAATCTTGGCTCACTCCTAAATTTGCCTGCACGCAGTGAGAGAGTAGGAGGAAAAAGGGGGAGAGTCTCTCTCCTTCCTGGGAAGCCTTGTTTACTACTAGTTTGTAGGTTTTCTTATGCTTGTGGTGCTTAACAGGCTTGCAAAGAGCCAATGGAGAGAACACCCTGATCTGGAGTTGTTTTGGGGACCTGACAACCATCAGCATCACTGGCTGCTTTCCCCTTTGTACAGAAACCTGGGTGGAGCAGGATGCTTCCACCCCAGGGTATCCATCCCATCACCATTTAGGGGTTGATCAGAGATGTCCTGGTGCCACCAAAACCAGATGAAAGTTTCAGAAGGAAACTCTGTTGTGCAGTAAATCACTCCCAGTGCTGCTCTTACAGCAGTGCCCTGGGCAGAGAAAGTCTCCTAGAAAGATGCTTGGGAGGCTGTGGGGTACTCGTGAAGAATTTTGGTTTAATTCCAATGAGTAACCTGCCACCTGTAATGAATAAAAACAGTTGTACATATTTGCAGAGCTAAGCTGGTGAGCAAAACCCTGCTTGCTGAATAGTGTTTACCACATTTGAGGGTATAAGACACTTTCTGATAGACCACAAGAATTTTAGATTTTGTTCCTGGAGGAAATGACATATCTAAGTTACCAGAAACTATGATCCTCTCTTACATATTTCTAATGGGCTTGCTGGTATGCAAATCCCTCCTTATCATTTTTCCATAATCTGTCTAAATGTGGCAGAATAAGGTTTTATTTATAATGTTTTCATGCCCATGGCATGGGGCTGAGTCACTGCTTGCAGCACACAAAGCAAGCCAAAGCTGTAGAGCATGTCTGGTAATAAATCCATACTTTTGTGAGTAAAAGTTGCATGTCTGCTGAAGAGACAGCTCTTTGTTGAAACAGTGATTTATTGCTATTAAAACTGTGTGATTAGGCAAGCTTGGAAAGCAGATCCAGAAAATCTCATGGCTGCCTACTCACATGATGAGTTTCACCAAGCACAGAAATACAGGAACACTTTATCAAGTCAGAACTTCAGAGGAAAACATTTAATTCCAAGGTCAGTTCCTGATGACGTGGTTGTGAATTTTCTGCTGCAAAATTACTGCTTGGTTTATTATAAAGTTTACATTTGAAATGCTGAAAGGTTCACACACACACAGACACAAAAAAAAAAAAAAAAAAAAAAAAAGAAGAAATGCTGTGATAAAGCCAAATTATATGGCATCAATCAGCCATCTGTTGTGCACTGTGATTTCTAATGATCAAGGTGAAAACTTTGTTAGGCTGTAAAAAATAAAGAATTACCAGATCCAATCTCCCTGCAGTAAATACCTTAGGGGTAGTCAATGTGAGGCAATATATGCAGGAATTACCACTGAGTTGTATGGTGAACAAACCTGAACACCTGGGAGCTGAGGTGAGACATTCACCCTGGAGATGTTATTATTTGTGGATGCACCAGTCAGGGCTCTGTAGTGAAGATGTGATGAGTCTTGGCAAGGAAGAGAGAATCCTCTATGTTACTCTGAAAATTGTCCTCATCTGAATAACCCCCCCAGAACCCTGGAGTGTGCCATGTGCTGTCTGCTAAGTGTTATGTACACCAGTAAATGAACTTGCATTTGGAGCAGATCCTTTGTGTGACCCCACACCCTTTGCTGGCTCGTTTTAGTTGTCTCAGATACTTCAATAACAGAATAACAAGAGCACATCAAACTCTTCATCTGATTACAATTCAGTGAAACCTCTTTGGGTGGCTGCCTTCACAGTCCCATTTGAAAAGGCTTCAGAGGCAAAGCTTACTTTTCCTCCTGAAGGATATTTCTTTTGCCATCTGTACTAACTCAGAAGAAGTGTTTTTTTTACAAAAAGCTCCACTTTGATTAACTTAACTCTCCTTGTGCCTGCTCACCAGGCCTGAGCTCATCATTATGGTTCCTTCTTTTGAGGTGGTCACTGAGATGATCTGGAGGAGTGAGCCCACCCAGGCTTCAGAGAAACCAACCAGGGCTTGTTGCTTCATAATGAGCAACCCAGGCTTTCATCTTCTTCATTACAGCTATGTAGGAGCAAGGAGATATCAACTATGTAGTAATTACCTATATACATGGCCAGACACAGAGAGGAGGGGAGTTTTTGTGTAAAGATGCAGCTATTTTTCAATTGCCTCTTCCACAGATGATGATTTTTCTTTTTTAACACAACATCTTCTTTCTTTAGGAGTATCTGAGAAACAGCAATGGGAGTCTGGATGCTGATTACAAGAAGATCAAGATGCACTGGATGGATGATAGACTCTCTCTTAGAAAAATATAGTGATGGATCTGCAACCTGGCTTCCATTTGACATGTTTGAAGTCTTGTGACTAAGGTCAGCAGGTGTGGGTTGGGTGAGATTTCATGAACATAACTGATTAAATCCTGCCAGGCAGCTGCCAGCCAGAATCCTGCAAGAGGATGCTCCTCATGCCAACTTCTCTGCTTGAAAACAGATTGTGGAGCATAAATCTGAACCTACAGCTCTGTGATGGATTCAGACCATGTCATGGTGTTGGGCTGCAGCTCCTGGGAGTGGTTGCAGTCACTGGGTGCTGGACTCATCATCTGTGCCATCTCCCAAAGAATAACAAACAGGCTGTTACTAGTGCAGCTCAGAACACTCAGACACTCCTCTGAGGTTGGTGAAGGTAGAAATCAAGGCTGAAAGAATTGTACTGTCAGTCTGTCCATCCCCTACACCTCCCCACTACCTGCTGAACTCACTGAACCACCCAAAGTGAAGATCACTGAGGAGACCTCAGAGATGTTAAAGGATTTGGGTTTTAGACCCAGATCCCTGCACCAGGAGCAACCCCACCAGGAGACCACCAGTTATCTGCTTCATTTGGCTTGGACACAAGCAGAGAGGACATCACAGCTCCCCCAGCCTGACCTGCTACAGGTGAGAAGCTGTGTCCTCATTTGAGAGGAGCAGGATAGAAAAGCCCTGCCTGGACCAGCAGCTGCCAGGCTGTGGGTGTGGCAGTGATGATGGGGAGCAGCTGAGCCTATGGGAGGAGATGATGGGTCCGGTGACTCAAATGGACCAATCACAGTGCTTTTTCTTGGGGTGCTCAGTATAAAATGGCTCCCAAGAGCTGCTTCTGGTGCTTTCTCTTGCTGCTGTGCTGGGTGGGTTAAAGTCTGCTGCCTCTTGCATCCTCAGCAGGGAAGAACATCATTCCCCAGGGCTGCTTATTCCCAGGAAGGACTAGTTTGGTTTCTCCAAGATTGTTGTGAATTGCCACTGAGACCCTGGACTTGGGCACCCCCATTTGCTACTCAGTCCAGTGTGGGGTTTTCTGCTTGGGAAGGAATTACCATCTGAGGAGGGAAAGTTCCATATTTACACATTTGGATAAACATTTGTGTTTTGTTATTGCTACCTCATAAAACCTACCCAAGCTTTTTCTTAAAGTCTCTCTCCCTTATTCCCTGCTTCATCTTCCCGTGAGATGGTAGTGGGGGAGAACAGAGAGCATTTGTTACTGTCTGGTTCTGGTCTGAAACTGTGACAAGTTTATTGGATATTTGACAAGAAGTCAAGTCTTACACTGGGCTGTGGAGGTCCACAATCTCCATTTCAGTCAGTGTGGAAGAGCATCCTCCAAGTGTAGCATCCCAGGGACTTAGCACCACAGTGCCAGGCATGGTTTGGAAAGCCTGCAAGATATCAGATAAAAGGCAGATGCCTTGGGAGCAAAGAGAGGTGAGAGGTGATATTACTAGTTCAGAAGGAGTTGATTCTGCAACCAATTAACTACTTTTCAGCAGAGGGCTCCATCTTTCCACTGCATTTACCCACAGGAGAAAAGAAGAGGTTCTGTTGCATGGGGATGTCCCCAGGCACAACATACCACAGAAAATGTGGATACACACAGTCCCAGGAGAGAGCATGAGAGCACTAAGAGCAACTCCTAGAATTATAGAATAGTTTTAATTGGGAAAGACCTTTAAGATCACCAAATCCAACTGTTAACCTATCACAATCCCACTAAACCATGTCCCAAAAGAGCTTTCTTGCTGCCCAGCCTATGTAGCTGTCATTTGGTGTCTCAGCTGGAGAGCTTAGCCTGGGGTGTTCATTGATGGGTGATGGCAAGTAGAGGAAGGGTCCATAGTTCTTCCCTTTCCCTAGGGTGTAGATGCAGAGACTGTGGGACTGGGATCACTGGGCAGGGCTGGTGCCAAGCCTGCAGCTTGGAGTGGTACTGGGACACTTTGCAAGTGACTCCCAGCCCTGGCACAGAGAAGGGGAGGTTGAAAGCAGGAGGGGAGCTGCAGTAAAATATCTGCTGTGTCTGCCCACTGAGGTGTGAGCCATTAGAATTACACAGGGTGTTATTTTCCCTCTTGCAATTCATGCCTGAAATCTCCTCTCATAAATGAGCTTGTTTTTATTAGAGGGAACTTGCCTTTCCTGGGCTGTAAATCTGAATGTGAATGCTAATTTTATGGTCCTGCATCTAGAGGATAGTAGAAACACAAACATTACAATCCAGATAGCACAGCCAAAAGTGCAGACACCACATCTGAGTGTATTCCTGAGGAATTTCAAGCAGGACACAAGTGCTGCCTCCTCCCTTCCTCCCTCCCTGGGCAGCTCCTCTGGAGCTGATGGATGGGGGTGAGCAGGACCTGGCTGGAGGAGGAGGAGCTCCCAGTGGAAGTCTGAGTTAAATGGTGATGAAGAACCAATTTTCTTGGGCAGTGTGATCCCATAATTTATGTATTTTTTTGGAAATTCTTATGGCACTTGCTTAGGGTCCATGTTATGGCAGTTGTGCAGGTTATCTCCTATTCCTCTCTGCTGCAGCTCCTGGGTTTGAAGCTGCACCAAGCACTCTCACACTGTGGGGAATGAGGCCAATGAGGCTCCAGAAGCAGCTGATGGCATTTGCTGCTTCACAGCTCTCTGACAAGTTCTTTCCTCATGCACAAATTAAGTTGCTCATCTTCTGATTTATTTGTTTGGAGCATTTTCTTTGGTGCAGAGGTCCAGTGGAGAGGCTCTAGCTATATGAGCAAACAAGAAAGTTGTCATATCAGGGCGCTGTACATAGCTCAGACTTGCCCAGAATAGAAGTTCTTGGAGGTGCTTCACCTACCTGGCTGGGAGAAGTGATTTTAAATGTAGTGGAATACTCTGTCCCCAGAGTATTGCTCAAATTACAGCAAAATCTATACTAGAAATTTTTCCTGGGAAAGCAATAAGAGTGAGGAGTTTAAAGTTTTTGGCCAACACTTCTTTGCTGGTAAAAAATTTTGTACTGGCACAGCTGAGCTCATGTGAATTTTGCTGACGTAGAAATGTCTTGAAAAAATGGTATCCCTAAGGAGCATTTCTGCTCTCAGTCCCGGAGATAATTTGTGACTAACTACAGCCAGAGAATTTTTGCTGGTATAGCTTATGTAATTTCTTTGAATGAACTAAAACACCATTTTAGAATTACCTTGGCAAAGCTTCTCAGTGCAGGCAGGACCTATGTGTTGATTAAGAACAGATACACAGGCACACAAAGCAAGCTTTAGAAAAGTATTCTTTGTGATGAGTGCTGAGGACACTGCTCACCTCTCTGCTGGCAAGGGTTAAAGCTGTGAAGTGCCCCTGCTCCTGGGCAGGTACCTCAGCAGATGCTGCAGATCAAAGGGGAGGAGCAGAACTTTCATTACTGACCATGGCAGGCAGCAAAGTGCTGCCTCCTCCCATATGGAGAGTGTCTCAGCCACTAACTAGGGTATAGATTTCTAGTTCTTCTGTCCCTTGGCAATTATGTCCAAGGCTAGTTTAAAGAAATAGCTTATTGAAGTGACATTGGTTCTTTCAATATTAACTCAGGGAAAATGAAAAATTAATGTAATCCCTGTGAATGTGAGCTGAGAGAGAAATGGCTTTGAGCAAAAGTCTGGTGTGGTTGAAATCCAAGAGCAGCCTGAGAAATAGAGAGCTAAAGTAGGGGCTGGCTGGAGGTTTTTGATGGCCTGATCCTACCCACCCTGTTCAGGGGAAATATGCCCATGGTTTTCAATGAGATGAAAGTGTCCAGGTTGTTATCACCGAGGCAGCTTGGTGCTTCTGCCTTGTGTGTGCTGGTGTTGCTCAAGTTGTCCCTTGTGGGTGTTCATCTCTGGCTGGCATGGCTCTGGTTTTGCTGTAGTCCCTGTGTCCCAGCAGGTTCTGGAGTCACAGTATGGTCATGTGGGAATGCCTGGCTGAACAAAGTAGATGAAAATCTGTTCATCTGATAATTGAAGAGAATCCAGCTGCAAACTGGCAAGATGCAGTGCTGCAGCGTGGTTGTAGTTAGCTGAGATTTACGTCACTCCACTGCTCTAAAGGTTTTATTTCCTCTTTGGCATTACAGTAGGACACGTGTGGATTCAAAGTGGTTTTCACCATTCTCTATGAGGAAGGTCATCTTTTTACTCTTTATTTACCCCTAACACTTTGCAAATGAGTGCTGGTCCAAGGGATCTTGGTCAGCCCAGCTGTAAGACCTCAACTCCTCTTACAGGGCAATTCCTCTCTTACTTTGAAGACCTTGCAAAGATCCTGTGTGCTGAACTCAGACAGGGTCTTAATGTCCTAAAGACCATCTACACCTAAAATTACATAACTTGACACAGAAACTCAGTAGAATTTATTTGTACTTCCACTTAGAGCCCATCTGAAGCTCCTCATCCCAAGATGTGCCTGAGCCGCCTCCATCCCCATCTGCACTTCAAATGTCTCAGAATGCAAAAGTGTTTGGAGCAAGAACTTCCTCCCAGGGTAGTCCTGAAAGCCAGCTTAAATTATGGTCCTTGTGTGAAAAATGAATCACTAAGAACCACAGTATACTCTGAGTAGTTTTAAGCCAAGTTTTCATGGTAGTGGGTTGGGGTTTTTTTAAACTTAAACCAGAGATTTTGTAGGCACTTAAAATAATATCACTTTTAAAGTCTGAAGATGAAGTCAGTCTTTTAGATTTATTTGTGGGGAGTGGGTTGGGGCAGATAACTATGATCTGGTTAATAAAGTGTTAACGAGTTGGTATCTTTATGTGGCATTAGCTTCTAAAGCCTGCAGTCAAACCCAGGACTTCAAACCCAGCAGTCATCAGAACAACTTCCACTTCCATCCCTGGTTCTTTCCCTTGCTGGGGAGGAGGAGCAGCTGCCATTCCAGAGACTCCTGACCTGGTTGTTGAGCTGCTTTACAGTTTCTCCTGCTCTCATTCCCTGCCAGAAGGTGACAGGTCTGCATAGGATGGGAAGGATCTGTTCAGCTCAGTCCAGTGTTGCCAGCTTCTGCCACAGCTTGTAGGGAGAAGGACCAAAAACCAAGGAGTGAAACCTGCCAGAGATGCAGTTGGATCATCCTCCCACTGGTTCTGCCAGGCTGAGTTAAAGCAGGAGACAAGTAACTTCTCCAGCTTCCCAGGCTTGTGGTCCAGAAGCCCCATCTACCAGTGTGTTCCATGTGTTAGCCACTGGACCACACCATCCATGCATCCACAGTGTCTGCTTGGAGTGGATGCTTCTCCAAGTTTAGCTGTCTGTCCTCAGCACTTGTTGGCATAGAAACACCCTTTCCAATTAACCTTCTGCAATATACACACATACAGAAATATTCTGCAAACAAATGACCTCCTTTCTGTCTTTCTTTCCCTTTCTTTTTGAGAATGAGGAGTGCATGTGGGTCATAATTTTGGAGCATTTCAGGCTCTCTGCAGAGTGCTGCCAGGCTGTGTAGCTGCTCCACGCTAACAGCAGCAGGCAGACAAAACTCTAAGTGAACAAATGTCCCCTCTCATTCAGCCCTGTCCTCCAAGAGAAGAAAATTATCTGGGCCTAATGCCTGTAAATTGCTCAAAGCAGGAACCAATCAAGTGAGGATTGCTAAACCCAGGGCTTTTGGAAGGTTAGGACAGATCCCTTACAAAGGGACCTGAATTGCTGCCAAATGCCCCATCCTATTGGAAGGAGCAGTCCTGCATACCTGTCACTTCCCATCAGTGCCAGGCTCTTGATGGGCTCATAATGCCTTTGCCAAAGCCAGAGGAGGAGGTGTCCTGGGCCAGCCTTGCTCCTTGCTCACACTGCTGAATTCAAAATCAGGAGGGCAACACTTGGGGTACCCATCTCCTCTTTTCCTCCTGCCTGCGTCCAGCCCCTTGGCAAGATCCATCCCTGAGGAGTAACCATAACATTCCTCTGGAAAGAAAGGGAATGTGATGGACAAGTGCTCAGATCCTGAGGCTTGACCTGAAATGCTCCCACTGGTGAACAAAGCTGGTTCACTGAGGGGAAGGGAGCAGATCAACCACTGAAGATGAACCAGCAAAGCTGAAGTCTAAACCAGGTTTTCCTAGGTCATTTCTAGGATGATATCTTAACCATATAATATCCAGCTGTGCCTTTGGCTAAGGAAATAGTAAGATGAAGTCTGCCAGGGGATATGGAAAACAAGTGCACCCCTCTTTTTGCTCTTGTGAAGGTCCAGGGAGGCTTGCGGTGTGTCTGAAAGGTGGAACAGAGGGAAAGGTCAGTGAGAAACATGCCTGGAATGTGAAGGCTGAAGGTGTGTGCAATTAATTTCATTTCAATATGTTGTTTGGGGTATAAAAAAATGTATGTATCAAATGTGAATAGTTAGTGACTCCAGGAAAACATGGTGCATGCTGTGCTTCGTGTCCCTGCAGAATCATCTGATAGAAAACAGGATGTGTGGTGGCTTGTGTGGCATGGGGGGCTTGAAATAGCATCTAAGTGATGCCAAGATGCACCACACAGGGTGAGTGACAGCCATTTTTGACCCAAGTACCTGCAAGGAGGGTGCTGATTGTCTGCAGTGCCCACAGAGGGGTGGGAAATTCCAGTCCATCCCAGAGGTAGAGTGGCATTCCAGCGTGCTGTGCTATTTTCATTACAGTTTTTGTCAAAAAGATGGATACAGGTGCTGTGTCCTGTTCTTGGTATTAAAATAAGAAAGGGATGGGGTTCTTTTTTTCATTCTCTGTTCTCATCTCAGCATTGACTACCAGAGTGAGCCATCAGCCAGACAGCAGTGCTGATAGATCTTAATTTTCACTGTATGCTTTCACTCACTTTTGTGACAAAGATTACTAGACTAGAAAATAGCCTGCCATTAATCCATTCCACTGGCAATATCAGGACTCGAATGGAAGAGGGAAAATAGCACATGATGTGCCTCTCCAAAGAGACAGCAGCATGAGGGAATGAAATGACTCAAAGCCAAGTTTGGCTGGGAGGTAAAACCCAAGAAATCCATCTTGTGCTTTGTTCACCTGCAGCCCTGCCCTTCAGGTTCATTGTTTGGAGTCTCAGTTCTGCAGGTCTTGGACAATGTTCAGAGTGATGGGGTGCAAATCCAAGCTGCACCAGAGGTGTAACTGGGAGTAAATGCTAAAAACAGATCCAGGCCCATAGATCTAAGGAGATATACCTGGGATTCAACCAAGCTGGAGGATCTAGCATGGCTGTAAAATTATTTGTAGCATGGTGTGAAGGATGTTCAACTATAGATATGTCCATTCTTTCCACATTCCACCAAGGGCTTTCTATATGGTTTCTAGCAGCACTTTATCTTTTTCCTCATTTCCATCTCTTCCAAGGTTTTGTGAGACAAGTAAGCGTGGAATTAAAGTGGAGCATCTGTGCAACATGGGAAGCATTCAGTCAGCAGCTCTAGTTAGGTGCTACCCCAGCCTGGTGTGCTTAAGGCACGTGGATGAAGGAGACAAAAGCTACATTGCAGTGTCCTTGGCAAACATCCCATCCATCTGCCTTCATGCCTCCTCCAGAAAGGTTGGATGTGTGTTCTGCAGGCTGTCAGCAGGGGTTGGGATAAGGCTCAGGCAGAGTGGGACATTTCAGGTGTTGTCAGCACAGCTTCTCCTTGCAAAGGCTGCAGCAAAGGGTCTTGGAACCATGGAATGTTCTGGGTGTTACCAGCCTGTCAGGTTAGTTTCCTGATGGTAACCAGTTCTTCTTGTCTTTCTGCTCTCACAGGTCACTTCTCCTAAATCATTCCTCTAAATAAATAAAGCAATGATTCTAATGAACTGTAAACTTTGAAGATATTCAAAGCCTTAGGGCTCATATCAAAAGATATGCAATCCAGGAGATCTTATGTCTTACTCCTGAGATCCAGGATGAGTTCAGGTGTGGACTCTAAAACCCTAAAGAGTGGAAGACCCACTTCCCTCTGAAGATTTTTCTGCCTATTCCCAGACAGTCACACTGCAGTCTCCATGTCCCTCTCCTTCTGCTTTTATAAACAGCAATGAGGGAATAATGTTGCTGTCAAATAATAAATCATTACACTCCATTTGTAGGGGAAGAAAACAACCTTTGTAACAGGCAGTGAGTAATGCCCTTGCATTGCAATATACAGTGTCTGAGCTGGAGGTAAGCATGGATGAGAAATTCATACATGGGCAGCCCTAAACTGCAGCATCAGATCCAAATGCTGATCACAGATGTTCTTCTGTGCCTGGGTCATGATCTTTAGCCCTGGTGATCAAAAGGCCTGAGGGCTGTGGCTGTTGGTCCTGTTCCCCTGCTGCTATCTGCCTTGTGCTGCCTCCTCAGAGAGTGCAAATCCATGGACTTCAGGGAGGAAACACTGGGAAAACAGAACAAGAGCTCCCTATGATTTGCTCCTCTTATCTGGAAACAGTTTCATGGCTTGGATTGGCTTCTGCCACTCCAGGGAGAGGTGCTTCACCAGCCACCCTTAAACTGCACTGCTGCCCACCCCATCTCAGCCCAACTCCAGCCCTGGCTTTGCCCCGTTGGCATTTGAAGCACTTGGGTTTGGGGTCCATGGCTGTCTGGAGGAAAGGAGATGAACTGGTGTCCTTAACACAATCCCTTTCTGGGTCACTGGAAACTGCCGCAGGAACTGGAGTGACAACCAGAGCTGCAAACTGGGCAAAGGGCTCTCTAACCCAGATATTCCACGTGAAAGCTGAGTTGAGTGGCTCAAACCTGGACATCTGTCACGTCCATCTTCTTGCTGCTCCATTTCCCTGCTCTGCAGGAGAACCAGGGGTGCTCAAATGTGGATGGGGTTTTTTGGCAAAGGCTGCACAGCCCAAGTCCTGGTGCTTTTTCCTACACAAGGTGAGCAGGCTGACCTTGAAGCAGGTGGGAGAAGTGCAAGGTATGTGTATTTTCCTTTCTCTAGCCCCCTTTATGTCAAAACCCAGCCCAAAAAATGGGCCATCAGACACCTTTCTCATAGAATCATAGAATTGGCTGGGTTGGAAGGGACCTCAGAGATCATCAAATCCAACCCTTGATCCACTCCCACTGCAGTTCCCAGCCCATGGCACTGAGTGCCACATCCAGGCTCTTTTTAAATATCTCCAGGGATGGAGAATCCACCCCTTCCCTGGGCAGCCCATTCCAATGTCTGATCACCCTCTCAGTAAAGAAATTCTTTCTAATATCCAACCTAAGCCTCCCCTGGCACAACTTGAGACCTCTTGTGCCCTCTTGTCTTGCTGAGGGTTGCCTGGGAAAAGAGACCAGGAACATCCGCAGAACCTTCCTTTAAAAGTGAATCTGTATATTCATGGCCATGACAGTTTCCTTCTCTCCCTACATCTATTTTAATGCACTTTGGCTCTTCACCCACTGGAGTCCAGATCTGAAGTCTGTAAATTTCTCTCTATCAGTGACCTTTCAAATTGACCCCTAGGATGGTACAGTCTCAGAGAAACAAATTGGAGCATCATTTTTTATTTTAATGGATGTAAACTCTAGCAAATTTCTAAACTTTGCTTTTTTTTAAAAACCTAGGATGATAAGAAAGCTCCTTAATGGAGATGTACCCACATACCTTGCTTACACAAAATCTCCCATTATGATCCATTAGCACTTTACCAGAGTGAGGAATGAAGTTCTTGATCTTGTGTCACTTCTCATTTCCAAGCTAACCTATAAGCTTCTTGAGAGATAATTTTGTAAACATTCGTGACAGATTGTTGAAAATGTCTATTCATTTTTTCCATATCCAGTAAGGAATCCCAGGCCCAGAGCAAGGAAAGGCCAGCAGGATATGCTGTTGAAAGCCTTGTGGGATTTCTCCAAGCTCAATGCATTTTCTGTCATGTCATTGGTATGCTGGTAGCAGATCTGTTATAAAGAAATTGTCCTCATCTTTTTCAGGAACATCTTCTGTATGTAAATCTTGGCCAGTAATTACCACATGTAACCAAGGAGTTTTGCTAATGAGCAAATGAAACAAATGACCCTGGTTTTCTTCTGCCTTGGTTCATTAGAGTGTTTTGGTCTCAAAATCCAATTGCAGATACTTTGGCTCTCTGCTAAGTTTTCCTTCCAATCTCTTTTGTAGGTCCATTCTCAGAACTGTATTTCAGTAATCTGTTGACAACAGTGCAGTTTCCTCTGGGCCACTAATTTATAGGCAAGAAAACAAATGGCTCTTGCAGACAATCGGAGGAGAAGAGTAAGCAAATAAAAAAAGCAGATGGTAAGTAAAGTCTCCAAACGTGATTCAGGTTCTTAAAGAGAGTAAGTTCACTGCATTGAACACCTCCAGTATGTTATGAGAAGCATCTATCCTGAGCAAAAGGTGGACAAGGCACAGTAATGACACCTGATTGAAATTCAGAAGGAAAACAGTGATGCAGCTTCTACAGCAAAAGCTGAGAATCTCTGGAGATGAAGCACCAATTATTTTGATGACTACCCACTCAGCTGCAACAAGCAGAGTTTGTTTGGATTCTTTCATGAATCAAATATCCATGTTCAAGGCTGCTTTTTTTTTTCCCTGTAGTGAGGAGCTGTAGGTGAGAAGTGAAAACCTCCTACAAAATCTCATGTCTCAGCTCTCCTGTGCAGGAGCTCAGAGCTCCTTCAACCCCAGGCTCAGAGTTAGGGCAGGGATGAAGTAGCAAAGCAGTGGGCTGGTAAAACCAAAGAGCAGAGGTCATGCCTGTTATATTTCTTCAGAAATCCAACTTATCTGTTCCTCTTTGCTGTCCTGGCACTCCTGCAATTTCTCCTCCCCCTTGGGAACAGCTTTCTAGCTGAAGAGGCAGGGAATGAGCCACCAAAATATTCCCCCCATTGGCTGTTTCTCCATGCTGACCTCCCTGAATCCTAAATGTTGCTCTTCAGTGGTGTGGGCAAAACCTGGAGCCTTTGGAGGTCCAGGATGTAGGAAGGATATGGTGCAATATTAAATAATTTTAATGTTATTACTTAACCAGTTCCTGTGCAGCTACATTTTCTTGAATGTTTATTTTAGTGTCGAATTCCTAGAGTTTAGAGAATCTAGAGGGATCCCAGTGGTTTGGCTGTGCAAACAGTGATGGAGAAAATACTTAAAAGCCTACTTAGTTCCCACTGAAGTCAGGAAGCAAATTTCAATGAGATTGGACCTTCTATAAATGTAAGACTGTGGTGGCCTTGTGCATGTATGGCTTTTAGTAAGAGAGCAGGCATTGAATATATCCATACAAGCTACCTCAACAATGTTTAGCATTTCAGAGATGGCCACCCAGGAATGTTTTGCAGCCAGGATAGTAGTTCCTTCCATCCCAAACTGTGTGCCATGCCTGCCCATGGCTATGCTCAGTGTTAGCTACATGATCCTGAAGAAGAGAAGGAGAGGACTGCTTTCATAGGTCTTGAAAGTATTGAATTATTGCAGGATTTAATGTTCAGAAGATGAAATTACTCTTTCGAGTGACCTCAAATGCAATAAAGAACCAGGACTAGTCAGTGCAATGGCTTTATTGCAGAAAATCACAAAATGATGTACTGTAGCAACACAAACTCATCACAAATTACCTTGAGTAATGAACCATGAAAAATACTAAACTGTGTATTTCTGGGGGGAGGATGCCCGTGGTGGGTAAAATATATACATAGATCCTCTGAGAAAATTGTAGGTGTGATTTAGTTGCATTTGCTATTTCCTACTGAGACTCAATCATACTGGGTAGACCACAGTGATACCTGAGGCAAAATTCCCAAGTGTATCAGTGAGTGCTGAGTGTCATTGCTATAAATTAGTGGAAATGGCCTGTCTGGGTCAAAAGGTATGATCAGCTATCAGAATTATCTGCATTTTCTTTTTGGTTCACGTTTTCTGCATCCACTGTGTCTCGGGGTTTGGTTCTGGTTCAGTCTTTGTCTTAAGTCCTGCTTTTTCTCTGGAAAATACAGAGGCATGGCTTCCCAGCTGATATAAATGTGTGCAGTTCCATCACTTCAGTGGAGCTCCACTGATTTATATCCTAGCTAGGAGATTCTTGGTGAGATTCATCAGTGTAACCTCTTCATATTAACTGAAATGAGAGAAGATAAAATGCACAGTGGCTTTAACTTCACTACAAATCACTTTTTTTTTTCAGGCAGTGGGGCTTCTCACAGAGAGATGCATTAGGAGTACATTGAGCCATTTTTTTTTTTTTTTTTAGGGAAACCTTGGCCAGACCAGGATATCACTTCTATGAGGGGATTAAATCACTTTTCAGAAGGGCAGGCAATGGTGTGACAACTGCAGGGGAGTGTCTGGGGTTGATGTAAGAACACTCATGGCTTCACCCAGCTCCATCAGTGTTCCAATGGCAACACTGCAAAGCCAAAAAGGCTGAGACAGAGGGAAGAGGGGAACAAGGATAACATCCTATTTGTACCTTAGGTAGAGCTGCATGTCCAAGAGAACTGAAATAAGGTAAGAGAAAGCTGGCTGCTGAGCAGAAAAGGCAGGGAGCCTATAAAAAGAAATGCTCTCATCACCCAGTGCATTGCAGTTGTGCAGAAAGGGTCAGCAGGAGAGTGTGAGGACACCTCTGCAGCCTGGGCTCTGCTCCTCATCTCCAGCTGTGCCCTACATGCACTGAACTCAGAGCAACCCCTGTACAACTTAAGGGAAATTCTCCACACAGATGGGAGCAGCTGTGCAATGGGTGTCTGGTTGGGAAAGGCCTTCAGGTCACCTGCTTTCCATGCCACCACTTGCCACAAACCACAGGTGCTTCCAGATTGCTTTGAAACTGGAGCTGTGTGGGACCCCAGTTGCAATGTGCAGGGGCAGCTGAAGCCCTTGAGGAGGTCTTGGGTGCTGGCAAATATCTATAATAATATATATATATACATAAAATGCACTGAGAGGCTCCCGAGGAGATATTTACATTCCCATGCCATGGTTGTGTAAATCTGGTGGAAGCCAAAATACAGAAGTGCTGGGTGTGCACAGTTCAAGTCTCCATGTTACTCCTCCCCTTCTGGGGAAGCACTGGTGAATGTTTTTGTAGAGCTAACAGGGCATAGAGCCATCTCCCAGCCCTTTCAGGTGGTGCATAATAAAGCTCAGAGGGTTGACTCTTGAATTAATTAGTTAACTGCAGTGAGAATCATTTGGAATGCAAAGATACTGTAATTGATACATTATTTTTATTTCTAAAAGGTAAAGAAGTGAGTCTGAACTAACAGCAGATTTGATTTGTCTCACAGCTGGGTGGATTTGATCCAGTCTATTGAGGAGATCAACATCAAGCCCAGCATTTTAGTTATTAAATATTTATAGAGCAACTACGAGCCATATTTGATAGAAAGTTGCTAGCATGCTAGTGCTGCTGCAAGAAAATCCTACCTGGAAGAGGGTGGTTATCAGACTAGACAAGATGGACAAAAGATGTGTTGGGAGGCAGATGGGAATGGAGGCACAGAGTAAGGGAGTCACTTGTCCAGGGTGACAAAGCTGGAGACTGAAATCTGATCTGAAGGGTAGCAAGATTGTTCAGCTGAGCTTAGCCTAGAATAGTTAAAGTTGGATTTCTTTCTCATAGATGTCATCCACAAATTCCTAGGTTAAAGCTGGGAAGTGCTGGATACATTTTGGAAGACACTATGATGTGGGAGTTTGGAATGGGTGAGAGTGATGGGTACCTCATGGCCCCCAGGTGTACAAACCTGAGGGATCTTCTGAGCCCTGAGCAAGATCCCACCCATGGGCTCTCTGAAATTCCATTTTTAAAATCTTTGACTAAAGTTGAGGGTTGTTGCTAACAGTAACTTGAACTTCATGGATATCAACTCCCATTTTTCCAACTGTGAATCACTGAAAAAGGAAAGAAACCTGAAACTTGAAGACTTCATCTCTTTTGGGAACCAGGCAAAATAATGTAGAATTTATTCCTATTTTTATTCCCCACGAAACAATTATTTAAAATGGTGAAGATAAACACTGCAAATTTTCAGGCTTCCTTTATCTTTGAACTTCACCCCAGGATTCTGAGGATGAAGGTGTGAGAGCAGAGAGGCTGGGACAGGGACCAGGCACACCATGACTGCCTGTTTGCCAGAGAGCCACAAAAAGCCACAAAAATTTGTCTCTCAACCCCTCAGAGCACATGATGGTTTACTGGCAATAATCTATGTGGCTACAAGAACTTCAGAGCTCACAAGTCATATGTTTATGCCACTGCCCTTTGTAAGCATCTGTTTTAAATATGCATTGATTGGGCACGCACTGCTATTATTTATCAAAATGTTCTCATCTCCTAGCACTTAATAACAATAATAAAGATTAATTCTAAGCTCCAACACAGAAAAAGGCTTCACAGCTATATATTTATTTTGCAAGTTTAATTAAGGCTGTTTGTTACAATAAAAATTAATGTTGTCTTCCTAAGTGCAGCACAGCCAATATGAAATAACTGAATTTCATGCTGCAGGTGTCTCCAGCACTGGGCTGGAATCAGTCACAAAGAGATGATACCCTGGATGCATTTGTGTTTATATCTTTTTGAGCTGATGAAGTATAAGAGAACACAGTTCCTGCAGTTTTGTTTCTGTGGGGGTAAATGGGTGGTCTGAACCACTTTGTTGAAATCCAACTCCTCTTGGATTGAACCCAAAATTAAGGAAGGGATTTAAAGTATAAATGAAAGGGGGGAAAAACTGTTTGCAGATATATTGTAATTAGTCCTTGATGTTATTTGAAGCAGAAACTTTGTCTTAAAATGGGCTAGAAACTGCCAGGTGGTGAGTCAATCCATTTCTTACCTCCAGCAGCACCATGCTGATGATGGTCAGTCTGAGCTTTTGTGTGAGGGGAGGGCACAGGGGTGCTCACAGTGATGGAGGGAACCAGGATTCCTGTCCAAACCCAACCAAAATCACAGACTGGGCTGGATCAATGCATTAGAGCTGTCTCTGGAGAGCTGCTCTCTTTATTCCCAGCCAAAACTTCTTAAGCCCTCAGTGCTGGACCCAGCCACTGGGTCTTCTGGTGATTCCCCAAAACACCAGCAGAACCATGAGTGGTCATTGCCCTTGCACATGGTTTTCTGCCACTGTTCCAAACCAAAAGATGGTTTCAAACAGCCCCAGCACCTTCCCCATGCCCACTCCTGGTAGGACCAGCTGTGTCTGGACAGACCCAGCCCATGGGACCTGCCACACAGGAGCTCCCAGCATCTCATCCTCCATGGGATTTTGAAAGCAGTGGTCTCTGCTGCTGATGCTTCACAGTCAAGAGAAATGGGTAAAACCCCCTCATGCTTTCCATATGTCTCTGGAACTGAAGGCTTTGGCCTTTCCCCTTGCAAGAAGCAGATGGCATATCCTATTACTGCTAAGAGGTTTCAAAGTAAGATGTATTTGATTCGCTTTCTTTAAATCAATAAGTCTCAAATGTTCTTTGGATTTGCCATCTTGATGTGCTCACTTGAAACTGGTGTGAGTATAAGGTTGCAAAGACCCAAGGATGATCATAATAAAGGACACCAGACACAACCTGTCACTTCTTTTTTACTGTGAGTGCAGGGTCTGCATCTCCCAGTCCCTTAGTTTCCTACCAGTGCTCCACCCCCCTCCTTCCAAGCTTACTCAGCTCTTGAGTACAAATTTGCAGCTACCTTACAGAGTAAGACAGTGAGTTTGAAGCCTTTTTTAATTCTTTTTTCCTTGTTTTTTCCTTCTTTCTTTTTTTTTCCATTTTTCTTTCTTTTTTTCTTTTTCCTCTTTTTCTTTTTCCTCTTTTTCTTTTTCCTCTTTTTCTTTTTCCTCTTTTTCTTTTTCCTCTTTTTCTTTTTCCTCTTTTTCTTTTTCCTCTTTTTCTTTTTCCTCTTTTTCTTTTTCCTCTTTTTCTTTTTCCTCTTTTTCTTTTTCCTCTTTTTCTTTTTCCTCTTTTTCTTTTTCCTCTTTCTTTTTCCTCTTTCTTTTTCCTTTTTCTTTTTCCTCTTTTTCTTTTTCCTCTTTTTCTTTTTCCTCTTTTTCTTTTTCCTCTTTTTCTTTTTCCTCTTTTTCTTTTTCCTCTTTTTCTTTTTCCTCTTTTTCTTTTTCCTCTTTTTCTTTTTCCTCTTTTTCTTTTTCCTCTTTTTCTTTTTCCTCTTTTTCTTTTTCCTCTTTTTCTTTTTCCTCTTTTTCTTTTTCCTCTTTTTCTTTTTCCTCTTTTTCTTTTTCCTCTTTTTCTTTTTCCTCTTTTTTTTTCTTTTTCCTCTTTTTTTTTCTTCTTCCTCTTTTTTTTTCTTCTTCCTCTTTTTCTTTTTCCTCTTTTTCTTTTTCCTCTTTTTCTTTTTCCTCTTTTTCTTTTTCCTCTTTTTCTTTTTCCTCTTTTTCTTTTTCCTCTTTTTCTTTTTCCTCTTTTTCTTTTTTTTTTTTTTTTTGGCTGCAACTGTTTCTAAATGCAACAGTGTTCCTCTGGGCAAAACAATCTGCTGGCTCTTGAATATCCACAATCAGAAGAATTTCAGCAGCTCTGGCTTTACCCAGCAGAGGGCAAAACCACTCACCGGCAGCCGGGGCAGTCCAGAAGCCCCTTCCCGCCCCTCCTTTCCTTAAAAACCAAATGAACCATCCCCAGCCCTCAAGGATGGTGCATGCAGGATGCAGTTTGGCCAAGGGGCCCTTTGTGTAGATGGGTCCCTGTGCAGGGGATGGGGCAGAACCCTCAGGAACTGGGCAGGGTGTTTTCATCATCTGTCACTGATCAGCCTTTTCTCTGTGTCTTGAGTTTCATAAAGTGTGAGATTAAGGATCCTTTCTGCTGTGAGAGCAGGGAGCAGAGATGGCTCTTGGTGCAAAGAGCATGAGCTGAGGGTAGGGCAGGCATGCATGGGGAAGGTCCAGGTTTCAGCTATTTCTGCCATAATCTTCCACCCCATTTTACAACATTCTTGCTTATCCTCCCACCCCAGGCATCGTCTGTGTATTTCTGTACATGGATAGCTCACAATCACTGTGCCTGCCCAACCAAAAGGGGAGTTTTCAGGGTGAAACTTTCTAGGACCAAGCTGACCCCCTGCAGCTGTTGAGTTCAACATGAGCAGATGACTTCTTGTTTGCCATGGAAGTGCTTAAGTTGGGCTAAAATCCCTCTGCCTTGGTATGCACCAAGAGCACTAAAGGATGGTGAAGCAAATTGTACTAGGAATGGGCTGAGTAATTCACAAAAGTCCTTGTCCTCATCCTAAATTGCCAGGCATTGCCTTGTTTTGTACAGCAGAAGATTTTGATCCTTTCCAAAGCTCTTTGCATAAACTGTTGCTAAAAGTTATTCCTTCCTCAAATCTGTTTGAGTTCTTGGCTCAAAAACGAGACCGTTTCTATCTGTGCTTTGTAAAGTTATGATCAAGTTCTAATCAAAACACTAACCCCAAGGTATTTCCACATGCTCTGCCAATAACTAGCAGAGACACTAAATATGATTTGATACCTTAGAGCTCCTCCAAGTCTGATTCTCATTGAGATGAAAGCCTTCAGGCACTGAGAATTTGGCTCCTAAGCTGCTGACAAAAATCTAATCAGAAATAGGGGTGGGATTCCCAGCAGTTCCCGAGAGATCCTCTCCTGGCTATGAAATGAGCATTTAGGGTTTCGTTCCTGGCAGTTGTCTTTTTGGAAAAATAAAACCTGACATTTTAATGCAGGGCCTTCATACAAAAGGAGGTTTTTAGTGAGCAGAGAGATCTGCAAAACCACACGCAAAAAGAAGAGAAGGAGGGAAAATCAGACGGAGGAAACATCTGCTAAAGTTTTCCTGTTATTTCAGGAATGTTTGTACAACTTCAGCATTCTCTAACTCTTTTTTATGCCACGGACAAGATCACCTCATGTCCCACCCCCCATCTCTCCCTGCTTGCATTTGCTTACACAGAAAAGCAATACCAGGAATGTACTTCATGCATCTGAGTTCTGTTTTAATGGGGCTGAGCAGCTGGAGACAAGAGGGGTGCTGCAGATCTCTGGTCTCCAGCATGCTGCTGGCAGTGGCTTTGCCAGCCACCACTGAAGACCCTCTGAATCTTTTCATCCCCTCTTGCAGCTGTTAAAGCAGAGTGAATTATGCAGTGCTTCATAACCTAGGACTAAACCCTTTGCGTCCAGCAGAGAGAAAACACCCCCAGGACTGAGGCAACCTTGTGTTTCTTGTTATGAAGTTAATGCAAAAGGCTGGTCTCATTAAATTTTTAGTAGCAGTTGGGTTTAGATCTGTGCATAAAAAGTGCTGAATACTGGTTTGATTATTGAATTTGCTCAGACCTTGCTGAAATCATAATAGATGGAGTGCATTATGTTTAGGATAAAAGGTAAAAACTCACTTGGATTGTCCTGGTGCCATCATAAATGAATCATCACTTAGCTATTAAAACCCCTGCTCGATGAGGCAGTTTAGAGCAGAGTGAAAAGAAGCACTGACTGATTCATGGAACACTATCAGAGCACATTTGTCTGCCTGTTTGCAGGGAAACATCCAGGAGGTTGGATGGAGTTGGATGCACTTCAGCTGGAGAGCTGGGAGAATGTTCCTGCTGGTTGTATCTACCTACATCCAGGTAGACTGAAAATATCTCCCCTGTGCAACCAGGAGGGAAAAAAGTAAAGAAAGTTTCAATCATTCACTTTGGTGCTCACCAAGGGACAGGTTGTTCCTCTGGCTGATCTGGCACCTGTTGTCCCCACAGTTTCTGACCCTTCTACCAAATTGTCTCAGTTTCTTGAGCAGCTTTCTGAAATGACTCCCCTAGCTGGGTTTTACACAGTAACATGGGGTCTTGATCCTGTTACTAATCCTCTAAGGATTTTCCCCTCCTCCATGCCTGTACAAGAGACATAACAAAATCCATCCTGTAAGGAAATGATTTTTTTTTTTTCCTGCTCAATCAGAAACATATGATATTAACCTTTGGGGAAAAATACATCAAGTTTTACATTCGCTTCTACAGTAACATTAGGAATTGATTTTAGGACAGACTTTAGCAGTACTACTTAGTACTTTAGCAGTACCATAAAAATAGGTATCAAGTTACGAGTATGGGAATCATTGCCTAGATACCCTAAGAGCAGGTAATATGGGAAAACCTTAAATAGGGAGAGGCTATGTATGCAAGTTAGAGAATGTAATTTAGTGTGGGAATGGCTGAGCTTAACACCCATATTCAGTCCTTAAGTATGTTCAGCAAACTCATTTCCAGAAGCCTATGTTAATAAGCTGTGTGGTGTTTTTCTTCTCATTAGACAGACTTGACTCCTCCTTTCCATTACCATTGCAGGCCAAGGGAGGAATTTTTCCCCCTTGAGCCCAAGGAATGAGTAAAAATTGTACTTACAAAGCTCTCCCCAAAAGCTGCCTTTCCTCTGCCCCCCATTTCCAAGTGGGAGCAGGGAGAGGGAAGGAGCTGGTCCTGTCCAGAGCTGCTCTGGAGATGATGGGCAGTGCAGAGGCTGTGGGCATTGGGCTGTCTGGACGAGGAAAAGCCTGGGTCTCTGTTTTTATAGATGCCAAAATATCCTGCTTAAATACATTTAAAAAGAACTAATGCAAACTTAGGTCTCCCTTAACTTCTACACTTCAAACTCCAGCAGTGTCTGCTGGTAGTTGTAAGCTTCCTTCTAGCAAGGATGCTGCCCCAACCCTCCTTCTCATCATTTGTTCCTCACTGTGACATTACCTGTGTGCTCTCTCACATGCCAACAAGCAATGCCTGGTACATCTCCTCTTCTCACACAGCTGCCTTCCTGCTTCATGTGTAACATTTAGGCACTGGTTCTTTTTCCATCTCCATAAGAAGCTACCTGCTCTTATATTTATCCTGAGAAGGGGTAGTTGGCCATGCCACCAATTTCAAGGCAGGTTCTCACAAACCTCAGAGTATCAGGTAGCAGAGACATAAAAGTCCCTGCAATGTGGGATCAGCCATGGACATTGTACAGACTAACATATAGAAAAATAGAGTCAAAACTCTGTTTCCTTTCCATGCATGTTTATGGATGTATCAGTGCACATGGCTGTATCTCAGAAAGCAAGTTCTTTGAACACGAATGGAATATAAATAGAAATCTACTGGCTGAATTTGAGACAATTCAGAGACCCACTGATGCAAAAAAAAGTTTGCAAAGTTTTCTTCCCATTATAAGTCTCTGACAGCACTCCTCTCAAAATGCCAGATATGGAAACTAATTAGTGAGCATAGAATAATCCAAATCTTATATCTCAGGAACGTTTTGCTGTATTTATTTTTTTCCCCACAAACAAGCAATCTTTAAGAAGTTGGGTTCTGCTTTCTGTCAGAAGCAAATTAATACCCTTCATTTCTTCTTCCCTGCTTTAGAAGGTTTTGTGTAACCTCAGTAACAGATCGGAGAATGCAGAGAGATTTCCGATCGATTTGCGTCTGACATTTGTTTGCATTGCTTCAGAGTTGGGTCATTTTATTAGATATCCTTCAGATACCACATAAAACATCCACCAGAGCCCATGGGATAGCTTGCAGCTTGCCTCTGCAGGGTCTTTGTTATCCTTGAGAAAGCAAAACCCCTTTAAATAAGAACAGAGTGACGATGCGATTCCTGCTCACACCTCCTCCATCTCTTGGCCCCTGATCCTAGTGAGTTTTGAGCTTATTGATTTCTTTGAAAGATGCATCTGGAGTTTCAGCCAGAAAACAGGCTGGATCTTTAGTTTAGTGCACTTGGAGTTATTTACTGCATTGCCCTGAAACTGACATGAAGGTTCTCCAAAGAAATTGGGATCTGAAATGTAATGGCCCCGCTTACATTCAGAGATTATGCCCTGGCAAATGATTTACTGCACACCAGTTCTGAGACCTGCAGAAGGCCCTCCTAGAGTTCCTCCTGCTCCTATGTTTCTGGAGACCAGCCAGGCCAGAAATACAGGAGCAGGAGGAACTCTAGGATGTGATCCTGGCAGGGGTCTGTTGTGGCACTGAGCTGCGGGACAGCCCCTGAGCCCCCTCCTCAGCACTGCATGAACCCAGAGCTGGGTGCTGGCTGGTGAGGAGGGGATGCTCATGGACTGTTAGCAAAGGTGACAGATCCTTCAGGTCTCACTCAGTTGCCAAAAGGTGCAAATTGCACTGCTCACCTCTCCAGGAGAAAGCCATTCAGAGAAGCAAGGGGGTTAACAGATCAAGACAGAATTTGTTTTATATCAGCTATGGCAGCTGCAAGTTCTGCTGGTTCCTGTCTATTATCAGGAAGTTTTATTAGACCAGAACTTCAGTTCAAGTGTGACTATAAAAATGTGCATTTCTACTAAGATAATAATCAATGGTACCCTCTACACTCTACAAACACTGTTCTGAATGGCAGGTTGGACACCATGTTTCTGAAGCTGCTATTCTAGCATGTTTCTCACTGGATGTAAATCATTGCTCAGAGGAACACTAACTTCTCAGTTTTTAGCTAAAAGTAGTATTTTTTTTCTGGAGGCATATTTGGACACTTTATATCAGTCATTAATAATGCAGAAACAAAGCATCAATTAGTGAGAAAGAAATATATTCTCTGGTTTGTAGGTCTGCTGAGTAACCTCAGTCCTAGTTGGAGGTAACAGATGTTGTGGGTGTTCTGCACTTCTAAAATATCCTTCCCATGGTCCTCAGGCAAGTGAATAGGCCTAATTTAAATTAAGAGATTCTTCTGTTTTCTGATGTATCATATGGATTCATTTTGATGACTCATTAGTAAATTAATCTGTTGATCCTTAAACTCTTGGATCAATGAAAGACATGCCCAGGAGTGTCTGGGTGCTACCATGGCTATGAAATTTAGTTCAGTGGTTGAGCTGCTTTTGGTTTTTTAATGCATTGCTTTGCTTTGGCTGTAAGGCCAGCATCTTGCAGAGCTGGACCTTACCCAGACGCCTAAATTAAAAGTAATTTTACATTCTCTCATGTCTTTCCTTTTATGACTAACACCAAGGAAGTCAGGTGGTCTTTGGTCAAGCTATGTTGATTATCTGCATTATTTTACTGTTGTAAATGTGTAGCTTCCTTCTATGTCCTGGCTAGGATGATCAAGGGGTATTTTTTCTTGATCTTTTGAAAGATGAGGGTCAAAAGTCCTTAATGCAGAAGGATGGTTTCCCTGTCTTCAAACAGGAGCAATGGCTTTAGGCTGTAATCCAGTTTATTTGGAGATAATGGCTGAAAACTGGATTGTGAATGTCTGTTGAATGCTGAAGTAAAAGTTGTGTATCTTTGTACTAAGCAAAAAGAACTGACTTAAGTGTTTCCAAAGAGAAGGAGTCCTGAGGTCTTGCCTGTTGTCCCAGTAGTGTCTGGAAAAGTCTCTTTCTCTTGTTGTGTTGTATTGGGTAGAATAAAAGTGGCCTCATTAGTTACAAGCTCCATATGATAAATTATAGATCTAAAAATATCCACCACATTCAGATGGTGTAATGAAACACATTTTCTCCTAGGAGCAGAAGAAAGAGAAAAACTTGATAAGTAACAATTGGATAAGACATCTGCTGAGACTTCTGTGCTGTTTCTGCTGAACATTAAGCACAATTAATTGCCTGTGTGAAATGTCACCCTCACCAGCCCCATCCCTAGGTGTGCAGTAGGATGTGTGCGTGGCCATGGAGCTGCAGAAACTGAGTCACCTTTTGCTGCCAGCTCCATTTTGCAGCCTTTTGCTTTTTAGAAGGGGACCTGCTAACTCCAGGCACCCTGTTTTGTGGAGCTAAAGCATTTCTCAGCCCTTTTTGATTGAATTTGCTTCCTCTGCCAGTGACCTTTAGGGAGCTACAGACTCACTGCCTTGCTGACATCCTTTGCATGGGATTTACATTCCCTGGGGAGCACTGGGAGGAGGGTGAGGAACAGGGTGAGGTTGGGCATCTCCTGCCAAGGATCAGTTATGAAGCTGGGTGGGCCCAGGGGAGGGCAGGGAGCCACAGGGAGCATGGCAAGAGGACAGGGATGGTCCCAGCTAGGAGTGGGGACAAGGACTCAATAACTCCTGGATTTTGAAAAAGCTCCTGAGCCAAACTTCCCACCCAGCAGCTTTATGCACATTTCCAAAGCAATCTCTTGCACTGAAGAGCACTAAAGAGATGTAGACACGTAAAGAATGGAACCTTATATTAGGTACAGAAACTCAAAACTGAGGAAGCTGCTGCTGGAAGCCCCAAGGTCAACTCAAAGCTTGTTCAGGAACTGTGTTTCAACCAAATGCTTCTTACTTAGAACCTCACTGGATGCCTCAGCCTGTTCTTACCACCAGCAGAGATGATCATCAGTGCAGTCCCAAATATTCCCATGGGATTGGCTTTGCTGGCACAGTCCATGCTGCATTTCCAGTATTAATTCATATTAAGACATGCATCAGGTGTCATACCATACACCCATTTTATCCCTTCTGTCCCCACAGTCATAAATCCTTAGCTCTATTGGCCATAAGTGGGGGGGTTTGTCTGTGTGCCTCCTGTAAATAAATGGGTTTGGTATCACTAGAAGTTTATGATTTGCCTCAACTTCAAGCTCCCCTGCTCTGTGTAGGATAGAAACCAGCAAAACTAATTAATGGTTCTTTGGGTGCACTAATACTTCCAAGTCTTTTCATGCTCTTGTTTAAATAAGTAGTGTACAAGCAGACTCACAGTCAAGGATGTCAAATGCTTTTTTTAATCTGCTGAAGCAATGGTCCTGGGGTGTGTTGCTCACAGGGTGATGGCAGGCAAGCTGCTGCCCTGCACTTCTTACTCTCTCCAGCCATTTACTGCAGGCCAGAAGCTTCCATGACTAAGAAAGAAATTTGCTCCCTTTCAGACAGACCTATTAAAAGAAAATTATTTTCAAAGTAATTCTTATCTCATGATGGGATTGCTGAGTTAGAGCGTATTATGGGAAAGGAAATGGCAAATGTGTTGGCTTTTCTTCCCATTAGAATTCTTGTTTTATTACAATTGCCATGAATGCACACATAAATTTTTCTTTTTTAATTTTTTAAAAAATGAAACCATCCTGCCTTAGGCATCAAAAATCAGCTAAAGTTAGCAAAATTAAAGAGCAGACTGCTTAGGCAGGGCTGCAACAGGTAATGGCAATTCCTTCTTTTTGGCTGTGTAACTGATTCCCAGGCACAAGCAACAGGGAGGCACTGAAGGATGACACCTCCCCATGTCCAGGGATGCCCAGAGGGGGAATTCTTGCTAGCAGGTCCAGTACACTGACCCCTCTCCTCATCCCACCCCAGTCTGTCACCAGGGTGCATATCCATAATTATCACAGGGCTGTCTACTGGGGGAATCACCAGGTGAATCCTGGGATCTCTGTCTGCAGATAAGGGCCCTGGCTGCAAAGGGACATCAGTGCTCATGGGTTTGTGCTGTCCCACAGGCAAAAAAGCTTGTTAGGTGCCTTCTCATCCTTGGGAGAGTTTGTGTTTCTGGATCTTGTCTCCCACCACCCAACATGTTGCTTGGCTGGGCCAGGGAACATCTCAGTCCCCCTCTCATGCTCTCCTGATGGATGTGGTGCCCCTGGCTGCAGATGTGCAGAGCAACTGAGCTCTGCAAGAAGAAACTGAGCTGTGTTTTCACTTACCTCCAGTTTTTAAACCAAAACAGTAAATCTAAACGTGTTTTGGTTGCTATCACAAATGTCCAAGGCAATGGTGTGGAAATAATATGTGGCTTAAAAAAGAAATCAGAAGAAATACTTTTCTTGACCTCTCAGGTACTGCAGAACATTAGTCCCCTAACACCTTCCTGCAGAAGTTGTGCAGGCAGGACTTTTTGGTGTTGTATACTGAGTGTACACCAGATGCTTGGGATTTCTCAGATGGGACTGAGGGCTGTGCACAGCCCCTCTGTCATTCCAGCTGTGCACAGCATCATGCTGCACACCTTCCCAGGGGATGCTGACCCAGGAGTCTGCAGCAGCCAGAGCACTGAAACCTTTTCCTGTTGACAAAAAGCTTCATCATCTCTTCTCCTACCTATAGTTTCCTTCCCCAAAAGCTTCTGCACATAACAGGACACAAATGTGAAAGCAGGAAACCAGCTGACACACCCCAGCTGACCAATAAATCACTGGCCCCTGTGTCTCTGGTGATGGGCCCTGATAAACAGCTGCCACTAAGCTTTCCCTTCTGACTCCTTATCTCTTCCAAAATCCCTTTTCCATGGAGCTCAGCCCCTTTCCTCCCTGGCACAGCACAGCACAGCACAGCACAGCTCTCCCCATGGCATTGCAGCAGCCAGCTCAAGGACACAGCCTTGGGTTCCTTTTTCAGAGGTCTCTCTGCTAAGATGAACCATTCATGTATTTTAATGCTCTTTTTTTGTGAATAAGCAAACAACCCCCCCCTAGATCTGTACATGCAGCTGCTTCTTATGGGATGGGATGGGATGGGATGGGATATGATACTCTCCAGCCCTGGGAGGCAGAAACCAGCTGAAGTGTGCACCAAGAGCTTGGGTCATGTCTTGGTTTGCCTCCTGGAATGCAGACGAGGAGCCACGTTGGTATGAAGCCTTTTTGCTAACCTGGCTCCTCCTGGATATGGAGCAGGAAACCATTTTCCTCCTCTTTAAAGTCCTGGTGTAATTTGAAAGTCAAGCAGTATGCAGATTGGAACACGTTAGTAATGCCTGGAAAGTAATTATGGCATACATTATTATTTTAATATTTACTAAGTGCTGACAGTATAATACTTTTAATAAAACTTTGGGGAGGGTAAAATATGGGCCACAAGGCATGGTGAGATGAAGATAGCCTTCTGAAACCACTCATTTATATTTCAATTTTATAGTCACTTTCCTGTGACCTACTTTTAATCATATATTGGTTTCTTTGTGTCTCAAATTATGCAAGGTGGCTAATTATTTTCATTTAAAGTTTTTTTTAATGGAAGAATGCAAATAATACCTCTGCCTACTGCAGGAACTCTGAACTTCTTGTTGAAAAGCAATTTACCATTGTGTTCAAGAGCAGTGGAAGATGTTTAGCTCTGCCAGAAGTTGGAACTCTTCCTTTTCACTGACTGTGATCATGTAAGAGCAACATGTCAAGGGTTATGAGGAGATCTCTGTGTTTAAAAAAGAACCGAAGAGACTAAATTTCTTTTGACCTGTGGATTTTTTTTTCCTCTACAGTGAGGGGAGTCTGCTAAAGTAATTTTGCAAAATTCAAGAGCAGCTTTGCAATATTCTTTGGGTCTGGCAGGTTGGATAATCTAATCCAATCCAGATTTGCTACTGATCTTTTCCTGCTCTAAGAAAACTCATAACCAAGCTAGGTTTAGACTTTTTAACCAGTTTGCATTGCAGTCTTCTGTCACTTGTCACCTAAGGGAATGGATTTCCTTAGGGAAAAACATAGTGATAAGGGTTTAACTCATTAATTGGCTGTCAAATTGGTTATAAGCATTTAGATTCTCCATGAAGATGTGAATCACATCATGGGTGAACTGCTAAGGTTAGGGTCCTAAAACAACTGTGCTGTGCCCTAACTATC
The DNA here is from genome assembly GCF_036169615.1 of Heliangelus exortis. Taxonomy (NCBI): domain Eukaryota; kingdom Metazoa; phylum Chordata; class Aves; order Apodiformes; family Trochilidae; genus Heliangelus; species Heliangelus exortis. The sequence goes on along the minus strand of NC_092433.1, from coordinate 15,360,364 downwards.
CTTCACTGTAAGATTGGGTAACTCCAACTTGGCCCTTGACTAGTTTAATTTAAAACAGCACCACTGACTTGAGAGAAAAGCCCATAGCAATATAATTATATTAATATAAAAACTTCAAGACAGCTGAGGGACACACAAAACACTGAGAAGCCCGCAGACTACAAGAAATGAATAGCTGATAGGTGGACATCTGGATTCCACTACAGCAAAGTGTTGGGGAAACCTGACTGGACTGGAATTGCAGGCTCATACCCCATGGCTTTACTAAAACTCCTTGGTTTTACACTTTGTTTTAATTCCTAGGTTATTAATTGCCAATATAGATAAGATGTCCTAATGTGCATGAGCTCGCCTTCCATGGCATTCCACTGGGAAGAAATCATTCCATTTCAGCTGCACATCATTAAACTATTTCAAAATACATCCAGAAGGGCAGCTGTGTATACAAGACACATTATTACAGGTAATAGATTTTGCTAAGATGCAGAGCCCCAGAGATAAAGAGGCAGAATATACCCTCCCTGCTGGCACAGGCATGGCCAGGGTGCACTCAGCATCCTGCTGCACACCTCCTGATGCAGATTGGAGTGGTTAAACACACTTGAACACTTTTTCAGTTCTTTTTCTTTGCCTTTCCACCTTCACCCTTCAGACCTCGAGGCTGTGCTCCTGCTGTTGCAGGGGAGGAGAACAGATCCCAGCCCAAATCCTTGGTCAGTACGAGGAAGGATGGTTCACCACCAGACCTCTTGTGTGGTTATTTGTGTGAGAGTGAAGTTCAAAAGCAGCAAGATACAAAACACAACCAACCCCCTCCATGCCAGGCAGTGGGGAATGGAGCCCTTAATCCACACTGGGCTGTCTGGGCAGTGTTCTCATCGATGGATTTCTGCTTCCCCTCTAAATTGATTATCTTTACAGGGCTGTTTCAGTGATGTCTGGGTTTGAGCAAGTCCTGTGTCTATTATCAGCCATTCTTCTTATCCTCAGAGAACCTTTCAGAGAGTTCAGGGCACTGAATTTACCCACAAGGTAGTCCTAGTATAGCCAATACCAATGTAACAGGCAGAAGGGGAGCAGACAGGCTCCTTATGCTGAGTGAGAGCTCAGGATATATGGGGTTCCTTAGAACATGGTATAGCAAATATACCACAGCCCTCAGATACAAAAATCACCAGACAATCAGTACCATATTAAAAGAATTGGGTTTTTTTTCCCCAGCTCTTGTGCACCAGAGCTGTCTCAGAGACCTTTTCTGCAGCTGTATGTCAGATTATGCTTAACATTGTTAGTGTGCTAAAGACAAGAAGTCTCCAAGAGGAATCCTAGCTGAGCACACATGCTGGAATATTACTTTTGCAGCCAGTTTAGTGCCACTGCATTAAGCCACTGAATGTATATAAGGTCCTTCATGAATCTGAAGATGCTGCACAATGCAGCACCCCAAGGGACCGAATCTCAGCAGTGCAGAATTATTCTGGGTAATAACTGGACAAATTGGCTTTTAGAAATATATATATGTATATATATATGTGTTGTTCTTTGATGGAAGGTAAAGGGAAATTTAGATTTCAGTCACTCCTCCCAGTCTCCTTCCCTGCAATGAAGTAAAAGATCTCTGCTGTTTTGAGCACTATTGGATGGCTTATCACACGCTTAAATGCAATTCTTCCAGTGGGAGAAGATGCCTACAAATCCTGTTCTTTAAACACTCTTTGAACTCTGGTGATTTATGCTTCCTCACTCATCTACACACCTATTTTTTATGCTGATCCACTTGAAATTGCATCAGTACAGCAGTTTGCAGTGTGGATCTGGCTGTGTTTCTGTCCCTCTCTCCCTGTCAGAGCATCACTCTGCCTGCCTGCAGTGAGGCACTGGTATTTAAAGAAGGTTTTCTTCATCAGTTACAGTAGCTGGATTAAAGAACTGACATAACTACCACTGCTTATTTTGTCCTGATAGGTTTACTGTAAATCTTTTCTAAATGTCATCTTTAGAAGGAGCCTGGTGCTGTATTTGTTGCACGTGTCTAGAACTGCAGCCAGTACTGAAATGCAGGGTACCCTGACGTGGTATTCTGAGTATAACCAGTGCTGGCACAGTTCTGGGAGGAATTTTCTTCCCTTTCCAACACACACACTGCTACACAACCATCCTTGACCCCCTGGGATATTCACCTGAATCTGAAGGACTGTGTGAGGCAGAAAACAGGATTTTGGTGGGGGGATTATTTGCATGGGGTTGTCAAATCCTACTTCTTCTGACTTTCAAACCTCTCTCAATGTCTGTATTTCTTCCTTTCTATTTGAAAGTACAAAAGAGCATCAGCAAGAACCTCCAGCCACAGGGAAAAGGAATAGTATCCATGTGTGATAACACATTTGCAGCCCAGCCCCAGTCTGTGCAAAGCTGGGCATTCCCACAGCACACAGCCTGGCTGAGGTTAGAAAAAAAAACCCAAAACAAAAAGGATTTTTTTGAATCCTAAAGATGTTAGATACTGTGTTTGATAAATAGGCAGATGTTTTTATATACCAGTGAAGGGTGTTAATGATAGCAATAGCAACCTAAAGGGTTAGCAAACAATTTGCACACTGCAAACAGTGGGTAGTGGGGGATTTGGGAAGGGGGGATCACAGTTTAATTCACTCTGGCACAGTACAGCAGCTGAGTTGAATGAGCTCAAGACAGAGAAGACACTGGAAGAAGTGCATGTGCCCCAGGGGGTGTAGGATGCTCATGGGTGCTGCACATTCCCAGGGATCACCAGCTACAAGGGACCAAAGCAGGATGGAGAGAGCAAAGGGACCCACAGCAGCATGGAAGGGGAGCAGTGATCCATGGAAAGCTCCTGGAGACAGCTGAGGGAAGAGGAGCTCCCTGGAGAAGCCTGTGGCAGGGGTAGAGGTGGGTGATGTTTCAGTCCTGGTTTGATCCCATGGGAAGAATCAGCATCTGGATGGGGAAAGGTTGTGTACAGCTCCTGGGGAACTAACCCCCAGCAAGGAGCAACATTGGAGACATCAGTTTGGCAAGAGTTTGGGGTGCAGTCTGCTAATGACAGGAGCCTGTAAAGGCAACAGATGCACAGTTTTTAATGGAGATTTATAATTAAGGCCCATTATAGGAAAAAAAAATGACACACACAAAAAAAAACCACCCCCAAAACCACAAAAAACAAAAAAAAAAAAAAAAAGAAAAAGCAAAAAAAAAAAACCCCAAACAAACAAACAAAAAACCCCAACTCAATTCCTCCACAAAGCCTGGTGACTCCAAATTCCCCTCCTAAATCCCTCTCTCCCAGAGCAGCTGCTTCACTTGGGTAATTCAGGCCCCCCTGTTCCCTCTCTGCTGGGTGTTAATGGGTGCAGAGGGTCTGCAGGCACCGACTCCTGGGGAGGGAGAGTCAGGGAGCCCAGAAACCTCCTTGCTCTTCATTTGCTCTTCATTTCCATGCGTGCTGCTGCAGGGGAAAAAGCCATTAAGTCTCTGGGAGGGAGCAGAGATCAATGCCAGGCAGATAAAACCAGCAGCTGGAAAACTTGGGGTGAAAGTGTAATACTGTGAGTGCTTCCAGCTCTGTTTCATTCAAGTCTTGATACTGAGATTTTAGTACAAAACCAATTTGAGCTTGAATTGTCTGACAGCTCCTCTTTGTGAACAGAAGCAGTATTGACAGAATGGTACTTTTTGAAAAAATAAAAAAAAAAGGTTGTTTTGGTTTTTTCTCCCCAGAGAAAATAGACTGCATGTGTCATGGCATGATGCTGTTTCTTTTCCTCCTAAACTAAGGCTGCTTGGAAAGAAAGCCTGATAGCTGGATTTCATTACAGTCTTGGCTTTGAGTTTTCTGGAAGAGCAGGTATTAGTTACAGGATCTGAGTGCACACTATTTTAGAGGAGAATCCCTTGGAGTTACTGCTCAGGTGCTTTCACTGGGAGGCTGGATGAAAATTCTGCTCTGGGCAGGTCCTGGCTAAATCCTAAGGGTCCCAGGCAAGGAAAGATGAAAGTTTCTGCATTTATAATGTGGGTCTCATTTACTGTCCTCCTGGGCTGAAAGGGGACCATGGGGAATTAAGTGGTGTCAGTGCCACAAAACAGAATTTGACCTGAAGCAGCCCCTTCACATGTGCAACATGAGGACCAAAGGAACTGTTCCTCTGCCATGGGCTCTCCAAATCTGCTCCCTAAATACCAATTTACTGTCCCCTGGACAGAGAAAGTTATTTATGCTGGGAAAAAAACCCAAACTGACAGCCCTAAATTTCTCTACTAGGCTCCTTTTTCTTCATCATACAAACTTTTTTTCCCACTTTTTGCCCTTCATGTCGTGCTACAATGAGATGATGAGGAAAGAGCTGCTATCAATGGATCCTGAAGTCACTTTATGATGGTAAATCAAGAAGACAGAGTGGCTGTGCCACCTCTGCAACCTGCAGTTGGGAAGGGTGGTTTGGCAGCTGATTTCTACCCTGGTCTGCCTGCAACCTGCCTGCTGTTCCCTTAATGAGAGACAAATCAATGGGAATATCCCACAGCCCCTAGAGTAAAGCTCTGAAATAGTCATCCTAAGTGCCAGGAGAGATAGAAAACCAGGATTATAATGAAAAATGTAATTAAGGTTTTGGTCAAGTTGAATCTATCACATCTCTCACAAGTACCTGGTATTGATTTCAGTCCCAGCCCCAGGGATATGTAGTCTGATTCCTACAAAGTCCCACGAGCCAAGCCCTTAGCCTGGCATTCATGCCATTTGTATGGCTTAAACTGCAGACCATGCCTCCAACAAACTTTAACTCCACAGGATTAATGTTTTATTGTCTCTGAGCAAATGCAAGGGGAGCCTGTGTCTCTACCACAAGGAAGGTGGCTTTTGAGGCATCTGTAAATAGAAGGGAAAGGGCTATTTTGGCTATAATTTTGAGCTGGCAGAGAACTGCAGCAGATTGCATTATTCAGCTGGTAATGCAATGTTAATGCTGCCTGGTAGCCTGGGGTTGGGGGGGAAGAACTTAAGGTTTAATCATTTTGTAATGCACTTACATTGCCCGTTTTAGATTTGTCAGCTGTCATAAATGAACAGCAGTTTTATCCTGGGACTATATATATAGAATTACTATTTATATATTTTTTCATCTGCAGCTTAGGGAGTTTAAATGAAGAAAAGAAAGAGCCAGGATGGAATGAGGGGGGGTTGGGGCCTTGGGTTTGCTCCATTCAGAGAAATCCTCAAGTGCCTCCATGCAGGAAAACTCTGCCTTCACCTCAGCCTTGGCTTAGGGGGTTGACATCTTCAATGAAACAACACTCATTCTCAGCAAGCCATTTACTGGTGTGGAGAGCAAGGCAAGGAAAAGCTGGAGTTCAAAATACAGCCACAGAGGGATGGCAGTTGGGGGACTTCTGCTTTGTGTCTTCTGCGTTTGTCATTCATCAGCACAAAACTCCAGGAAATCCTCTCCCATGGCATCCCCCCTCATCAGTTTTATTGAAAACCAGTAATATCCTTTTGCCTTCTAAATTCTGACTCAAAGCCACCCACGCCATGGCTTTTTGTAGACATATTTTAGCAGCTCTCAGACAAAGACAATTCCAGTTGAGCCCTGCTGCTTTCTTTACTACATCTCCTCACAGCATCCCTGGAAGTCTCAGGGCACTTTTCAGGCTGCCCCAGCACTGATTAATGTCCTTGCCCAAAAAACTAAAAGAAGAAAAGGGTTTGAAAAAGGATTTGCTGCTCCTATCAGCTCAAAGAAGTAGTTGAATGTGTTCACTTTTTGGGGGGCAGCCTTTGAAAAAAAATCCAAGGGAAACTTGAGAAAGCAGAACATCCTGCTGACCATAAATTTCAAGTATTCCCATTGTCTCATCTTTTAATCAAATTCTTGCTCTGGAAGCAATTTCTGTAGGGAGTTCTGCCTTGACTTTTTGTTCTTGTCACCACTACATCCTGCAGGCCAGAGGATTTCTTGTCTCCAACAATGACAAGCAACCTCTCTTTAAGAAGCAGGACCCCTGTTTTCATCCAGAGAATTTACCTGAAAAAAGGATGATCGTTTATACAGAAAATGCAGTCTATCCTTCCTGCAGGACAGCCTGATTTATCAGCTGTGCATCTGTTTCATATAAAGTGCCCCATGTAGAACAAAACCTTCCATTCTAGTGAAACCAGGACAGTCTCTTTAGTTTTCAATAAATCATGTTCTACCTGTGGGATACCTTGTTAACGACTATAGGCTAAATCCAGAGGGGGTTTTCCTTTTTTCTTTCTTTTCCCTTTTTTAATTTTTTTTCTTTTTTTACCTATCTATGACAAATATTCTGAGTTTCTGGGGCTGACTGCACACGCTTGTTACCCAGGCAAAACTCTTTTCAGAGGAAGCTCTGAAGTGAGCTCACTACATCAAGTATCTCACCAGCACCACACATCTCTGCAGTGAGCCCCCTGGGAGTGACCAGGCTTTGGAAACCAGCCTGGCAAAACCATGAACCAAAATCTTCCTTCATTCTGCCTGTTGTTAACATCTTTGCCTTCATCCACCCAATTGTTTTGGGTTTGTTTTCTATTCACATTGCAATTCAGTGTCAGAGGGTGCTTTGGGTTTCCAGTAAGGAGCCTAAATTCTAGTTTAGCACAGATGCCCCAGGGATGCTGCTGGGCACTGCTCCTGCTGCCCACCCAACTCTTTGCATCTGCAGCATCCATGTTCCTCAAACCACCTGAGATTTTAGGAAGGAGGCTGGAAGGAAACCTGTGTTCCCAGCTCCACTGCAAACCTCTGAGCTGCAACCAGACTGGACCCAAGGGGCCAGTATCTGTCAAAGGCACTGATGCAAAGCCAAGATCATCATTTGAAGACTTATATTGATGTCACTAGGAGTGGAAATTGTCTTTTTACTGAGGGCATAATTCATGCAGGAGGATGCTTATAGCATCCCAAAGGCTTCAGGACAGTGTTATGGTACAGTCAGGTCTGATCCAGTGAAGTACAAAGGTGTCTAGAGAACAGGGAGTAAATTCCTGTTACCTACCAGCACAGTCAGCCCTGGCAGAGCTGGATCTCATCTCCTACCATGTGGGCTGAACCCCCTGTGCATCTGCACCCTTCCCCCCAGATCCTTGTGTGTTGGGCTCCAGCCATGCTGGTGGTTTCTCAGCAGAATTTGTGGCTGCAGTTCCAGGTCCATCTGAAGCCCATCGTCCCCCTGATGTCCCAGGACTGGGTGGCTCTCCCTGAACAGGACTCTGGGGAGCTGGGATGCCATGGCTCTGAGATACTCTCTGCCTTTTTGTGTTCTTCCCTGGATGATGGGGGGGGGTCTTAATTCCTGACAAAGCCTCACGTTCCTACTGTAATATAAATTACAGTGTAAAAATCCCACAGATGGGATGAGTGAAGCCCTTGACCTTGTTTCTTTGCTGCAAAAAGCCAGGTGGTGCTTTTGTTAGCTTCACTATTGCCAGTCAGGAATCAAACAGTTCCCTGTCATTATATTGCCAGTCCTTTGTCCCTGGGCATAAAACAAAGTCACCTCCCGAACAGTTTGCCAGCTCCCAAGACATGGTGCTATTTCTGTGTTATCTGCAATGTCATTTCCTTTGCCCAGGTGATGCATCCCCAGGCTGCTGGGACCAGACCTTGGGGATGAACCGTGCAACCTGCACATGAGACTGCTCTAAAAAAACACCTCTTCTCTGCAGGAAACCTGAAGAAGCCCTTGAGCTTGAGGACACCTTGATTTGCTTGTCCCTAGACCCAGGAAAGCCCCAGGCTTCACGTTGTCCTGCCATAAGAAACCCAAGGACACCTGGCACCCACGTGGGGTGTTTGAGGTGCCAGTTTGGGCTTCATCCCCTGAGGAACCTTTCCAAACCACTTCAGTCTGTAGCAGCAGTTGTCTCTATCTTCTGTTCTACCAGGAGACTTTCTTCTTCAGCCTTTCCTCAGCTGTTTTGCCTGCCTTTGCCTTTCTGCTGCCTTTGTCAGCCTGGCCAGGACAGAATTTGGCCCCCGATAGACACTTTATTAATCAGATATTTGCTTCAGTGGCAGGGTTGTTCTGAGGTCTAATTAAGTTTGCAATTTCTAATTAAATTGATTTGAGATACTGGGGTGGAAGGTCTTTTAAGAGCAATCATTTATTAAATAGTTGGGAATTTTTTTTTTTCTCCAGCAACCTTTTGTGTGAGACTAATTTTAGGATCCAGAAGTGAAGGATGAGCCATCCATTCTCAGGCTTTGGTGATGGTGGCTGAAGCTTTTTCCCATTCACCTTAATCAAAAATTGCTAATCACCTTTATGAAGGCACTTATGTCAGGGTGAAATATGTGGCAATCTCACACACACTCAGGGAGCAAATAACATTTGCTCAGAAAAGAATTAAAGTGAGATGTGGGAGACCTGGATGGCAACCCTGGTGTCCTTCTTCCTCCAGGAATTTTTTTTGCTGAACACCCAGATAATTTACAGGTGGGGTTGGACAGGGCTGTCTCATCCTGCTCCTGAGCCATTTCCTTGTCAAAGGGCAGTGTAAACCTTCAATCAACCACCCCAACCTTTCCCATGGAAAATTTGATTAAATGTCATTCAGACATGGCAGAGAAGCTTTCAAACTGATCAAAATTGACCAATTGCCTTCACGTGCCAAAGTAACCTTAAATCTTATTAAACCCTAAGCAGCACCCACTTCATGCTTACACATGGATTGACCCTTTAAGGGTTTTTAACTAAAACGTATTTTTTCTCCCCAGAATAATGCTGACCTGTTGAAAATGTCTTTTTCACTTTGAAAAGACAGGTTTTGATAAAGCTTTCTGGACACTTTGAAATGTTTTCAATGCTTAAATCAAATTGCTTTACAGATATTTAGTCTGAACCATCTTTTTCATATTCTAAAGCAAAATTATTATAAAAGAGAACTAAAGTAAGGTCAGAGAGGAAATGACACATTTCCAACTAATCTAAACAGATTCAGGATGAAATTTGTTTGAATTTTCTTTCCCTTTTTAGTCTGCATGAGTTAAAACAAAGAAATATTTCAAAATCTTCCACATGCACAAGCATTTCTTTGCCCAGCTCTAATTGCTTGATTGAATTATTTGTAGACAGACCACAACTCCCTCCAATTAATCAGTTCCATGAATGTTTTTTTTTACCCAATCCCTGACCCAGAGCTCCCTCACAGCCCCCATCCTTGTGCTGACTTATTCAGGCACTTCACTCACGTGGCATGGGGCTCTTTCCTCTTTGCACAGACCCCCACTTAAGCTCAGGATTTGCACACAGCTTCTAATTCTCACTTAAAATTCACCCCTTCCCAAACCTTCTTTGCCTCTGACCTCCCATGCTGAGCTCTGTATGGGATGCTGATGCACAAGGAGCATGAACCCAGATGGAATCAATTTGTTTTAAAAGCTGAGACTTGCACTCAGATTTTTTTTTTTGATTTTTTTTTTTTAATTTTTTTTTTTTTTTTGGCCTTGCGCACCCAGTTCTATTTGTTTTATCAATTGAAGGGTATTAATGGTGGCCACTGGGTGCTGGACTGGTTGTGGATAAGGGATATAAAGGCAGCCCAGGGGCTCAGAACCAACCCAAAAGGCTCTTTGCACAGGGGGAGCACCAAGGAGGAAGATGAGAAGAAGGGAGGAGACCTCATGTAAGTGACTCCTGCTGACAATTTAAGTGATGTTTCTTTCTAGAAACTGTGAAACCCCAGAGAGTGTGTGGGGCATGATAGGTGCTGCAGAGCCTTTCCACTCCCATGAGCCATGAAGGTGTTAAGAAACTTCCTTTTTCCATTTTCATTTTTCCTTTCCTTTCCTTTTTCCTTTCCTTTTTCCTTTCTTTTTTCCTTTCCTTTTTCCTTTCCTTTTTCCTTTTTCCTTTCTTGTTTCCTTTCTTGTTTCCTTTCCTTTTTCCTTTCCTTTTTCCTTTCCTTTTTCCTTTCCTTTTCCCTTTCCTTTTTCCTTTCCTTTTTCCTTTCCTTTTTCCCTTCCTTTTTCCTTTCCTTTTCTTATTCCTTTTCTTATTCCTTTTCTTATTCCTTTCCTTACCCCTTTTCTTACCCCTTTTCTTACCCCTTTTCTTACCCCTTTTCTTACCCCTTTCCTTACCCCTTTCCTTATTCCTTTCCTTATTCCTTTCCTTATTCCTTTCCTTATTCCTTTCCTTATTCCTTTCCTTATTCCTTTCCTTATTCCTTTCTTTATTCCTTTTCTTTTTCTTCCCTTTTTCCTTCCCTTCCCTTTTTCCTTTTTCATTTTTCCTTTCTTTTTTTTCTTTCTTTTTTCTTTCCTTTTTCCTCTCCTTTCCTTTTTCCTTTTTCCTCTCCTTTCCTTTTTCCTTTCCTTTTTCCTTTCCTTTCCTTTCTCCTATTTCCTCTTTCCTTTCCTTTCCTTTCCTTTCCTTTCCTTTCCTTTCCTTTCCTTTCCTTTCCTTTCCTTTCCTTTCCTTTCCTTTCCTTTCCTTTTTTTTCTTTCCTTTTTTTCCTTTCCATTCCTTTCCTATTTCCTTTCCTTTCCTTTCCTTTTCCCTTTTCCCTTTTCCCTTTTTCTTTTTCCTTTTCCCTTTTTCCTTTTCCCTTTTCCCTTTTTCTTTTTTCCTTTTCCCTTTTACCTTTCCCTTCCCTATTCCTTTTCTTTGCCTTTCCTTTTTTACCTTTCCCTTCCCTATTTCTTTTCTTTTCCTTTCCTTTTTTACCTTTCCTTTTATTTCCATTCCTTTCCTATCCTTTTTCCTTTCCTTTTCTCCTCTGTTCTCCTCTTTCTTTTTTCTTCTTTTTTCTTCTTTTTTCTTCTTTTTTCCTCTTTTTTCCTCTCTTTTCCTCTTTTCCTCTCTTTTCTCTTTTCTTTTCCCTTCCCTTCCATTTCTTTTCCCTTTTTTGTTTGCTTGTTTGTTTATTTGTTTTTTATTTGTTTGGTTTGTTTGGTGAATTCCTTTATTCACAAGAGCTGGTTACTTATAACCCACCAAAATATCAGGGCTGCTCAGATATTTCCGTTGAGTATCAGAAACTGCAGAGTCTTCTGGTATTTTTTTTCCCATTTAAATCCATCTACTTTATTGCTGAATTAACAGTGGAAGGTTAAGGTTTTGATTCTGTGTGAGAGCACCTGTGTCACTCTCTGAACAGTTAATAAATAAGTCCAGATTTAGGGTAAATCTGTAGCTCTCCTCTTCCTTTGCCGGCAGGAAAAGAAAAGAATCTGTAAGTATATTAAATCTCTCTCTTGCTGGAAACCACAGGGATTTTTACTGCAAGGTAAATCTGCATTTTCCAAGCAGGAACATCCTCTAGATAGATGTTTCTGATATGTATCAAAAGCTACATCTGATCATGTTCCCATCAACTGAAGATGACAATGAATGTAGGGAAGACCTTGGTCTGCTTCTGTGCACATCCCAGAACATTCATTTCTTTGGGCAAATCAAGATCCTCCAGAACAAAACACCAAAGTGGCTTTGGCTGAGGCTTAACACCCAATCAGCCATGGTCCCTTTGTGCCTCTTGAGCTGCTCACTCAGCAAGGTGCTGTGTCCTGCTTTTCTGCTTGGATGAGGCTACAGTGCACAGGAGAGTAGGAGCTGGGCTAACTCACAAAGAAAACAAATATTTATAAAATATCTTGTCTTGGAAAGCTGCCCGGAGAGTAAAAAAAAAAAAAAAATTGTAATTATATGAAGTTTAACTCTTTAAAAAAGTGCCAGGTACTGGCTGGGTCTAGACCCTGGGTTACTGTAAATAAAGCCCCAGCAGCCAATTTAAAAACTTTACTTTGGAAAGCTCTGGCTTTATTTCTAACTGTTAAGCAACAGGGCTGTCATTTGAGAAACTGTTATGCATGTGCTCAGAGTGGGCTGGGCAGGTGATGGCCGTGCCAGGGCAAGTGCAGAGGGTGAAAAGCCTGCCCATAACTCTGTGTGTCATGGGGAGCAATAAAAACCTATCAAGAAGGAATCACAAGCACCTAATGAGAATCACATGCAGAGTAATATAGGCCACGGGCATGCCCTTATCCAGATGTGCAGGGAATTGTGTGCATAAACAGAGCATGATTTGGTTTTATATTTTATTTTTCATCCTCAGCTTCAGTGGGAAATGAGTTGGTTACTGGCAGTGGGGTGTAGGAAAGATGCTGGTACCTACTCAGTGACTGCTCACAGGTGATGGAGCTTCAGAGAACAGGCACTTATCTCTTCTGGAGAGGAGCTGGAGCAAACACTACAAAATCCCAGCTTTGTCTTGGAGAGAGAAGGAGCATCCTGCATCTAAACACCTTTTGGAGCAGGAGAGGTGACCTGGAGTTCCTGGATGCTCAGACAGCCAGCGGTGGTGGGTGTGGGTGCTTGCTGCAGAAGGTCCTGGTGGACCCAGTGGCAGAGGTGAAGGCTTTGCAGGCTGATTCTTGACTCTTCCTTGAGTGCTGGAGGAAAGGGCTCAGCTGCACGGAAGCTCTGCCTTTGGATTCAGTGTGAAGGTTGGAGAAGGAGAATTTCACCCGCTGTGCCTCTTGCTCTGTCTGTGCTGGTTTTCATGCCTGATGGTCAGAAGGCTCTAGGGCATTAGTGGCAAATTTGCTTCCTACATGAAGGGGACAGCTACTTCCAGCCTCACAATACTGACTTTTGCATGTGTGGCTGCATTTGTTGTGATCCATGCAGAAAACCCTGGTCTTAAGATCTTCACGTTTCAAACGCAGAGGGAGAGGAGGCTGTGGGTCAGGATGAGGGCACAGGTGATTTGGGTGTTAAGCCTTGCTTGGCCTTGGTGAGGTGTATAAATCTGGGGAAATAACTCCATTCTTTCTGCTTTAATATGGAAATAACTCAAAGTATTTTTAAACTAAAAGTGTCTTGAGCTGCAACTCTAAGTGGAAAGTGCTGGAAGTGGGACTTGTGCTGATGCAATGGACCTACATTTCCTTTTCTGAGGCTACCTACCCTGGTTCCCAGGGTTTGAGAGGGACCAGTGCTGCACATATTGCAGAAGCAAAGACTTCACTTTGGGCCCCATCAGCAAGAGGAATTGTTTTCCCCATGAAGCCCAACCTGCTCAGCAACCTCATTCCTCTCCACCACACACCTGGCTTCACAAACCCCATCCCTGCTGTACACCACTGAGGGGAGGAGAATTGCTTTGCCACCAGCCCCAGCTTGCCAGGAAGGTTTTTCTGCCACACAGTGCTGGTTTCTGCAATGCTGTGGGGCAGCTGCTATGGCTTGGCTGCTTGGAGAAAATAGTATCTTTTATTAGGACAGATGTGCAGCAGGGTAAAAGCTGCTGATTCCCACTGGGGAAGTGACATCCCAAAAAAATTGCCCCTTTTTCCCCTGTATCATCCTCAAGGTCTGCCCATGTGTTTGGGTTAGGAAGCTTTTCCCTTGAACTCAGCTGAGCAAGGATGCAGTTTTCCAGTGTGCATCTGGTCTGTGATCCAGGGACACCACGTGGTCTCCAGCCACCCTGTCACCCACAGGGAGCTGGGGATGCTCAGCACCCAATAGCATCCAGCTCCAGTACAGCCAGATCTGCAAGGTTGCATAATTGACTCAGATTTGTGTTAATTACCTACTTACCTATGGAAACCTTAAGGTTCAAGATTAAGGGCAAGGATATTATACACAGGGGATGTTTTAATGAGCAGAAAAACCTGTACTTTGTCTCACGAGTCACTTTTTACATTAAAATTTCCTGGGCTTATAATTAGAAATGTAATGTTTTGTGGACAGCAGTTCAGAAGCTATGGGGAAACGTGGTTTATTTCCCACCACTCCACTTTCCTAATCAATGCTCTCAGGTTTGCTTTCCAGTGGTTAATAACACAGCACTTACAACCACCCTGTCTCACGTGGGAAGTTTAAATCTAGAGGGCACTTCTGATGTTTAAATATTTTTATATATATTTATATGTATGTGTATATATATTCATTGAGGCAGTTAATGAACCAGATCTAATTCAAGTGTTTGGGAGCAAATGAGGTGGTGTGGGGGCCAAGGGTCCCTGGGGGCTGTCACCCTCCTGGCTGGTGGGAGCTGCTCTGATGGGCAGGGTAGGATGGGGGGAGCTGCTCAGGGCAGGGGCTGTCTCCTCTAGAGGTTATGGCACCATGCAAAACACTTAATAAATGACAGGATTTAGAAGCAATTAGGTAATTATGTCTGCTGCTGCACCCCAGCTGAGTTCAGCTCTCACTGCAGGCTGTTGGGCTGAGGTGTTGCATTGCTCTCTGCAAAGCTGCTGTGTTGAAATGGTCTTTCACTCCATGGTTTTCCCTCCCTTTACTTTAAATCCAGAGGCAGGAGAGCTGCTTTTGTTCCTCCTGAGGGCACACCTTACCTCAGCCTATTCCTAGCATCACAAGTCAGGTGTTTTAATGCCCAGCACTGCCCATTGCAGGGGTAAACACAGGTGTGAGGGTGATGCTTGGGGAAGAGGCACCCTCCCTGGCACCCTTGCTGCAGGACAGCACCATGGAAGGAAGCTGCAAGGGGAAGAAAGAGGTCAGAAATAGCAACCAAGAGGCTACGAGACTGTCTCTTCATTCTTCTTGGAGTGAAATCACCTTAAAATAACCATGACCTTCATTCCTCAGCCATTTTCATGAGGCTGGTTAGTTGTTGCTGTTCCATAGAAAAAGATCCCTGTGTGCTCAGCAGTTCCCCAAAGCCAAGCTTCAAGGGTGAAAGGCTGATTGGGCTTAGACTTGGCACTTCAGAGTTCAGATGACTACCTGGAGGAGGGGGTGTAGGGCAGGTGCTTATCTGAGCTGGGTGGCTTGCAAAGGACAGGAGACCACATCATAGAATCAGCCCTGCCATTTCTTCAGTGAAAAATGTGGGGTTTTATTCTGTGGATTAGGACTGGAAACCTGTACAGGCAACTTTCACGATCCTGTTTCCATGCATTGAAAATAGATTCATAGAACCATGGAATTGTTTGAGTTGCAAGGGATGTTAAAGACCATCCACTTCCAACCCACCCTGCATGGGCAGGGACACCTCCCACTGGATCAGGTTTCTCCAAGGCCCATCCAACCTGGCCTTGAACACTTCCAGGGATGGGGAATCTACATCTTCTCTGGGCAGTGTCTTGCTGCCTTCACACTAAAGAATTTTTTCTTAATATCTAATCTAAATCTCCCCTCTTTAGTTTGAAACCATTATCCCTCATCCTATCACTCCATGCCCTAGTCAAAAGTCCCTCCTCTGCTTTCCTGCAGCCCTTTCAGGTACTGGCAGGCTGCTCCAAGGTCTCCTTGGAGCCTTTTCTTTTCCAGGCTGAACATCTGAGCCTGAGGGATGCTTGGCTGCATGAGGAAGTTTGCAACCACAAAAGCAGGTTTCTTAAATCTGGAAGCTGGGTTTTTAAGCCCAGAAGCACTCTTGTCAGTGAAAACATTTGGGGAACAGCTGGTATCAGCTATCACTGCTCCTCCTTGTCCACAGGGATGGATTGCATTGCTGTAAATTACTCCTTGGCAGTGCTCCCTGTTCACACCCCACGCCTTGGTAAAATCATAGGCCAGGCATGGAAGATGTGGAGCATCAGTCCTGGCTTGATGCCACCTGGGAGCTGCTTGTGTGGAGGCAATCCTCTGGTACCATTTAGGTGAACTTTCTAGGAGTTTTGTTTTGTTTTTTTTTAACTAAGAAGCTTGTTGTGAGGGACAAGAGAATCTGGATCTTGCCCATATGATCTGTATGTAGCCAAAATCCAGATACACCCAGAAGGAAAGAAGGGAAATTAGGACAACAGAAATTGCTGGGCTGAAAACTTCACATGTTGAAAAATTTGACCTGAACTCAGGCACATTCCCTTTCTCTTTTCCTTTGTCACTGTTGGTCTGGGGTTTGATTTTTAATATTACTGCTCAGGATAAACTTTGCTCCTAAATTAGGAATAAATTATTTCAGCTAAATGTCAGGCTAATGTATTAATTCTGTTGCAACGCAGTGGAAAAATCTTATAACAGAATTCCTCATCACCATCATGCATCTTCCTCTGATTCACTCTGTGGCTCAGCTAAGAGTTTTGCAGCCCCATAGATTTCAAGTAACCAAATAACAATCCAAAAGTTTTCTCTTTATTGCATCCATCTGCTGCAGGATGAGGAGCAGCTCCTTGTGATACCCTTAGAATAACACATCTGCTGCTGCACGTTGCAGCACAGGGTCCTGGCCCCTTCCCTTGCTTTCTATGACAAACAAGCAAGAAAATCACAAATAAAGCCATGGTTGCCTTGTGCTGCAGGCTAGATGAAATACCCACACAATCATGGCATCATCCCATATTTATTTTAAAATACTGAACTATTTATAATGGAGAGGTCATCAGCATGCTGCATTCATTAGCAAGGGCTCCAGGGAAGAGGCAGCAGTGAGCAAAAAACCCAAACATCCTCTACACAATAGAAGGAGTGCAGAAGAATCCTTTTGAAATGTCAGTGCTGAGCAGCAATTAAACCCAGGAAGATTCAAAATACGGGGAATTTCAATAGTCTGGGTAAAACCAGCCAGCCCTGGCTGCCAGGGAACCCATGGTTGGATTCCCATGGATGTAAGGATAGAGGGACTGTGCTGCACAGTTAAATGTAAATGGATCTTCTTTAGGAAGGATGAAATTGCTGCTTGTGTAGAGAAAGGACAGTGGTAAAAGCAGGCCCGGGGCAGGGAGGGAGGTGAGGTTGGGGTCATACTGGGGTTGCATCCTGTGGGATGCTGAGCACCCCTCTGAGTGCCAGGTTTCTGCCAGGAACAGGCACTTGAAGGGAAGAGGCTGCTGTGGGCTGAGTCCAACTTTGGGTCAGGTTGCTCAGGAATGGCCATTGGACCTTGCAAAGTGCTCCTGGGTGTCACAGGGTGAGTGGGTGTCAGGGTCAAGTGACCAAAAAGAAGGTGTGGGGGATGTGCTCTCTCTTGGGAAGTGTTTCTGAGCAAACAGGAATTTGTCCAGTAACTAGGTCTGAAGTAACTTAATGCTCTTGCAGTGGTTTTATAGCTCTTAGTCCCCTTCACTCCATCTTCTGTTGAAATCTGTTCAGAAGAGCTGTTACACCTTGTGTAAGTGCTGTCTGGTCTCTGCTGACTTTGCAGGCAGGAAAAAGAGATCTGTGGTACTGATGCTCACATTAGGATAATGAATTGGAAGAGGTCAGAAGAGATGAAGGGATGAATCTTTCATCTTTGGCTTGCCATGCCCTTTGAGAAATTAATTTGCATTGGGCAATTGTGTTTTACTTTTCCTTTTACATTTCCTCTTCTCATCCTTTTAACATAGGCATGGATCACATCCAAAACCCAAAGTGCTCAGATGGACTTTGGAGCTGTCCTTGGCTCTTTATACTTCAGATTTCCCAGGCTGCCTTCTGAAAAATGTGTTTTTAGAGGTTTCTCACTTCTTTAGTTTTTTCCCCTACCTGCAAAGAGGATTCTCATGGTTTTAGTGACAGAGTTGCAGCCCTTGGAAAGTGGCAGAACAAAAAACCCAGAGGTGTATTTCCCATCCTCTATCCCAGGGTCTTGATCCTCCCTGGTTTCTGCGTTTGTTGTTACTCACACCCCCCACCCCCCCCCCCCAATCCTGAAACTCCACTAAAAATTTCCCATCTTTTAAGAGTCCCTGCAGACAGGAAAGGAATGATCCTCAATTTCCAATTTCCATCCTCCTGCTGGGCTCAGGACGTTTAATTTTAATGCAGAATTTTACAGGAATTCCTACGGGGACTTTTCATATCCATATTTCCTTGTAGTGCTGCTGCTGAATCATCTAGGAACTGGAACTGGTTTGGCTGGAGAGCTCTGTGTTTTTATGAATTATTGCCATGCTGGAGTTGGCCCCTGTCCAAGGAGAGCTTTCTACTTTGCTAACACACCTCAAGTCTAATCAGTCAAATATGACTGATCCCTGGATGGTCAGGCTGGGCATAGGGCAGGAGAAGTAAAGTGGGAGCAAATATTCCAGAAGCAGGATTAGAGCAAAGTGCAAAGGCAACTCTGCTATTTCAGGTGTTGTCTCCAAAGAATCACCTGGGAGCAACAGCTCCCAAGAGCACCTCTGAGTAATTTGCTGCAGGTTTTTCCTCTGGTGGGCTCCTTTCTCCCAGTTTTGGTCCTTCACTGGGCAACTCTGTTTCCATGGATCCAGATTTGCAACTAAAAGCTCATTCGATGCAAGTCGGGAGTGTTAAGACTCAATTCTACAGCAATAAAAAAAGAAATGAGCCCAGCAATAAAATGGTGTTGAGGGATATACGGGAAATACGATGTCCAACCAGCATGGTGCTGGATGGGTGGATTTCTTGCACAGGGTGTTACTAAGTGGTCTTGGGATTGTGGAAAGCCTCCATGACCACATGCTGAGGGCTGGGAGTTGAGCTGTCCCTGCTGTGTGACAGGAGCAATATTCTGATTTATCCCTGCTGTGCTGGCTGCCCATGATGGGTCTGGCAAGCTGCTGTGGGCAGAACTGTACACTGGGCTCCTTGACCTCAGCTGGGCAGAGCAGGAAGGTGGAGCTGCTTCCTCTTGGAGCCTCCCTGCCAGAGACATGATTCAGATTTTACAGCTAATTGACTGCACTGATCTTGCTGCCAGAAGGGGATAACATTCAATGAGTCGCTTGTCTTGCAGTCGCTGCTGTCCAAGCCCCTGCCTGCACCTTAGAAAACCAGTCCTGTGACTTGGCTGACTGGTGGCCCAGAGGTCCAACCTCTCCTATGCCCTCCCCTTCTCATTTTATCTCCTCCCTTGCTGAGCCCACCTGGGGAGGAGCCAGGGGCTGTTTGCTGAGTGACCCGAAGTCAAGATGGGATTTGTTGTGATTTTCCCCCCTATCTTCCTGCTCTCAATTCCAGATGAAACCACTCCACAGAGATAGGGGTTGCTCTGCAAGGGGGTAAAAAACCCGGTGGAAATGAATGCCATCAGCCCCTGGTAGAAGGAGGAGCTTGACTCCAAGCCAAGTGAAACTCACTGTGTGCACTGCCTCAAAACCCCATCAGCCCACAGCCCCCTTTCTCCTGGGAGTTTTGTGTTCTTATGGGCAGCCCTGAGCTGGCAGCTGGAGGGCATGATGAGATAAGCCCAGGTGGCAGACAAAAACCCATCAGTCTGTCCTGTCCCCGAATGCAAAACCAGGAAGGCAGCTTGCAAATACCACCCCAAGGAGGTGGTGTGTGCTGTGAGTGGTCCTATAAGCCCTTGCATGACTGCTTGGTCTGCTCCTCTGCCACCCAACTGGAGTTTATTTGTTAACACTCCTTCCCAAAGCTGGCTCCCAGCTGAGATTCTTTGATCTGTGCCTCAGGCTGGGGCACAGACAAGCGTGGAGCTGGCAGCTCCAGGATCTGGTCCCTCATACTTCTGCAATGATGCTCAGAAAACAGGGGGCAAACAATGCAGCAGGGTTAACTTAGCCCACATCCACTGTGCAAGAGCTGTTCCCATGATGTCTGCTGAGTTTCCAACTAATTTAGCACACAGGCCAGGCTGGCAGATGATGCAGTGAGACATGCTAATTCAGGCCTGTGGTTCCTGTGAAAGACTGAGGAGACAGTCTGGGAGACAATGTGAGCTAATATTAGGACGCCAGGCAGGGAGTCAGGAATCCTAATCCCAACTGCCAATGACCTGCTCCCAGGCCCTGAATCCCTCTTTGGAGCTGCTTAGAGAAAAGGAGCATCTCTCATTATGTTTGGCTGAGTTAGCCCTGGGAGCAGTTCATCCCAGCCAAGGCTTCTGGCTGTTGTGATATATAAATAGTAATGCTGATCATAATCTTTCCATAGGGGGTATGGCACTGAAGGCTGGAGCCTCAGAGCTGAGATGCTGCTTTTGTTGGACCAGGCTCCTATGTGCAGTAGATGCTGCTTTAGCACAAAGATGCTCTTGCAGGACCAGCAAGCAGTAAGTTGATCAGAGAGACTTCTGTGAAGATACAGAATCAGACACCACCATGGGTCCTTCTGCTTCAGTGCTTCAAAAAGCAAGACAGGGGTTGTCTAACTTCCAAATCACTGAGTGGTATCTTGTGGTGTGTTAATTGGCTCTGCTTCTGAGAACATTTATGTGTGTGCTCAGCCTTACACATGTGGCTTGTCTGATGCCTGTAAATTACTCTCAGGAGCAAAGTTAAGGCAGTCCCCAGATGGCTGCAGGAGCAGGGCCATGCTGTGTGTTGCTGCCTCGTCTGTCGTGGCTTTTGCCAGAATTATAATTATGACCCAGTGAGGGACCTGCTACTCCTCTCTGTTGAGGGAAGGGTGCAGTGATACCTGTCTGAGGGAACTCTTCCCAAGCCCTTGGCTTGTCCCATCATTGTGTCTTACTGCTACGGATTTTTTAATTTAACTTTAATGGCCATACAAAATTTTTTAAAGGATGGAATCAATTCTGCGTTGTAGAAATCTTTTTAGAGTTCCTATGGGGTGGGAAGAGATTTCTGCTCTTTATTCTGTATACAGAATGGTTATTAATTTTCTGTGCTTCAACTCTTTACTTTTGAGAAAAAAAAACCCAAACCTGTGTGGTGGAGCTGGTGGACACAGTCCTGCACTGATTCACTCCCATGTGCCAGTTACCTCGTGGAAGCTGAGCCTTTGTGGGTAGTTTTATTTTCAAATCAAATCATGAGATTGACACCTTTAATTAACTTCACACAAGCTGTTTGAGCCAGGCTGTGCTATGGGAAAAGGTGAGTTTTTCCAAATTGTTTTGTTTTGTTTTGTTTTTTCCTGATTTTTTTTTTTATATTTAAGCCATCAGACTTGAATACACATCCATCACAAGGGACTATCAACTTACTCAACATGCAGCATCTTTGAAAAGTCCAGACTTGGCCTCATCTTTATGGGGCCATAAAGATGTAGAGCAGAAGTCTTGCCTGATTTAGCTCCCTCCTGCCAGTTTTTATGGGGAATGAATAGCAAGTTTTATGCATTGAAGATACACAGAGAACATACAGAGATGGTTGGGATGGGATGTTGGTACTGTGTAGGAAGCAGAGGAAGAATAACATCTCCATTAGCTGGTGGTGGAGTCTGAGGGTGAGATGTGGCTCTCCCTGTATCTGCAGAGAGATGGAGAAGGGTAACAAAGGAGGAGAGAAAGAGACTCTTGGGGTCTGAAGTGGGCTTGAGTGAATATTGGTGCCTTGGGCTGTCGACTTGAGCTCTCAGCACAAACATGAGCCCTTTTCCTTTTTGAGCAGTGGAAGCAGAAAGGGAGAACGTTATCAGCTGAGACAGATGAATGGGAATAGCTTATCTTAGCTGGGCAGAGCTATTGTCTGCTGAAAAGTCTCTGGGAACTCATGCAGAGCCATTAAAATAGCTGAAGAAAAATTCCTAAGGAAGAATGTGGCTTAATATCTACCAGACTAGGGGCAGGAACTTGCTCCTTCTCTAACTAGATCATAGTCAAGAAAGACTAGCAGAGTCAAGACTTTTTTTTCAGATTTTTTTTTTCCCCTCCTTTTTGGAAGTAGTACTTGGAAATGTTCCTACGTGTACCAGACCTCCACCCCCATAAAATCTGCCCAAAATGGATAAAAGATTAAACATGTGGCTGGCTCAGCTTTCCTCACAAGGCAGCTCTGATCCTTGCTCTGACCAAAAGGCTCTGTGCTCTTCCCTCTGCTCTGGACTTCTCCGGAGCTTTCCAAGGCTGGGAGCAGCCTGGCTCTCTCCTTGCCAAAAAAACCACACCCTCAGCAGTCATATCCTGGACCAGCAACAGCTTCTGCAGGGGACATATGCTTCAAAGAGCCTAATAAACTCAGGAGCACAAACCCTAATGAAAGTTAATGAGTTCTACAATTTTTAATTGCATTTTTTTTGTTTGTTTTTTTCTTTGTTTGTCTTTCTGTTTTGTTTTGTTCTTTCAGAATCTCACTTTTTAAAATGATTGGTTTCACACTATCTGTAAGACACCCGAGGCTGGCATCCTGGGAAAGGTGTTCCTGCTGCTGGGTGGTCACTCTGCTCATCTGCTTCCACTCAAGCATCTCAACAACACCCCAATATTCTCAGCCTGTTGTGAATTATTCAAGCCATAGGGTATGACAGAGCATGTTTTATAGATCCACTAATTTAAGCTATGGGTGACTTTAACCACCCAAGAAGTGTATTAATGGCCCCATAAAATCTTCAGCTTCGTATTCCACTGGGCAAGATATTATGGAAATATAAAATAGGGGAAGGTGACACAAGGGATCCCAGCAAGGGGTGAGTTGCCTTTTTCTTCTCCGGATCCTGTGGTGACAGATTCACTCCAGGGAGCAAGCCATGGGATGAGTTCCACCATCCCACCCTGCTGTGGGAATCAGGAGATGTCCCACACAAGGTGCTGCCTTTGGGGATGGAGCTTGCTGGCCCAGCTCTACCTTGGTCAGTACATGCTCACCCTGGCTGGTCTGGAGCTCTACCCAGAAATATTTGTGTCCTGACACCTGGGAGGTTTTTTTCTACAGAGTTCAGCTGGTATCTGGAGGTAGATCATCAGCTGAACTCTTTGCCAGAGTCAGGACTCAAAGAAGTGGCAGCCTGGCTCCTCCTTGCTGCCAGAGAGCAGGATCAGTTTCTCCAGAAACCTTGGATGCCACACAGGAAATTCTTCTCCAATAAAAGTTAGGTGGGATTGCTATGAAAAACAGCTCTTGTTTGGGAAATCCAGCTGTCCATGGCTTTTTTATTGACGGATGCTGGTAGCATGAGTGTTCCAACAGGAAACCTCAAGGTCTGAAAGGCTGGACCTTGTTTAAAGTCTTTTTTCTCCTCAGATCCATATAAGCTTCCAAAGGCTCAAGGCCTGTGATATCAGAGTATTCAGGCTTTGAGGATTAGCTGAAAATTAAAAAAAAAATTATGTTGTATTAAGTCATCTGCACTGCTGTTTGTAGTCTTTTTTTTACACTCTCTGGTGGAAGTGTATGGCTCTGGAGTCTCATAAACCCACAACATTCTCTGTGACTAGACGTGGTTTTTCATCCCAAACAAATAAAACTGTGGTTTTCTCTAGTTTTCATATGAAATCTGAGAGAATTATTTGATGCTTGGGGGAGCTTTGACCCATTTTAGAATCCAGGACGCAGCATGAAATTTCAGAGATGCTTGTGAGACCAAGACCAGGGGTCGAGAGCCTATTTGAAAGAACCATTCTGGCTGCTGTTCTGTGTTAGCAGCAGAGAACCTTCTGAAGGAGGAAAAAAGCACCAGTCCACTCATCCCAACAGATCCTGACCTGTGTGGGATGAGGCTGGAGCAGCTGCTGCAGGTGAGGTAGAATGGCTCCAGCCAGCCTTGCTTGGGATGCATCTGAGCTTCTCCCCCCCCATGTTAATGTCCTGCTGTTCCCCCTGTGCTCTGTGCAGCTTCATTAATTAATATTTATAAAGTGCTTAGAGACCCTTGGTAAAGGAGGGTGTTATTATTACAATTGCTGCTGTTAGAAATGAAGATGCTCTCTTAATCATTAAATAATCAGTTCCCTGCAAAGGCAGGACCACTGTCCCCTGGGAGAGAGGCCGTGCTGAGCAGCTGAAATACAAAAGCAGGGGTTTGTACAGTGTGATCACCTGGTTATCTGTTATCTGTTATCTGTTATCTGTCTTGTGGTGTAAGGGACACTTTGGGGAGGAACAGCCCTGCCATGGGCTCAGTGCTATTAATGACTGACCAAAGGCTTCCCTTAACACAGAGATGACTGAAATAACTACATCCTGAAATCATCTTTTTGTAGCAGAAAGCTGCTGGGCAGCAGAAAGCTCAGGGGTGATGAGAATGAGAAATCTCTATTTTTTAAGCTGTTAGAACAGATGCCAGCTCCTAGGATCTAGGGCTATCCTGACTAATGGCTTGACCAACTGGGACTTACTGGATGCAACTGGAAGATAAAACAGTAGGAAGCTGGTCACAGAGAAAAACTGAAAGGGAAATCTTAAAAATCAAGAAAAAGTTCTGGCTGAGGTTTGTTAACTATCAGCAAGAACAATTTTGGGAACACAGTGGCCGAGACATGAGTACAGCATTAGGATTATGGCCCAAACAGCTCACACTTGAGTTGCAGCATTTGTAAGCAAACCAGAAATTACTTTCAGAAATCTGTCATCTCATAAATTTAATAGCAAAATTATATTTCTAAATAATGTTTTTCCAAAATTTTTTCCATGAGGCATGAGTGGTTCTGCAAGATCTATTCAGGGCAGCCCCCAGCTCACGTGATGCTCACATGGATCCCAGATGAATTTTAGCTTTTCAGGGCTGTCACATAACACATCCTGCAAAATGATGGTGATGAAAATACGTCACACCCAGCTCTCAGCTGTGAACAGCAGCCTCCTCATGCTGTGAGCTCACACGTGTGACACAACTATCAGCTGGCATGCAGATGAGAGATACACCCTTCCCTGCCAGCTATGCTGCTGCTTCTCCAGGTCTGTGGGCCTCCTGAGTATGATTCCCTGGGGGATTTAGCCTGATCACCTTAGTTTTTAGCAAAGTACAGTAAAAAAGGTGCCATGATCTTAGAAGTGACAAACTGGGTAGATTCTTACAGAGACAGAGAAAGCAGAAACAGTGCTGTTACTGCCGCTCAAACATAGGGGATCAGCACAGCTTTAAGCATGAAAATTAAAAATTAAAGTCCCAAATGGAAACAGGCCTCTTGGGGAGATGGAAGGAAACAAGGGCTAGACACAGCAGTTCATCTGAATTTCTGGAGCCCACTTCTGTACTTGCCTTTCACAGCCAGGAAGGCTCTGCCTTACTCCTTGGGGGAATAGAATGGGGTTCAGGGGCTCAGGAGCTTTGTTCCAACTTCGTGAGCACTGGCAATCTGGTCTGCTTCCCTTGGGGAACTGGACGGAGGTGCCTGAGGCACAGGGGATGGAGCTGACTCAGTGCTGTGCTACATGACACTGGACAAACTCTTCCTTCTCCCTTGCCTGGAGGTGGCGGTGCCACTCGGGCCAGGGACCCGCGGCTTCTGCAGCGGCCGAGCAGCTCCCGTACCCCCAGGGTTTTCACCAAACATCCACGTGGAGCTGGGGGTAGGGAGCGATGGGGCTGCAGGGTGCAGGGGCGGACGGATGTCCCTACTTCTAGAGGCAGATGCCAGCGCAGGGAAGGTATCCCTGTCTTGTCACCCCTCTTTTGAGATCTTTGAGCTGATAGCTCAGCCAGCACTGGAGAACATTCTTTAGGCTGAGCTCCATCCGGCTCTCCCACATCCCAGATCATCTCGGTGCACGCGTGGCTTGAAAGATGTGAGATGAGAGAGCTCCGTGGGCAGCAGCACCAGTCTGCGGGCTGTACCGGGCGGTGAGACCCTGCTCTGTTTCCCTTTGTCACTTCTCAGTCCCGATTAGCAGCAAAATAGGGCACACACACATCTGACAACTGAATTCCTTGCTGGAAGGGGTTCGGTCATGCATAAGACTGCTCAAAATGAGGCTTGGCTTTCAGGTTTGGAAGTGTGGAGCATGACCTGGAGGGGACAGCTGGTACGTGCCCGCTTACTTCTGCCCTTTGGAGTTTTGCGCCAGTTGGGAACAACTTTGAAGAGTTGTGGCCAAGGGCAAACAAATGGATGCACATTCCTTTCCCAGGCAGACAGACCTCGCTGTAGGTCGGTCCAACTTCTGAATAATTGAAGAGGAAAAAAATAATGTGAGAACATTATTAACATTGATCACAAATTCAAACCCTGAATCAGAAGTGGAGAGACAAGGATCTGAGCACGACTTTAACTCAGCTTTTGTGCAAGTGCTTTGATGCTGTTTCACTGACAAAACCGAGCAAGTTTTTCCTTAGGAATTCTACTTCCTTGTATCCCGCCCTCTAACAAGCCCCTGGAAAGCACAGGTGAGCAGCGACTCCAGAGGTTTGCAACTTGGAAAATCCTACAAACCCTCTCGGGAATGCAAACAATTCCGAAGAAACATCAGGATCTTCATGGGCTCAACTTCTGCAGCATCTCCGCGCAGCCCCGTGCCGGGGAGACCCCAGCCCCTTCTCCGCGATGAATTCTTCCTGTCGCAGGGTTCCCCCGCGGCCCGCGCAGACACAGCCACCGACTTTTCCCTTCGGAAAAAAGTTATCCGTGGGAGCGGGGCCCATCCAACGGGGGGCGAGGGGGCCCGGGGCTCGCACGTGTGGTGCGGGGGGGCCGGGCCGAGCCGTGCCGGGGGCGGGGAGCGGGCGGGGGCCGGGCCGGGCCGGGGCGGGCCGTACCAGGGCGCCTGCGCCGGCGGCGCGGAGCGGAGCGCGGCGGAGCGGGACGGAGCGAAGTGTAACAAAACAAACGGGGCTTTGTATCGCCTTAAAGGCACCGCCTCCGCGCCCCGCGCAGCGCCCGCGGAGAGGGGCGGCAACACCAAACAGCAGCGCGGGAAGGCGAGGAACAGCCGGATTTGATTTTTTCACTGCTTTTTTAATCATTGTTATTTTTTTTTTTTTTTTTTAAATAGCACGGGGGAGGGGAGGGCGGGAGGTGGGCGGGCGCCCTCCGCGGGCGCGGAGCCCTGGGGGGCACGGTGCCGGCGGTGATGGCTTGAGGGGCCAGCGGAGGCGGCGGCAGCGCGGTCTATGAGGCGGCGGGCCGGCTCCCCCCTGCGCACCTGCTTACCGCGCTCCGCGGGCGCGGAGGGCCGCGCAGCACCATGTCGCGCGTCGTCCAGAAGAAGAACCACTGGGCCAGCCGGGTACGGCAGTGCTCCCTCACCCGCGGGCCCGGCGGGCAGCTGGGCTTCTCCTTGCTCGGGGGTGCGGAGCACGGCGAGTTCCCTTACGCGGGCGCGGTGGTGGGAGACGGCGAAGCGGCGCTGAGCGAAGGGGAGCTGCTGCTGGAGGTGCAGGGCATCCGCGTCTCCGGGCTGCCGCTCTACGACGTGCTGGAAGTGATCCGGAGCTGCAAGGACCCCATCGTGGTGAAATCCGTCCGACAAGGTGCGAGCCGGGCCGGGATGGGGCGGAGGAGGGGGAGCGCTGCTTGCTGCCCATGGGGGAGGCGAGGAGCCCTTCCTCTGGTTCTGGATGGCCAGGGGGGAGTTCGGTACCGGAGGGAAGGGCAAACTATCCCTTCGGGGCAGTACAGGACTCTGGAAGGAGCCGCACATAGCGAGTAGGTTTGCGCGCACTCATGTGCGCACCTTTAAGGTGTGCACTTGTGCAGAGGCCCCTTATCGTCCTGTCTCAGCCTGGACTCTCCTTGCATTTTTTTTCGGCCTGCGTTAAGCACAGCGAGCAATTGCGTGAGGTTTTCCCAGGGGCATCACCGAGCCTCCCGGGTTCCCGCCCGGGGACACGCTCGTGTGTCCGGGTCTGACCCCTGGACCGGCCAAAACATCCTCGCAGCTTGGGAAGTGTGGGAGTGATTCCCTGCTCCAGCAGCTGAGCATCTTTTGGAGCTGCTGGGGGATGATGACTGGAGTCTTGTTCGGAAAGTGCGAGCATGTGATTGCCGTCTGCCTTCCTTTTGGGGGGGCGGGGAGCTGGGACCCTCCTGCCAGGGCAGTGCCCCTCTCTGGCTGGACATGAGCTCGGGTTTGCCCCCATCCGTGCTCCCAGCCTTGCAGCATGCTCTCTTCTCTTTGGTGGGGCAAGAGGGTAGGAAAAGTCCTCCCATGAGAGATTTTAATTTTTTTTTTTCAAATAAATAAAGCCGTTTTACATCCGTGTGCACGCAGCAGTCGCATAACAGGTTAGGCTAACAGGCATGGCTAATGGGCTTGTAATTTCCAGAGCAGGACTTGGATTTAGTGCCAGGAAAGTGATGGTGTTGCCGCAGCCGCTGTGGGGGTTGGTGGGATGGGCAGGATGAGGAGGACAGCAGCCGGACACCTGGAGGTGTGTGGGATGGAGGAGCGCCCGGGCTCAGCTCCAAGTGGAGAAAGGAAGTTTTCTTCCTATCACTCCAGAAATTCCTTAGGGGGAAGTTTATCATCTAGATATGTATGCTGGGGGGGTTTGCTGTGGCTGATGGTGCGAGAGGGGTTTTATTCTGTACTTGGTTCAACCCAGCCTGGTCGCTGCGGACAAAATTCATGGCCGGTTGGTAGGGTGGTTACCTGAGGTCCCGATGAACAGAGCCGGAAGGCTTCAGGCACCTGTTTCCCAGCCATCCTTCAAGCATCGGGTTCCGGAGAAGGTCTCAGCGATGGGTGTCGAGTGGAGCTGGGCTCTGCAATTCCCCCTCCATCACCTGCTCCCGCTGCAGGGTCCCAACTGCCCCGGAGCTCCTTGTTAAGTCATTTTCCAAAGTCAGTAGAGATACTCTAGCTGACAGTGTCGAACTCCCAGCAAAGCCCATTTTCTCTAAGCAAATGCTTGTTTTCCTCGCTGCATTTTTCTCGCCTTCACTGGGAAGTGGAGAGGGAAACTGGTGCCTGGTGGTTTCCCTGCCCAGAGAAGGGAGGGGGGAAAAGCGTGGAGAAAAAGTATGAGGAAATCAGGCAGGGTTGTGGGGATGGTTTTTCGTGGTTTGTGGGTTTGTTTTTTTTTATGTATTTATTTTATTTTTTATTAGACTGATCGTTTTAGCAGAAGTGTTCAAATACAGCTTCTGATGTTGCAATGTGATTGGTAAACCTCTTCCCAAGTAAGGCATTGGTGATTAAACTTTCTTTTGTTTTGGAAACACTGGTTAACCTAAATAGAAACATGTAATGGGAATATACCAGAAATGACAAAATTTAATGGCAGTTGTGTCTCAGATCCAGGATATGGTCAAAAGAAGGGGCCAAAAGCTGAGTTTTAGTGTGCTGGTAGAGGTTACCTTTAAGTTGGAATGAAAAGATTCCAAAGTTCCAAAAGATTCCAGAAAGACTCCTGGCAGGCATTTGAACCTTGGACTTAACTAATAAAGAGGTGAGAACCAAGCACCTGGTTACTGTGGAACTGTAGGTTCCTTTTTTTTCCCTACCCATTTTTTTATTTAAAAAACGTTTTATTGAACAGGAATGTGGAATATATATATTTATTTTAAAACCCATTAAATATTTTTGTCAATGATAGCCCTGGTATCTGCACACTGTTCTGCACGGAGCAGGGAGCTCCCCTGTGGATCAGGATCATAAGCATAGAAATGGAGAGTGTTTTAATTAAAGTGCATTACGTCTGTGTTGATTAAAATTTCATTGTGGGGATGGCAACTATCATTCAACAGGAGATGTGTGGCACTAGATTAGTCAGTGAAAAAGTGTGAGGAGATTATAAGCACATTTTTAACTATGAGTCTCCTCCTCTTTCTAGTTCTTCGTGCCCAGTTGACTGGTGCTGAAGTGCTAGGGCAACATTAGCCTGGAAATATACACATTTTATTGCTTTGTCTATTCTGTATGACATTTACAAGGCTGGAAAAACAGGAAATTTACTATATATAAGTCTGTCATCCGCAAGCATGAACAGAGAAAATAACTGTTCTGACCTTGCACTTAGTGGAAGACAAGGGACTAGGATGTGAGACATGGTGGAACAGGCAGTGCATGGGCTTTAACATTAAACTAAGGCTTATAAGCTCACAGGTTCACATGCAATATCTTTTCTTACTTCTGTGAGTCATAAGTTTGAACAGGTTCCCACAAAATACAAGAGGGAACCTATATGAATTTGCTTAATTGGAATAAGATTTAACATTGCTTATATGGGATTTTTTAGTCCTTTGCTTCTCC
The DNA here is from genome assembly GCF_036169615.1 of Heliangelus exortis. Classification (NCBI taxonomy): domain Eukaryota; kingdom Metazoa; phylum Chordata; class Aves; order Apodiformes; family Trochilidae; genus Heliangelus; species Heliangelus exortis. Next base: position 15,330,689 of record NC_092433.1, on the reverse strand, counting down.
CATAAGAAAAAGTGAAAAAAACTAAAGAACTTTACCAAAGTTTTTGTTTGGTTGGTTGGTTTTTGTTTTGTTTTTTCTTTTTCCCATATGCACTGTATTTTGGTATTATGTTTGAGAAAAAAATACACCACTATAGTTTCCTGGATTTTGGGGAGAGAGAGAGAGAAAGAATCTGCTGCCATGTATCTTAGTAACTTTAGAACTGTCAAATGTGTGAAAAAACCTCAGTTAACATGTAGTGCTTTTAGGACTGACTGTTTCCATCATACATCTTTGCCTAAATTCTGGTGAAATTGGCAATTAACTCCTGGGAAGTTAATTAATGCATTTTTATTATTATGTGGTCTGAGAGTATAGATTGAATTATAGGAGCAATGGTAGCCTATTCTTGTGCAAAGATGGTGTTGCCTTAACACTGTGATTTCTGAGCTGTATTGTGGATATTAAAACTTTTTTGAGTGCATTTAATGGTTTTAAAAGCAGTTCATTTGGATAAATTTACAATATATAGCTCACTTGGGTAAATCAATAATAAAATCAGGCACACTGGTTTTTCTTGTTTCATCTTGTTTCTGACTAATGGAGTCCAGTATAAAAGAACAAAAGTTTACCATGCTGTTCTTCACAAGGAAAGAATTAAGGTTTTATCTATCAAAAAAAAAAAAAGACCATATTTTGTTTAAGGAAAGGTATTTGTGTCTTCTTTCTCCCTCAGTGAGAGATGGGCACATTTAGAGAGATTTCAGGTTGAGGCCTTTTACAGTTTTTTTAGCTTGTTGGTTAGATGACCTCTGCCAAATGATGCCAGATGCTGGGAATGGGAAACTCAAAGCTCCTCTGTACACTTATTTTTAAGTTGAGTTCTAGTTATGAGTTCAACACTTTGCTTCCCTAAAGAGTCTCAGGATCCCAAGCTCTCAAAGCCCAATCACTTTGAAACTCAGGGGATGCTGAGATCAATAATTTTCCCAGAACTTTACAGCTGAGATGATCCCATTGTGGGAAGGAGTTGTGGGGTGGGGATTTTTTTTTAGCCCTACACTGGGCAAACAGAAGCAGGCATGATCCCCAACAGAAACAGTCACTGTTTACCCAGCACTATCAGCTGCGTTTGTTTCTTTTCAAACATTAACTTGACCCGAAGATAAATTCTGAAACACAGTCCAGTGACTCAACCTTTCAATGTCAGGCTGGCATTTGCCATGTGAGGCCATCACGAAATGTTGAAACCAGTTACCTGAATGAAACCAGCTTCTTCCTCAAGGTTTGCATGAGCTGGTATTTGGATTTTATTTTTTTTAAGAACATTTTTTTCTGTGGCAGCTGCTGGATCTGTAAATTTTTTTTTTTTTTTTTTTTAGCAAACAGTAAGAAGCTGAGTGCCACTTTGTCAGTGGGTGACACTGAACATCCCACACTGAGTGGGTTATGTCAGTGCCTGGCATTGCAGAGCTGGAAAGCAAGCACTGAGATGTAGCAGAGCTTGGGTTGGGTTTGATGTGCAGGCAGCTGCCTCCTTTGGGCCAGCAAAGGGAAAAGATGTTTAGAGCATGAGTTCTTACTGTTCTTAGGAGTTTACTTCTTCAGTGTCATGCATGAGCTCCAAAAAGTCTTTTCCTTTAGTCTTAGAGGAGCTGAGTGTCAGTTTCTTGCACAGTGAATTTCTGTAAGTCTTTTCCATATGACCCAAATTCTCTTAGAACCTAAGTGGATTTGAAGTGGAGTGTAAGATTTGCCATCAGAAAGCTTGGGGAGACACTGATGCATTTTAGGTTTAGAAGTGTTCTCAACACTGACCTGCTGGGCTGAGCGTTGTGCTGGGCTGATCACTACTGAAATGTAAAATTAAAAAAGGCAGAATCTCTTTTTTTGCATCACTTCTAATAAATTTTGCTACAAGTCAGTAATCTCTCTTTAAAGCTGTACTGCACTTGGTAGTCATGTGTATGTCTGGGTATAAAAATACTGCTGGGAGGAAAACCTTGCCTTTACTGTGCCTGAATTTACAGCATGGTACTTGTCAGGATTTGGAAGTTGTTCCTGTGAGTGGCAAATCTGTCCTCTCCAGGGCTGTGTGGCAGCACCCCAGACTTGGATGTCAGACCCTAAGTGCCACATTTTGGCTCTTATAAAATTTTTTCAGGAATTAATATGATCATTTTAATGGCATGAAATGGGATTATGTTTCCCACAAAAAGTTAGGCTTTCTACCCATTGAGATGGGACTCGAGGCTCCTTTTTTTTATGGGCAGTTAGATCACTGAGCAATTACATAGCAATTGCAGTCTAATTATGAGCAGTCATTCAACATCATTGCAAAATAAGATGGTAACACCATCCTGTGTGTTGTTTCAGTTATTTTTTTAAGACCAAGTTAAAACTCCTGCACAAGAGAATATTGACCTGCTATTGTGAGGTTTAAGATATGTTTTCCCTGTATTTTGTTTTAAATTTATGATCTTTTAACTCGTTTGAAAGCCAAACCATCAATAGCTCATTGGGTTCACCTTTGGAGTTGTCATTTTTCTTTAGTTCATGGATCTCTTCTGACTTTTTCTGGATCTTTTTAGCTGGTGCCTGAGAAATACCTCTGCTCCTCTGACAGTGTAGGCACACTCAGGGAAGGCATTTGCCCTAAGACTGCTACCTATAAGTGTAATCTTCTGGGTAGCATGTCTGTGGCTATGCAGAATTGATGATTTGGGTTAATTAATCCCTTATTCATTAGGTTTCAGCACCCCTCAGCTTGAACGTGATGTGGAAACTGAGATGCTGCTGCTACTGCCATAAGGGCTTTTTCTATCACATCAGCAAGGTCTGAGCTGTGGGTGAGGGACAGGATCCTTGGAGCCTCTGTTGAGGGTTTTTAAACATAAATGACCAAGTGTTTTCTATTTACATTCCCTTTCTTTCATCAAGGCATAAGCTACACTTGTTAGTTATTTCAGGTGCTCAGTTTTTGGGTTGTTTTTTTTTTCTGCTTTCTCTAACTTTGACTGGAACTCGTAAATCAAGGCATATGGGTTTTGATCTTTGTGGGCTGCAAGAGACTTAAATTTCTTGGTGAAAAGTATGGAGTGCTGGTTCTATATGAGCAAGTGCCCTGAATTTATAGAAGGAATGTAAAAAATTGAGGCAAAACTCTTGCTGAAAGCTGGGGTCCTCACTGTAAACAGCTGGGGCTTCTCAAAGGGCTGGTACTGAAACCCTTCCATCCCATCTGAGCTCCTTCCAGCTCCGCATCCCAACTTTGGAGAGCAGCAAAATATGGAATCCTCCTCATCTGTGTTTCTACAGCTTCTTTGCTAGCTCAGCTGTGGAAAAAAAATGAATTTTGTCTTTTAGAAACTGAGCATGAAGTGACCTTTGTGCACCAAGGGCACAGGGATGGGTCACCCCCCCCCCCGCCATCCGGGAAGATCTGATCTGCTCCCGTTCCTCTGTCACCAGAGGCTCTGCTCACAGGGCAGAGGAACAGCAGCTTTTGGGGGCTGAGTGACAGCATTGCTGAGACTGCAAGAGCAGCTCCTGCAGAAACATAATTTTCACTGCTATCATCATTTTCCCTGCCTCTCTCGACACTTGATATTTTGTTTTTTTCACTTTATATTTCGGTCTCGGGCAGTTTGCTTTGGTTGAGCTCTCGTGGTGGTTTTCCAGGTGGGGCTGTGAGTCCTTCTGGAGCCCACAGCCCATAGGGATCCATGTGTTAAGTGCATTTGATATTTTCAATTTGGGGTTGTCTGCAAGGATCTGATGTTGGGAAACAAACCTAAGCCTGGGCTATCAGCCAGGGTTTGTTTTCTGCTGATCTGATAGAGAGCTGTGGCTGCCCATTTCCAGAGCAGCTTGGCAGATATTACACTGGGCTGGTATGCTGGCAGATTTGGATTCTTTTTTTTTCAAAATTTCATTTATTTTTCTGTTTTTTTTTTTTTTTTCCCTGCTAGACCAAATAACTGGGCCAGCAACCTTCTTGGCCCTGCAGGAGCAGCGTGGCTCAGGGTAGCTGGGATACTTTTGTTGAGATCCACCCTTCAGTTTCCAAAGGTCAGACACTCCATCCATCCTCCCTCCTGTGACATCTTAAATGGTTTCCAGAGCTATTTTGCTGCTATGGGCTGGAATGATGGCACCACTCTCTCTGATAGTCCCCAGTCCTGGCTTTGGCATAATTTGTCCCAAACTGTTTTGTACCAGTAATAATATTTAAAGCTACGTAATTTTTTTTTCTTCTTTTTTCCCCCCAAATACCCCTGGTAGACCTTGGAGAAACAATTTATTTTTTTTTTCTTCCCCAAGCCCTGACGTTTTTAGTTACATTTTTGCCAACTTGGCTTTTGACTAAGAACAGTTCCTGTGTTTTGGGAGGGCTTGTGTCATAACTTAAAAGAAAAATAATGTAACAATATTTATTGTGTTCATTGACTGTCCCCTACTAGACTAAACAATAGCACTTATTACACGGTGTGAAAATAATGCAAAGTGCTCTGTCTTCTTAATGGAACAGGAAAAAAAAAAAAACAACCAAAAAAACAACAAACAAAGCCTTTGGGATGACTTGCAAAGTGGAACAGATGCCCTTACAATTGCAAGGCATTTGAATAAGGAATCAGTTTTGCATGGTTTGCTAATCCTTGACTAAAGAGTTCATTGTCTTGGATTATGCATCTGTAATTTTGGAGCCCTGAAGTCAGTGCCTCAGTACAATTAAGTTGGGAAGAGACCATACTTTCCTTTCTTCATATCCTTAATCATAGTGGCTTGTTTTTTAAGGGGAAAACCTCAGCTCTGGGTTTTTCATTTAGTTATTAACAAAAAGCCTTTGAAAGGGAAGCTGCCTAAAATCCAGCCACTCCCTTAACACAAACAAAGTTGTGCAGAGATTGTGTTCTTTCAGAAAACAAAAACTTTGATGTTCAACTTTTCTTATTCCAGTGGTGCAGATCCTGCAGTAAGTGGGTGTTAGTCCAAGCTGATGACAGACACAGATGTCTCAGATTTTTTGGATGCATTAGAGAGGGGAAAGTTACCTCCCAAACAGGCTGAACTGGGCAGGTGAGGACCTGGGCTGCAGAAAAGACTTTTCTTGAAAATAACAAGGAACATGCTTGTCCTCATTCTTTCCCAAGGGTGCCTTGGGAAACTCCCACTTTGCAGTTGAAGTGGTGAGGATAGGGGAGGATGATCGTGGGGCTTGGACCTGCAGAGGATCAATTCACCAGAACCTTGTGGGAAGCCAGGGCTGGCTGGAAGAGAGGGGGAGACAAATGAGCAACAGGAGATGCATGAAAGATACCAGAAGCAACAGGCTGAGGAAAAACATTCCCTGTTCACTTCTGGGTTTGTGACTGATACCGAGTCCATCTCTAAAAGCAGAGGCAGCTGAGTGCATCTTGCAGGACCAGCCAACAGTGTGTCTGTCTGTCTGTCCTTCCAGCTGATGACAGAGCAGTCTAGACCAACACCTTCCTTTTCTGGGAACCCTAAATGCCTACACTGATCTAACATAGGTTGCAGCTTTGCTGCCCAATATCCTGTTAAAATGTGGTGCCTAAAATAACTCCTGCTCCTCTGGGCTGTTGCTTGGGGATGGCCGGGGGGACGCGTGGCACCGCATGGCCCTTGGGTGCCTGATCCCCCCCAGTGAGTCTGGGGAGGAGAAGGCTGTGGTTTGGCTGGGTTTGGGGACATTGTCGTCTCCAAGTTGAGTCCCTCCTTTGCAGAGCTGGCACCGGGGCTTGGGGAAGGCGCCTGATGGAGCTTTGGCAGTCGCTGGTCCAGCCCAGGCTTTGTTCTCTCCCTTGTCCTAAGGGCGAAAAAGGGATTAGTCTGATGCAAAACAAAGACTCATGTCCTTCTCTTTACCCTGGTATGCGCTTTTTCTTTAAACAATGAAGTGACTAATATAGAATAGCTTCATAATGTGCCCCGACTGTGGCTGAGAGGAGCAGAGCAGTCTGTCTGCTGAGCACCTCCGGAGCCTCTGCGGGGTTCTGGGGGGGTTTGCAGTGGGGCAGCCCCGAGCATCACATATTCGGTTGCTTGTGAAGAAAAGTGGTAAGTTGTTTGCTTGTTGGGAAGGGATGGTTGTTTGCTGGTTTTGGTTTTTTTTTTTTTCCTTCCTTTTTTTTTTTTTCCCTGCTGTTAGATTGTCTTCTGCCCAAACCCCCAAAAATTCTGTGTATTTGTTTTATGTGCAAATATCAAACTAGCTTAGCACCAGCACACAGTGTTTTGTCAACTTTCTTGTAGTCTGTGTGCACTGTGGAGTCTTCCCTGTCACCTACCATCTGCTGTTATTAATCAGACTGTTTCCACATGGAGAGCTGAGCTGACACACTTTTATACATTTAGCATAGCTGTATTGCCCCATTTACTTTTTCTATTATATTTTTTTTAAGTGGTTTGCTGTTTTTTGTTCGGTTTTTGCTTGTTTGTTTAGTTTTTAAATGAAGATGTATAGACAGGCTGAGATTTTTGACCTAATTTCAAATGGTGGGATTTTTCTCTGAGCTTAACTATGGTCCATGTAAATACTTTGTGTGACAGGAAGCTTTGTTTACTACACGTGGAGCAAGACAACTGACCCCCCAGTAACTGCCTCTGACTATGGGAGGCACAGAACTGGCCAAAATGAGGTTCTGGGGACACCAGGGCTGTCTGGCCCAAGGGTTGGCTGCTCAGTGATGTGCAGAAGAGAAAGTTTTATATCTATTTATAGGAGAAAGTTTTATATCTACAAGCAACCTGTACCCAGACGAAGAGGAGGAGCTTGTGAAAATACTCTATCACTTATCAAAATAGTTGGAATTCTTGGGTGAAGCTCCTCAAACATGTAACTGTGACATGCATTTGTATGTAAAAAAAAAAAAAGTTATATATATATGTGTGTATGTATGTGTGTTCTTGCACTTCAGCATTCATATTGCCAAATGCTACTTCAGTAGCGCTCCAGAATCTTTTATTCTTGACTATTTTTTTCCCCCTACTCCTTTTTAGTGGAAAGTAATCCTGTGACTCAGCTCAGGCTGCTGAACAGCCAGTGCCATAGATTTCCCCATAAGAGGCAAAATGTGTTGGCACAGCTGCTAGAAAGCTAAAAAAGAAGAGTATGAAACCACCACCACTGTGGCTGAGAACAGTTCCCATGCCCATTACCACGTCATGAGATGCGAGGGCAGCCTCTGATCCTGTAAAAACATTAAAATTCACTTCTTGTGGTGTTCCTGTGGTGAACCAGTTTCAGCGATACTTGGCCTGTAAATCATCTGTAGGAACTTGTTGGGTTTGGGGGGAAGGCTTTTTCGTGAGACCTCTGTTGCTTTCTAAGCTGGTCGTGTGATGTGGCTGTGGAGGAAGAGCTGGATTCTCTGGTCCTGACAAATGCTGGGGGCAGATGCCATCTAGACCTTTGTCTGGTCCCTCTGAGTCATTTTGAGAGCACGGGAGGGGAAAACCAGAGCACACCTATAAATGTTATCTCAGAAAGGTGCCCAGTTTCACCCTGCACACGGATCTCTGGCATTTTAATGGCACTAATCTCTGGCATTTTAATGGCACTAACGTGGCACTGAGCTCCCTCCTTGCAGGGGCAGGTGGCTGTTACTCTTTAACAGAAGGTCACTTCTTTAGGAGAGTGGGAAAAGCTGTGAATACTTGGGTGTAAATGGAAATCTTTCAAGCCTGATGACTTTTGGGGCCAGGCAGTACATGAACCTGAGAGTTATCTCTGCCTGGATGCTTTGCAGGAGAGGGAGGGCAAGGGCAAAAGAGGAGGTTTGCCAGGCCAAGGTTTCAATTTAAAATACGAATTTAAATTTAAATCTTTTTAATTTAAATTTAAATCAATTTAAAATTTAAATCTTCTCCCTATAAGATTTCCACCGTGTGCTTGTAGCACATGTCAAAGGCTGCAATTTTTATCTGCAGAAGAGATGACCTAGGGACTCTCTAAGGTAGCTTTTCCATTTATTTTTGTTTCCTTTTGCAAGCTTTCCAGTTGTATTAGTTGATGCTGGAAATACATGTATCGGTTTTCCCAGGAGCTAAATATAGTAATTTTGTTTATTTATTTTTTTAAACAGTTATGATCTGGGATAGAGCATCTTAGGCACATTGCAGACTGGTAAGCAGTCAGTGTATACACTTGGATCTGCTGAAGTTGAGAAAAGCCCCAGTAAAAAGGAGAGTGCTTAAATTTAAGCATGTGCTAACGTGACACCTCACAGAGGGTTTTTTTCTCTCAGTCTGGATGCAGAAGATGCTGTAATGGGTGCTGAGCTTTGCATAAACCAGCGTGGAAATTGCTGTTTGCCTAAACAACAAGTTGTCCCAGTCCCAGAGAACCTCGGTGATGTTAAAAGCTTGCAGCAGATTAACCAAAATCTATTTCCAATTGATCCAGTGCAGCTGGTGCCTGACTCAGCCCGGTCACCCTGTCCCAGACTGCCCAGTTCTGTGCTGGGATGAGTCCTGGGACCAAGTGGGTGGCTTGGGATTGCATCTTGCTGTCACCCTGCTGCCTGCTCTCCCCATCAAGGATGCTGGGGAGAACAAGGAGATTCTGGCTCCCCAGCTGGCTTCTCACAGTGAAGTTTTATTTTCAGTATTATTTTTCTCGCTGGGCACAGCGGCTGCTGCCCGGATGGGATCTTGCCCCTGGCTGGGAGCACAAGGATTTTTCCACAGCACAATCGAGTTGGCAGAGAAGGTTACATCAGCTGCCTGGCTTCAGGAGGTGCTGGATGCAGAAATTCATGGGTTTATTTCTGACAAAGAGGTTTTCTGCCACCTGCAGCACTTCCCACCCTCCAGATCCAGGGGAATGTGCTAATTTTTTAATATTTTTATTATTTTTTATTTTTTATTTTTTAATTTTTTTAATTTATTTTTTATTTTTTTTATCTTTGCTTTTTTTGCTTTTTTTGCTTTTTTGCTTTTTTGGTTGTTTTTTGCTTTTTTGTTTTTTTGCTTTTTTGGCTGTTTTTTGGTTTTTTGTTTTTTTTGGTTTTTTTGTTTTTTGTTGTTTTGGTTTTTTTGTTTTTTTTTTGTTTTTTTCTTGGTTTTTGTTGTTTTTGTTTTTTGTTTTTCTATTTCTTGTTTTTATTTTTATTTTATTTTATTCTGTATCGATTGCTGACAGAGGTAGATTCTGCATGCGGTCGTCACCCATCTGATTTTTGCCGCCGTTCTGCTCCTGTTGCTCTTTTTACATAAACCTCAAGCATCTTCCCAGCAACCTGTGGGCTGTATCAGGCAGAGTCCCCTCCTCCCCGGTGCTCCCAGCAGGGAAAAGTCTTCCCTTGGGATCACGGCCTGATAAACAAAACCTCATCGAGGCCTCTGCAGGGCGGAGCTCTCACGGATTCGGGCTGAGCAGCAGCGCTGCTGAACGCTGATGGCTGCCTGAACCAGGGGCAGAAAGAATGGGGAATATTTATTGCTTATTTCCTTCTCCTCCAAGTTTGTAGTATAGAAGAGATTTCAGCAGTATTATGCATTGCAGTGGATCATGTTTGCTTTTTTTTATTTTTTTTTATTTATTTATTATTTATTTTTTTTATTCCTCCCCCCGAAAAAGCCCCCTGTTTGTAGCTCAAGTTTAGTGAAAAGATGCTCTCAGATTCAGCTCTCTTTCACCTGATGTCCCACATCTATGCTTTCTAGTATTCAGGTGAGCCTGAAGTTGCAGCATTACAGGAAATGTGTTTACCCCCCTCTTGGAGGTAAATAAGAAATATTTACATTTCTTTGAACCTACTCCTCAAGCTGTCTGAAACCAAGTTAAAAAAAAAAAAAATGTAGAGAATGGTATTTACATGGTTTGCTTCTTCTCTCAGCTCTGCATTTCCTCTTCACTGATCAAATCAAATGGCAGTGACATTTTGAAGTCCTCCTTAATGGCAGAATTAGAAATATTCCTTCTCTAAAAAGCCTGCAAAAGGTAGCTTAAACATTGCATGCAGCCACTCTGGTAGGAAGTTGTTTAACTTGTCGAAATCTCTCTTTTGGTGCAGAACCTCGATTGAAAATGACAAATTGCTTAAAGCAGTTTCCATGTTAGTCTTTAAAAAATTCAGTTTCTTTCCATCCAGAACACGTGGAAGGCATTTGTGCACTTGCCTGACTTTTTCTCTGTCCTCAGGCTCCCACTCGATAGCTTTGGACCTCATATTATTTTCACACTCATCTTCCTGTGTTTGTTTTCCTCAACTTTCTATTGAATGAGGATTTTATATATTTTTTTTTTTTTTACCCCCACTGCCTTAGCTTAGATGTGAAAAGTCAAAAGTCTCCCTGGTTCAGACTTTGGGGACCACAGAGGACATCAGGGGAGGAGTGCTCAGAGGTCTTTGCTTTTCAGCAGTGATGTTTAGAACATTGTAAAATCTGTAATGTAAGCTGGAAAGTCTCTGTCACAGCCAGATCATTTTACCCACCTTTCAAACAGGCAAGCACTGAGCCGTGTTAACACTTCACAAAACAGGGAAACACCTTTTGCTTAAATATTTTCATCTACATCTCTGTATCTGTCACTTCAGCAGAGGGATGTGCACAGGCAGGTACCAGGTACAGAGCCCGGGAGCTGGCTGTGAAAGGAAAAATTTCTCCATTGACAAGGCTTTAAAAAATAAACAATTTCAAGTTGTCATTGTGCTCAGGTGGCAAACACACACCCCATGAGGATGGATTGCCAGGTCTTGTGCTTGAGAAGGAAGAGGCTGCAGGAGAGAAGTGGGTCTGCTTACCAATCAATGCTCAATAAATGGAAAGCTCTGGGGGGGAAAAAAACCACAAAAAACCTTAAAACACCAAACTAATAGTAATAAAAAAACACACACAGAAAACAAAAACAAAAGCCAACTAACCACCAAAAAAAAAAAAAAAAAAAAAAAAAAGCCAAAACAAACCACCAAACCAAAACCAACCGACTGAAAAGAAGGGAAAGTGTATTTCTAAAGGATTAACAGGCTGAGATGAGTCTTCCTGTGCTCTTTCCTTCACCTGGGAAGAGCTGCAGCAGTGTGTTAATTTGTTGAGCTGTTGCTTTTTGGTGGCCCTGCTGAAGTCCTCCTGGCCAGAGACAGATCCATGCCTGGGGCCACCAGCAGAAGGTTGTGTTTGTGTGTTTCTGTTCCTGTGTGTTTCTGTGTGTGTCTGTGTGTCCAGCAGCATCCTCCAAGCTTGGACAAAAAGCCAGCTTTGGGCTGCACCCCAGTCTGTGAAATGAAGGGCACAAAGTGTTCCCTTTCTGACTGGAAGGTGCTTTGACCCAAATGGCATCAGCTGGAGAGGACCTGGCACTGCCCCATTGCTCTGCTTGAGACAGCCCTGTTGCTCAAGAGGGACATTACCGAGTTAAGGCAGCAGCAGTCAGGAGGGGATTTGAGGACAATCCAGATGCTTTTTCTCTAACTTGAAGGCATGTCATATCCTGGCACTTCTATTTTTACTCACTTTTCTTGTAATATTTTTTTCTTTTATCTCCAATGATCCCTTTATTTTTGGCAGGTCAGGGCTCATGAGATATTTTGATTTTTAAATTTTTTTTTTTTTTTTTTTTTGGTAGCTATTCCTTTCTTGCCTTTTAGCCTTGTTTGAAGTTGTACTTAAATTTGTAACTTTTAAAAAAGCCACAGTTACAATCTTCCTGGGTTCTGGCTTTGTTTTTCCTTTTCAGAATGGTTTCGGAAATTACCTTGGAAAGATGCTGCCATTGAGGAGTCAGGGGGGCTGTTCTCTCAATCACTTTCCTGTTGCAAATAGGGGTTGATATAATTTGTTTTAGAAGACAGCATTAGAAACTGGCACCTGCTGGGAAGAATAACCCGGCCCTGGGAGAGCATCCTCAGCTTTTGTAGGCAGAAGGCAGCTAATGCCTGGAAGTGTGGAGCCTTTATGTACCTTGTTTATAGTGTTTGTTGTCTTTTGTGGAATATCAGATGCTGCCCTTGGCTGTTCTTGTTATGTGCAGAAATGTCTGATCCATTTCTGAACCTTCAGAGCTCCCTGATATCAGGCATAAAACATTTTTTTAATGGCTATTAAACCTGCCTTGCTGGCTGCTGCATCTCTGGCTGATAAAACCAGTGCACCCCAAATACCCTACAGATACTTCTTACAAAGGTAATTTTTTTTTATTATTATTTTATTTTATTTTTTTTATTCTTTGTAATAAAGTGAGGGGGTTGGTCCCCTTTGCTCCTGGCATGTATTTGGATTGCTTCCTGCTTGTCCAGCAGCCAGTATCATCACAGGCAGGACTGGGTTTCTGTTGTGTCCCCACAGTTTCATGCCTGTGGTTGATAATTAACCTGTGTCATTAATAATGGTGCCATATTTACTCTGAAGACCTTTTTTTTTCCTTTCCTGCTCTCTAATTGCAATCCAGGTTAAATACAATCTCTTCCCAGGAAAACTCTGGGCTTGGTTAATATTCCACCAGAGGAATGCCAACAAAACCCTTTTTTATTTGTGTGTGTGGGAATCCACCTCAATGCATTTGGTTTGTTTAACATCTCAGATCAGGAGAATGCATCAAAGCATAGGAGTAAATGGCTTTAAAATGCAAGCTGAGCACATAGGTGCAGGTACATGATCAGCAACGTTTGTAATAATTGGCATACCAGCAAATTTTTTTTTTTTTTTTTTGGAAGGGGGGTTGGGTTGTCTGTGGGATTCTTTGGAGATCACATCCCCCTCTTCTGTCTGTCTGCATGCTGAGAGGGCAGGAACATGGTCTGTCTCAGCCTGTAAGGGGACCAGGGGACCTGTCCTGCCAGGGCTGTGGCAGTGGTGGCTTTCCTGGGACAAGCTGTGGTGCCTGGCTGGGGATGGGGTGCCCCGGGTTGGGTGCTTGCAAGACCTCATGGCAGCAAAGGCAGCACCCTGATATGGCCCATTTCTGGGGCAGGAGATGGATGGAGGGTGCAGGGCTGTATGAGCAGGGACCATGCTGGGTGAATGCTTGCAGGGCTCAGCTCATTCCTAAGTGTGGGTACAGCAGAGCACACAGCATTAAAGCTAATGAAGGCTCATGCAATTTGAACAAGGATAAATAAAGACCGTTGCAAAACTTAAGCACTGAATAATACCAAAAACTATTTTCCTGGGGAGAGAGATGTGTGTGTGGAGCTGCTGGGGTTCAGCTCCTGTGTTGCTACCCTCTCAAAGATGTTTTGATTTATCTTCCTTCCACAGAATCCCCTTTCAGCCTTAAACAAACACTGGTTATCATTGCTGCTGTTGGGAGCCTGTGCAGCACTCTGAGTTACTGCCTTGGTGTTTCTAAAGCCATGCAAGCAAGCATAAATCTCTATATTACCCCCATTTACATATGGTGGGATTTGTCCCAACCTGTCCAAAGCTTCTGACTCTGGAGTCATTGTATGAGCAACTTCTTTAATATGGAGCCCTGGAGGCAAGACCCAATTTGAAATAAAGTTGTGCAGGTAGAAACAGAAAGGCACAAACTGTATGTTCCACAACTAAAGTAGCTGAGGAGTTTAAATTCTGCTCTGCATTTTTTCTCAGGGCTGCTCTCCTCACAGCAACACAAGATTCTGGCCTTAGCCAAGCCAGAACATCAGGAACAGGCAGAGTATGGAACATGGGATCCTGGGATGTCATGAGATTGTCTTGCTCTTCTCATCTGCTGCTCCTGTTTAGGCCTTGAAATTAAAAGATGCCTGCACATATAACTTAAAATTCTTTTCAGTGTGGTTTTGGGTTGTATGGGTTTTTTCCATTTATTTTTACTCCGATCAGCGTGCATTTCTTCATTCACGAACAAGTTGGTTTTAAGTAGTGTGAAACTGTGAAACTTTCCATGAATTCTTGTCAGGTGATAGCAATGTATCCCTGCTAACTCTGTGAAAGGCCTTGGCTGGAGAGTTTGCTACATCAGCTTTGTGAGATTCAAAGCTTTTTGCACTTTTTTTGGCTTTGCTGTAAAGTCCTGTCCCTTCCTAATCTAATTTTTCTTCAAATATTCTGAAGTTAGATGCAAACAATTACAGAATGCGTTCTGTGTAAGTGAAACTGTAGAGCAGAAGTCGGGGGGACATATGCATAATTCTTAAATAAATTAAGGAAGAAAAAGTTCTGTAGTTGCTCGATAGAGGTTTCTGTTCTGTGGGACTGATTTTTCAAAGAACTCCATTTCTGATTCCAGATGCTGAGATTTTGAAGTATGTACTGAGGCTGTTGAAATCGGCATCTCTAAAGGGTTAAATTTTAAGTGATACCTCAAATGCAGATCTTCCTTACAGAGGATGTTCTGTGTGTGCACCGAGTACAAATTCATAGTTCAGAGGGTCAGCAAGAAACTTTTGGGGTAGAAACTTAATGCATTGCCAGCTTGGGACTAACACCTCATTTTTCTTAGATACTTTTGTCATTCTTTTTATAGGTACTGAGTTACTTGTGTGCCACACCACATTGCAGACAAGGGCAAAAGTTTAGCAATCTGCAGCACAGAAGGGCTGATTTCCTTGCAGCTGCCGAATCTGGCTGTGCAGCTCTTGTACCAGGCAATTAAAGCCACACTCATTACAGCCTTTGTGGTTTGGAAGTGAAGTGTTCCTGCCTTTAACTCCCAGTTGTACAGGATGTTGGTTTAGGCTGAAGGTTTGCAAAGCTTGAAATCTTGTCTCTTCCTCTGGAGTCTGCTCCAGGGGTTGGGGAGGTGAACAAGGAGAGAGCTACAGGGGGAGAGGTGTTCCATGAAATGGGGGGATGGGGGTTTCTCCTTCACAGCATCTTGAACCTGCAGGCATCTCCCACATTTTTCTTGAAATACTGCAATATCTGATGCCTGCAGACTGCTTTGGAAAAGCTGCTGGGATTCCAGAGGGGGAGGAGGCAGAGATGGAAGAAGAATGTGAACCTCAGAGCCGTTACTGGCCACCGTGCTATTTTAAAGTCAAACTTATTTTTTAGCTCTCTGTAAACAAATCTTCGTGCCTGCTTTTTATAGAGCTCTGAAGTCAGTTGTTGTGGCGGCTGCTCCATGGGTGCCACAGGGAGGAGAGAGAATCTCTCCTTCCCAAAATGCCTCTCAGTGGTCGGGAGAGATGCTTTGTGGAAGGAGAAACCTTCCAGCTCTTCTGAACTTTGCATGACAGCTTCTTCATCCAGGGGTAAATACATCTGGTGGATCAAGTACGAGGTTGGACACTGCAGGTCACCGTGAGACCTTCATCCAGTGACCCAAGGGACCATCTTTGCCCCTGGTATTTTCATAATTGAGCTGCAAATGCAATATTTGCCCTGGAAGTGCAGCCTGGGCAGGGAAGCAGCCAGGATCCCATCCTTCTAGAGAAGGGTCAGTGAGGTTTATAGTTTTCTTACACTCTTAGAGCCCTGTTGATTTTAACTTGGAAACTTCAGTGTGAACCACACACGCTGCTGTGAAAATTCATGCTTAGTAACAAGTAAACACGTGATGGAGCAGCCTGACTGACTCAGGAAATTCCCTCCAGACCTCACAGGGAGGAGGAGCTTTGCATTTTTCTTGTCCTGTGTTTATTTTTAGTCTCGCCTCTAACATTGCTGATAGTACCACTACAGCCCTGCAGATCACAGTCCCAGCATGGGGCAGAGTTGAAAGAAGGATGCTGCAAAGCAGTCAGACCCTCTAGGATTTTACAGCTATGACATGCTGCAGGCAATTAATTTAGTCCATGATTTGCCTGCCTGGGTTCAGCTCAGTGCCACAGCTCTCTGCAAGTCTTTGATTTCCTTCCACATCTCATCTTCTCGGAGTGATCTTCAGTGATGGGTCTGCCCTTGTCACTTGGAAGTGCTGTGTTTG
Source organism: Heliangelus exortis (assembly GCF_036169615.1). NCBI lineage: Eukaryota > Metazoa > Chordata > Aves > Apodiformes > Trochilidae > Heliangelus > Heliangelus exortis. Next base: position 15,314,872 of record NC_092433.1, on the reverse strand, counting down.
CAATGCTAATATTTTGGGTATGAAATGGTCTTTTTAGGCCCCTTCTTCCCCTGAATATGTTTTGCACTTCATCGGTGGGTATGTTGTGGTTTTGAGTGGAAAGAGAAGAGTTTAAGTCCTGAACAGCTCCCATCACCTGCAGCTCTTTGTGAAGCTGCTGTATCAGTAACACTTGCTTAGTTTTGGGTGGTGTGGGTGAAGCAGCGCCCATCTGCAAGGCCAGGTGATTTATCCAAGAGCTTTTGGCTTTTCAAGGAGGCTTGTTTTTTGGTTGGCTTTTTTTTGGGGGGGGGGGACGGGGACTGTGTTGGTGGTCTTTTGGGTTTTGGGGGAGGGGATTGGGTTTTTGGTTTTTTTTTTTTTTTTTTTTTTTTTCAGAGCTGTGTTAGTCTGAGTCAGCAGAAAGGTATTGGTTGTTTAAGCTGTTGAGTTTTTTGAGTCTTTTGGGTTTTTCTTTGTCTTTTGATGACAGTCCAAGTCCCCAGAGGATGTTATGCAGGACTGCTTAGCACTCAAAACCTCTCAGAAACGGCAGTTTCTGATAAGAGCTGGGATGCAGTCTGGGTTGTACTGCAGCTGTTTCAGAGCAAACAGTGATATCTCAACCTAAAGACATTTGTTTGTCTCTGCAGTTATAGAATCCCTACCTGATCTGTAATGAGAGATGGATTGGAGCAGCTCCAAATGCTCAGTGGCTATGGAGGTGGGCACTGTCACCCTCTTGGTACAGGACAAGGCTCAGGCAAAGCATCACTGACAGTCTGATCCAAAAATAGTTCCTCAGGAGCCTAATTCTGTATTTTAACCCCTCCCTAAGACTGCTTCTCCTTTGCTGTGAGCAGGGGAGCTGTTGCAGCCTGGGAGACAGTTTCTGTGCCCCAGTGAATACATCCAAGAGGTGGGCTGCTCTTTTTCAATGGTTGTGATCTGGTCAAAGTAAGGTGATGAAGAGGGAAAAAAAACTTTTGGGAACTCAGCAGTATCATGTCAGCCTGTGTCATGGTGATTGTTAATGATTCTTGTCTCTTCTGAGTTGATCTGACTTCCCGTAATGTGATTTCAGGGGGAATGGGAAGGTGTTTTCCCAAGATTCCCAATCAGCATATCCTGTTTGATCTTTTTATTAGTGGAAGGGGCTCGTTAGCAGAGGTGGGAGATAGTGGGAATGAAAGAGCTGGCTGTGGTGGGTGTAATTCTGCTGCTACCCTGGGTTAGACCAAAATGTCACAGAGCTGCTGGGCTGTGGAGATGGAGGAGTCTGGTCTGGCTCTAGGAACATGAAGAACATGTTTGAAGACGAGGCCAATTGCTTTACAGTCTTGGTTTTGTTTTTTCTTTTGGTGGTGTTTGCTTGTCTACTTACTGAGGTTTTTATTTTATGTAGAGTTCTGCCAAATTTGGGTGCTTAGAGAGCAATACTTCTTGGCAAGACTACAGGCTCTGATCAGCCCCCTTATAACTGAACATCCTTCAACAAAACCAGCTTTTTTTCCAGCAGAACTAGCTGTTGGGTTTACTTTATTTTTAAACAAAGCAAGATCTGTGTGGCTGGTGCCTGTTGAAGTCCCTCTGTGATAATATAGGGAGGTTCTCAGTTAAAATGCAGCTGAAGAATAATTAAAAAATACAACACTGTGAGTAGGGGTGGATACAGAAACTGCAGAGGTCTGTTCCTCTATTTGGGAATCTTGAATTAAAGTGTGTTGTTACAAGAAAATCCAAATGACAACTTTTACTTTGTTATTCATGCAGTGAATACCTCTTGCAGCTCTGCAGAAATACATCCTTTTCTAGACTCACAATGAGTAGACAAACACTATGCATTTATCCCAAATGCTGGAGGATTTGTGCTTAACTACTATGTGGTTTGAAGTAACAATATCCACAATGTCTTGTAAATTATTCCATTTTTATATTTGGCCCATGTGCAGTATAAGATTAAAGGCAAGAATTTATGGGCTTAAAAAAAAAAATCTTTCCAATGCTGAAAGCAAAAAGAATGATCTATAATGAGCCTTTACAGTGTATAGTATTTTTAAGGGCAATTTTTTTTTATTATTTCCTTAATATATTTTCCATGTAAAAGAATGTACTATGCACTTCAAATAGGATACTGTTAGTTGCACTTACCAGCAAACAGCTGGGGGATTCTTGTGCCTTAACCGCACAGTAGCTGCTAATTAAAAATATATAATTCAACCCTGATTGGCTTATAATGATTATAATCCCCTGAAATTTGATTATTCCCACAGTGTGGTAACCTTAGCCCACCCCCTGTTTCATTGTGGGACCTGTGAGTAACAAACCAGTCATTAAGAGCTGATGGCTGGTTCCCTAGGGATTGCTTCATTCCCAAACAGAGGAGCATAGTGATAAAGGTGCCCTGTTCCCCTGTGGCTTTGGAGGTGCCTGGTTTGAACTGGTTTTCCCTTTTCTGCTCCTCTGGCAGCATTTCAGCAGGGCAGGTTCTGTGGCTGTGTAAGGAAGGGGGAAATTTGGGGAGGTTCAGGCACAAATATCTCAATGCTGGTCCAAAATCTGGACCTGCTGGGAGCAGGAGGCAAGCAGCATGTGCTTTAGTCTTGATGGCAGTGAATTTTCTTCAGTCTTACTTTGGTTTGAATGAAATTTATTCTTGTCCACTGAATTGATTTTTTTTTTTTTTTTTTTTTTTTTTTTTTTTTAGCCCCACCTGGTCAACTTTGCAAAACATGAAAGTCACATTTTCCATCCCTAGGATTGCTTTGCTTTCATCTCGTGCCCATGGACTTATCCCTTGCCAGTTTTGCTCAAGATATTTTCTAGCTCCTGATAGGAGGGAATGGCCTCTTTCTTTCTTCTGCAGCACCTGGGTTCTTGGGAAATGACATTGTGGGACAGAGCAATAATAAATAATAACTGCTGGAGAGCAGTTTGGAAACCCTGTGCTCAGGATGCTGCAGGAGGGGGAAAAAATTGCCCAGAGACATGAAAAAAGGCCATGTCAAATGCCTTGTCAGGGAGATGCCCTGATCTGAAAGTAGGGCTGCTTAGTGTCCAAGTTCATCTCTGACTTGGGGATATGATACTGACAGAAGAGCTGAAGGGGCAATTTTAATATACACAGGAGATAATAGAACCTGTCATAACAAAAAAAAAAAAAAATTAAAAAAAAATATCTCAAGCATAAAAAAATTGATTGCATCAGTATATTCATATTTAAGCTAAATCCAAGTTAAGTGCTTGGACAGAGGAAGGCTTCTGCGTGCCCCAGAATGCTCTGTAGGTCGTGGATGCTGGGGCTGGGGAAGCTCAGTGCCAGGGCAGGAATGTGGCTTCACCATGGCTCAGGCAGCAGTTCCAGTGTCTCTCCTGCTCTGGTCAGTGAGGTCTAAAATCTGGTGGGGTCTGGAGCTGCTGGTTGCCCTGGGTAAAGGTCTTGGCAGCCTGGCTGTGTGTCCTGCCAGACCCCAGACTGGTTGGGGCAGCAGAAGTGTGCTGGGCAGTGTGAACTGAGGATTTGTTTTAAGATCTGTGTATTGGTGGGGCAGCCAGCTGGGTCTTCTTTTTAAAAAGCTGTTAATGATGAATTATTCTGTATCTCAGATAACAGAGCTTAGCTGCCTTACTGCATAGCTGTTGTATTGCAGGGCAAAGCTGGAGTGTGTCATCTGAGATATATGGGGAAAGGAGTGTTTTCCTTAACAGTATTATTATTCTCCTTGTCTGTTTTTTGTTTGTTTGGTTGGTTGGTTTTGGTTTTCTTTTAATTTATTGGAATTGACACCAGTTTTTTAATGCCTTTTTAAAAAAGCATAGAATATATATAAGATTCCGATGCACAGAAGTTCCCTTCCAGTTTCATCCCACCACATACAGACATTTGCATCCAAATAAAAGGAAATGTTTTCTCTGTGTGGAGACAGTTAATAGCTATTCATTAGGTAAAGCCAGCTAATATAATGCTTGTTAATTTTAAAGTTCTCTTGTGGTTGGCAAGGAAGCCCAGGTATCGATTAGGAGAGCTGCAGTTCCTTGCTGCTCTGATGGATGATCTCTGGTCTGAGAGTCACAAGTTCACAGTCAACTTGTTCTCAGGTAAAAGAGAGATTTTTAGTGACTTCTAACTTCCCCTTCAGACTCCTCCTGGGATGTGAGAGGTCTGTGGAGAAAGGACAGAGTGATAGAAATTTATGATTCTCTTCAGCAAAGAGGTGACTTGCATTGCCATGACATCTCATATCTCAGAAGAAGTTAATCACAGCTTTTTCTGTGTTGCTGGGTTACATTGCTTTGAGAAAAAACAGAAACTGCTATGAGCAGTATGAATAGCTGAAACCACAAGTCCCACTGAGATTACAGCCAACTCCTCCTAAAGGAAACAGATTCAACCACCAACATAGTTTTTCATTAGATGTTTTTTTTTTTTCCCCGAGTGAACAAAATACCCCTATTGTGGCATAATTGTTTAGCTTTTGGAGATGTAGGCAGAGTTGCAACTACACAACTTTAAAAAAATAATTGAAGTTGATGAGGAGGGGAGAGCAAAGAGACATTTGGCTTTTTATTACATTTTGTAGCACGCTGCAGAATAATGCAGCAGGTTTTAATTTTCTCGGTTTCTGTGCTTTTTGGCTCTGCAAGGGGAGGAAAGAGGGAAGTCTGTCTTGCATTTCAGGACAAATCTAAATCTGATGGACAAAAGTTTTGGCTATCTGATTGAAACCTTTTGTTGCTGAGACTGAATGGCTCTACCAGGCTGGCAGGGCTGGAGCGGTTTGTGTCTTGGATTCATTGTTTGAAACTGTTAAAATGTATTTACTTGTGGGTAAGGAGAAAGTTAATCTTTCCATTACAGCAATATGATAATGGCTAAAAATCAAGCTGAGATGCAGGGGGGGTGGGGGAAATGCAGTATGGAAAAGCCATGGAAGCAGAGTTTATACTTAGATTTCATTTAATGTAAACATGTTTTGTTTTGTTTTCTGGTATTTTGACCCTTCAGAACTCCAGAGAATGTACCTTGAGTTCTTTAAAGAGGTTTAAAGATGTTCTTTAAAGATGGTGATTTTGATAAACTTGCATTGAACAGAATATGGCCAAGTTTAGCATATTAATGCTTGACATCTGGAATTACTTCTGCATCTTAGCTGAAGGCCCAGCAATTGGTTAGGTCCATTCTTTTTCTCTGCTTGTATTGACAAAATATATCTGTGTCAACAAAAGATGTTGGTGTTTGATGCATATGAGTTGTCAAAAGGCAAGGTTGTCATACAGGGGTTTAGGAAGTGCAGACAGTCAAGAATTTGAAGAATAACTGAAGAATTAGGCATTGATCTGTGGCTGTTGGTGTAAAGAAAAGGCAAAGATTCCAAAAGGTGTTTGCATATTTACCTGCTGGAAGAATGATGATTTAAGATGCAGCAACCCAGGCTAGCACTATCAGTTTTAATCCTACAAATCTTGGTTGTGCTCATGTACTGTCCAGGCTAAAAGTAGCAACCATACGTTGGGAAATTTTTAAATACAATATTAGCCAGTTGGTATTTCTTTGTAGACTTTTCTCATGGGAATTGGCTGGTTGCACCATGACCACAAAATGCCAGACAATGTTAGGATCTTCCTCTCTATCTGCTTTGTTTCCATCTGTCCTCACCAAGACATCTCCTGGGCTGTTGTTTGCTGGGAAGTTTGTGAGCAAACTCTTGGGCTCGCCTGGTGTTGTTCTTACTCACCTCAGGTCTTTGCCAGTGAGTTTTGAGGATGAAGCTGTGCATGTTTCAATTTGCCCTTGGAAAAGAATAACAAATGAGGGACTGAAATGAATGTCTGGATGGTTTTTTTTCAAAAATTGCTGAGCACCTCGGTGTTGTTTCTGTGGACATTGCTTGGTGGATGCTTCAATACTGGGATTGAGAACCACACCAGGAGTTTGCTGAGCACCAGAGCTGCCTCTGCTTTCTCACCTTCCCATATCTAAGGTCTGTTTTTAGGCATCATCAGATTTGGAAAGCACATAGTGTAGTAGAGAATCCTGCAAATAAAGAGTGTCTTTACAATGCTCTGGATTTAAATACTTCTGTTTAACTTGGTCTTTAATGTTTTATTAGCCACCTAAACCAGATGAGATTGCTGCTAAAGATTCAGCAGCAAAACCAGCTAAACCAGTATGTTTTGCTAAACTGAACATTTGTTGATAGGAAGATACTCCAAGTGCTCATGTGTGCTCTTGCAGAGAGTTGGGTTGGTGAGGAACTCAGCACTGAGCCCTGGCAAGGGAATGAGAAAGGTGAAACTCCAAAAGAGATGGAAACCATCCAGAGAAGACATATACTTCAAAGGGAGTAGAATCTAAATTAAAATAATCCATCATGAGGAAGTATGTTTGAGTTTTATTCAAGAGAGGGAATTGAGCTCGAGAAACTGATACAAGTAAACCTTGTCTAAATTGCTGAGGAAATTAATATAGACAGTTGATTAAAAATGTGAAAGAGCTTTAAAGTTAAAACTTCATAAAAAGGACAAATAAAATATCATTCCTGTAAGCAAAGAGACAGAGCAGTGAAAGCCAAATCAAAATGAAAAATATATAGCAAAATTTACTTGTTAAAAAAAAAAACCAACAAAAAAAACCCCACACCATCAGAAATGATGAAAAAAAATAACACCGAGATAAAAATGGAGGAAGGCTGCAAAATACTCCTTCCAGGGACCTCTGGTGAGGTTCAGCCATCCTTGGTTTGACTGGAGTAGGAAACTGGTTCCCACCCCAGTATGGAGGGAGCAGGTGAGCTGTGGCTCAGGGTGGGAACCCCCATCCATCCCCTTGCAGCAACACAATGAGGGTGTTTAGAGAAACAGAGCTCCTTGAAACTGAACAAAAATGGTAACACTTCCCCCAAGGTTCCTTGGGGTCCTCAGACTTCTGGGCTTTGGAGAAGCAACTCTGATTTATTTGTTTTAACTGCTGTAATAATGAGAGTGTGCATGGGGTTGTGTGTGCTCCTACCCTACTGCAAAACAAGCCAAGTTGTTTTAGTAATCTCATTTTAATTAGGCATAACATTAATTTACATGGGGTTTTTTTTTGAGAGAGAAGATTTAAATCTGCTGTGCTTTGAGTTGCAAAGTGTCCCTCTGTATCTGCAAGGAGATCTCTCTGAAATGGGCCACATCAGGAGGAGCATTTGTCAATGGCTCCTGCATACCAGAGCCAGGTCAAACCCGGAGGCAGAAGCTAAAGGGTTATCATGGAAAATGCTTGGGATTTGCCAACAGGGCAGCATCTAAACCTGTGTGACCAGGGGGTTGGGCTCTGAGCCTCCTCACAGCCTCAGCTGGCAGTGTTCCTGCCATCACCCAGCCTCAGGATGCGGCAGGGCAAGGCTGTTTTCATTGCTAAGGAAATGTCAGCATGGAGCTTATGGAAAGGTGTGTAAATTATTTATTTTTATACACACAAACGTATATGAAACCTCTGTGCTGTGCCCTGGAAGCAACGTTCTTTTCTTGTGCTGTGAGACAGTAGTTGTCAAACTGAAGGGAAGGGTGATGTGAGTCCCAATAAATAAATGGGGATTTAATGTGCACAGCTGCTCTGGATGGCATAAACTGGGTCTCAGGGCTGCAGGTGTTTCATGGGGAAGGTGGAGGATGAGTACCTGGGGTTTTTTTCATCCAATTTTGTCGTACTTTTTAAAGCTTCTGCAGTGATTTTTGTAAGCACATGCTGTGAAAGGAGGATGAGCCTGGCTCCTCCAGAAGCTAGAGATGTCCTTTCATGTTGTAGAGATAATTTAAGTTGTTTGGAGGGATGCCCTGAGGAAGACATCCATTTCCTGGGGAAAACCAGGTAAGGAAAAGTGAGCTGGGCACCTCACCATCTGCATTCCTGGTAAATCTTCATGAGAAGGAGGTTGGACATGGAACCTGCTTGAGTTTGGAGAAGCCTCATGACTGTTTGGGAGATGATGATGGGATGTGAATGCCTTTACCCAGTGAAACCTCTGTGGTCTTGTGTGTGAGCACAGCTGAACCTGGCATAAATGGCTTGTTGAGCTCAGGGCAGGCAGGTGTCCCAGCTCTTGGGTGATCAGAGAAGGTATTAATTAAGATCCTTTCTGCATGGGGCACATATGGGAGTTTCCCTTCAGAAATAGGTAGTGCTGATTTCCTGAAGTCTGTAACATCATGACACTTCCACCACTTTACCAAAGGTTTTGTAGGATCTTTACCAAAATGCCTTTAAAAGAAAAATAGCCAACGAGCCCATTCCCAAGTACACAGGTGATGGTCTTCCAGCAGAGTTCAGGATGTCCCGTGCTTTCCAAAGTTATTTGGACAGTTTTCCATCAGCACACAGCAGGGCAAGGGTTGAGATCATTGGTGCTGCCCCAGCTTGAGCACAGGGACTCCCACAGCATAATTTTTTGTTATATTTAGCATTGTACTTGACTGCAGGTAAATTAGAAAGTTTGCCTCAGAACTTGTATACTGGGCCTATGGTGTGTTGGTGTTTTTTTGGTTTTTTTTTCCTTTTTTTTCTTTTTCTTTTTTTTCCTTTTTTTCTCTTTTCTTTTTTTCTTTATTTTCTTTTTTCCTTTTTTCTTTATTTTCCTTTTTCCTTTTTTTTTTCCTTTTTTACTTCTTTCTTTTTTCCTTTTTTCCTTTTTTCCTTTTTTCCTTTTTTCCTTTTTTTCTTTTTTCCTTTTTCCTTTTTCCTTTTTCCTTTTTCCTTTTTCCTTTTTCCTTTTTCCTTTTTCCTTTTTCCTTTTTCCTTTTTCCTTTTTCCTTTTTCCTCTTCTCCTTTTTTCTTTTTTCTTTTTTCTTTTTTCTTTTTTCTTTTTTCTTTTTTCCTTTTTCCTTTTTCCTTTTTCCTTTTTCCTTTTTCCTTTTTCCTTTTTCCTTTTTCCTTTTTTCTTTTTTCTTTTTTCTTTTTCTTCTTTTTTCTTCTTTCTTCTTTCTTCTTTCTTCTTTCTTCTTCTTCTTTCTTCTTTCTTCTTTCTTCTTTCTTCTTTCTTCTTTCTTCTTTCTTCTTTCTTCTTTCTTCTTTCTTCTTTCTTCTTTCTTCTTTCTTCTTTCTTCTTTTTCCTTTTTTCCTTTTTTCCTTTTTTCCTTTTTTTCTTTCTCTTTTCTTGTTTTTTTACTTTTTTTCCTTTTTTTTCTTTTTTTTTTCACTTGCCACCTGCTGCATTTTCCTTGCTCCCAAACAGGATTCTCAAAGGGTGATGCTCATCCACCTCACCCCAGAGGAGCAGATTGGGTTAGATTTTGGGTCCCTGCCTGCCTTGGAGATAGCTGGGTGAGACCCAAGCAATCCATTGCAATTTGCATACTGATGCAGGTGGAGTACTCTGTCATTTACTGTCCTGAACTAAAGCGATTATTTTCCATCTGAGTGACCTGACATGACTTGATAATTAATTTTGTAATTGGGGGAACCTATACTTCCTAATGACATCAGTCAGTTGTCAGCCAGGACACAATGCTGTGTTTTCTGCCACATTGCTGCCTTTGACTCAACTCAACAGTTCCACTGTTTGGGCACTGGGTGATCCATGGCACCATCTCACCTGGGCTGGGGAGGACGATTTAATTAACTCACAGGGTTTACTCTGAAGTTCTTGGCTGGCTTTGTGAACACCACTTCTGCAAAATCATTTGTAGAATGACACACTGGCAAGCTCACTGTGATTTCCTTTCCTTTTTTTTCCTTTTTCCTTCTTTTTCCTTCTTTTTCCTTTTTTTCCTTTTTTTCCTTTTTTTCCTTTTTTTCCTTTTTTTCCTTTTTTTCCTTTTCTTCCTTTTCTTCCTTTTCTTCCTTTTCTTCCTTTTCTTCCTTTTCTTCCTTTTCTTCCTTTTCTTCCTTTTCTTCCTTTTCTTCCTTTTCTTCCTTTTCTTCCTTTTCTTCCTTTTCTTCCTTTTCTTCCTTTTCTTCCTTTTCTTCCTTTTCTTCCTTTTCTTCCTTTTCTTCCTTTTCTTCCTTTTCTTCCTTTTCTTCCTTCTTTCCCTCCTCCTTCTTTTTCCTTCTTTTTCCGTTTCCTTCTGTTTCCTGTTTCCTTTTTCCTGTTTCCTTTTTCCTGTTTCCTTTTTCCTGTTTCCTTTTCCTTTCCTTTTTCCCCTCTTCTTTCTTTTTTTTTTCTTTTTTTTCCTTTTTTCCCTCTTTTTTCTTTCTTTTTTTTCTTTTTTTATTGGATCTGTGTGTCCCATCTCCATCTCTGCCAAGCTGAGAGGCATCTCATGCCAGGACCTGCTGAGAGGTCACCAGTTGAGCTCCAGCTCAACACTGGTAATGAAGCAGCTGAGCAGAGCATAGTCATCATTGTGGTGGGTGAGCAAACCAGACAGGATAAATTAGGATTGTTTTTCAGGATAAAGGGTATTTGTAGGGGGGAAATTCTGATTTTCTCAGGTGATTTCCAGTTTTTCCGATTTGGGAGCTTCTGCTCAAAAGTCTTTTTATTTGTGGATTTCATTAACTTCCCCAGCAGGGAAATCACTTCATATTCAGCAAAAGGGTGAGGCAGAAGCACCTTTGATGAAAATGTTGGTTCCAAGCCATTTTTTTACAGAATGGTGCAAGTTCCAGCAGCACTTGGTGAGGAAACCACTAAGGAATGGGAATGGAGCTACAAAAGTGCTGAACTAAGAAACTATTACTGTGTAGATCAGGACCTTGTGTTGTGGAGGGTAAATGAAGGCAATCAAGGTGTTTGGTCTCCTGGCACAGGCAGAATTATACAATGTGAGAGGCCATCTTTTGGGGGATAGACCCCCCAGGCATGAGGACACAGGTCTATGGTGGTGATGATGTCCCCTCCTGGGCCATCAGGTCCAAAGGAAAGAGGGGTTGTCCTGGCCCATTTAGCAGTTTGTCCACATGGAGGTGTCAGACCCATCTGCAGGGGGGGATGAGGGTGGGTGGGTTTGGAGGGTGTTTTTGATGGTATTTATGTCATTTTCTATCCTGGGGAAAGCTGTTCTGGTCTGGTTTTGCACCCAGCTTAGACCAAGTCAAATGTCAGGAGGTATTTGAGTGTGGATCTCTGCAAAGAGAGTTCCTATGGCACCCCTGGTATCTCACTGAGCAGCCAAGGGGATGCAGAGCCTGAGATGCTCTCTGCACCTCTCCTTGGGGACCCCATTGGTCCCTGGGTCCCTGCACCCCTCAGCCCTGTTGCACCTGAGCCCCTCTGGTGCAGGGCATGGCCATCATGCAATGAGTTTGTTAGATCTCGGCTGACTTACCTGGTGTTCACCATGGAAAGGGAATGATGCACCCATCAAAATAAGGCCAAAGTGCTGCTGTTGGAGAAAGAAAGGTTTGTGTGCTTTCCTTCAGCAGTGTGGTCTTTTCACTGGATGTCCTCTGTGATCCTTCACCATCAAATCTGCTGTCAAATTGCCCCTTTTGCTGAGATGTTTTCCCTGCCAGCTCTGTACCCACGTTCTGTGTGTGGCTGCACAAGCATTTGACACATCACAAACAGTGGCAGGAATGGCTCAGACAAAACTAGGATGGGTTGGTTTTTGGTTTTTTTTTTTTTTTTTTTTGTCCCCTCCCTTTAATGACAATTTTGGTTTCAATGAACATCAAACCACCAAAAAGAAGGGGAAGAGATCTGAGAGATTAAACATTTGCCAAAGATATGGTGTCACCATGGAAAATGTACTGACTGCTGAAAGGTAAGGGAGGGTGAAGTTAACTCTGGGAAAAAGAGCTGTTTTTTCAGATTTCAAGGTGTGAAGAAATTATTATTTTACCCAGTGCTAATCTGTAAATTCTAACCAGATGAGTGTGACTGTTACACTTCAGGGATGGAATATACAACACTTGATGGATGCTCTACATTTCCTTTCAACCACATAACCTGCCTTGGGCTTGTTTTTAACATGCCTCTTTGAGCTGAACATTTTTCTGGAGGTTTCTTTAACTTTGGGTGGCCTGCATGGATTGTAACAGCACAGTGGGGATGAGTAACATGAGAGTCAGTGTTATTTCTGAATTTCCTTGACTTTGAAGACTGAGGCCAGATACTTTGTTCTTCTGGCTGCAGTCAAACCCTGTGGTTTGATTTTTCTTCAATATAATGTATGTATTTCAAGTCTGTGCTCTCCTTTAAGTGGTTTGCTGGCCTTTTAGGGTTTTCCTTCAAGAAAATGAGTTAGAAGCATCTGCTCAACTCAAGTCTCAATGGGAGGAATGGGATGGAGAGCTGTGATGCTCAGTGACATGGGATTTCATCCTGGTTGCACGTTTGGGGTAGCTTTGCTCCAGCAAAGGTTTGATTTCCAGTGATTTTGCAGAATTTCAACAATACACTGTCATTTGAATGTAGAAATATAAGCAGCTTTTGTGTGAGAACCCCCCAGTAAAACCAGTAACTCCAAACCTCACTTGAATGGAGAATGTTTGGCTCAGGCCAGGGCGAGGGATGTGCAGCAAGATGGTGCTGAGAAGGATGGGATGGGATGGGATGGGATGGGATGGGATGGGATGGGATGGGATGGGATGGGATGGGATGGGATGGGATGTCTGCGTGTGTCTGGGGGGACAGAAATGGCAGGGAGGTGGGAATCTTGCTCTTTTTTTCCAGCAGGGCTGCTGTTCCCATGCCTGTTCTTTGATCTTTACCCCATCCCTCTCTTGCAGAGACACAGAAATGCCAGACTGTCACACCAGCGTCTGCTTGAACACTGCCCACACAGCTGGGTTGTGCTTGTGAAATCTTATTCTTAGTTTAAAATGTTTGTATAAACTATCACAGCTTTGGGCTAACTGGGTTGCTTCTGCCAGATGATCTACATGGGGCCTTGGCTTGTTTTTAATTAATTTATTTATTAAAAAGGGAGGTTGTTTCATTTTGTGTGACTGCTCATAGATGGGAAATTACCATTTCCCCTTCACTAGAATTTTTTCTGTTTGGTTTTTTTGGGTTTTTTTTTCATTGTTTTCATGTTGTGCAGTTCTGTTCCTGCTAATCTAGTAACTTAAGCAAAGGCTTAGGAACTTTGCTAGATTTTTGAGTAGGGAAGTTGAATTTTTTGTGTGATGGTTCTAGGAGAGATGTGCCTGCTGGTTTCCAGTCCCCAACCCCCTCTCCATTACCCAGATTTAAGCAAAGCTCTGTGGGAAGAAGCTTTTTGCATAAACTGGTTTTGCTCATAATTTTCCTGCAGTTACATGGCCTTTTATTTTTTTTTTACGAGTGAAACTGAACATAAAGTTGTTATGATGTTTCATTGGCATTTCCTATGCAGCAGTTCATTTATAATGTATAAATGCAGTGTTATGTATTCCAGGTAATTTATATAATTACTGGGCCATTAACCATGCCTTGTTAAAATCAACAAAATTACAAAATGTGAAGTCTGGGTGTCTGCAGTGGTGCTTGCCTGGTTATGTTATCCTGTATGGGATTCCTGTGTCAGATCCTTCCTTTTTCTGTTTTTTGCACAAAATTTTAACACCAACAAGAGTTATGGTAAAGCTAAATGATTAAACAGGGAGAATATTTGGTTGGAATGACATATTTGTAAAACATGATTTCTTGAGTGTTGTTATTAGAATATTTAATATTTTTATTTCCTGGCCTCTGGGAATTCAACTATGCAGCCTTAATGCTGCCCTCCAAAGGAAACAGGGAATGGTTTTCCCCTTGTTAACTTGCAGAGCTCCTTGCCATGGGGTGTTACTGAGAGCCAAAATTCAACAACATCTGAGATGATGCCAGTAATTAAATATACCCAAATCATTGGAGCAACTGAGAATAAGGCAAAAAGCCACCCAAAACAAAACCAAGCCCTTTGAAAATAAGAATATTGGATGGGATAAAGGCTTCATGCTTCAGGATATAAATCAATATTTTGTGGAGCTGAGAAGGAGGTTTCTCTGGAGCACATTAGGAGGCATTGCTGACTCCACCCAGTGTCCTGTGCCTCTTCTGGTCCAGCCAGGATGCTCTGACCTCCAGCACTGCTGTTTATCATGGAGCATCAGAGTACTGAGGCTTTAGGGATTCCTTCTTGCTTTCTCCACTTTTACTTGAAGGTATCTGCATCTCCTTCTTCATTGCTGTTTTGATTCCAAGACTCAGTGTCTGGTCAGTTGTTACCCTTCTCCATTTGCTTGTCCCAGGTTCATGTTTTCCAGCTAAACAACAAGACTCATTTGTGAACTGCAGGAGTGTTGGGGGGGGGGGGGATATCCATCCCAGTGATGGGAAACTCCACTGAACTGTTTAAAGAACAATAATCAGAAATATTTAAAATATTTTTCCCTTTATGGATTTTATGTGGCCATCAGTCATCATCCCACTCTGCTTCTGCATGAAATCACAGCAGTGGGAATAATTCTGGGTGTGCTCAGCCAAAGGCTGTCAAATAGCCCAATGTCATGGATGTCCTGAATTCTCCCACACTTCCCTCTCAGCAGTTGTCTAAGACCTGATGGCTCTTACTGCTTTTAAAAATCTCATAAATAAGGCATGAAACAGTCTGTAAGCTTGAATTTTACCTTTTGCCTGAACTAAGAGGAGCTGCTGTGTGCCTGGGAGGGCAGGACCTTTGGTCTCAGGGCAGATCCATCCCCTCTGGAGGGGAGGGATGTTCAGCCACTGCAATTTTGCTCCAGCTTGTTTAGAAGCATTGTCAAGCCAGGATTTGCTTGAGGTTTAAACTTACTTTTCCACTGTGTTTTCTTTGGAGATTTTGGAATCCTTAGATTATAAAATCTTGGTGGAAGAAAGGGAGTTGGATTCCAGCTGGCACAAAGAAAAAAAGCAAACCTATAACTGTGGTCTTTTTTTTTTTTTTTTTTTTCTCAGCCAGTATCTTCTCCAGGTACTGTTTTCAGACTTGGTCGTGGAAAAAGTATTTTTATTCTGCACGATTTAAAACTGGTTCCTTCAGATTTTAGGACTTTTTTTGCTTTAATCACTTCCAGTCTAAGAACACAGTGCCCTTTTCCTTATGAGAAAATGTGAAGCTGTGGAGGGAGGAGGGGGAGAAGAATGTTATTTCCTCTCTGGAGTCATCACTTACAGAGCTTATACATTTTAATAGATGAGGTGCTCCCCACCCAATGTTGTGATAGAAATTCATTGTGTGCAGAATCTGTGAAGCTGGGAAATAAGAAAAAAAAAAGAAAAAGAAAAAGATTTTTTGTGTGTTGGGAAGAGGGATAAGGGCACAATGTAATGAATGAGACTGTTAAGTGTTTGGTGATTTAATGGGGTCTTGTCAGCCTCTTCTAAGAGCTCTTGGATCCTAATAAAATAATTCAGAAATCCAGGGGATAGAGCAGCTGCTCCTCATAAAGCTCTTGTCCAGCCAAATTGTAGTCTAGGGTTTTTTCAGATGTGTTTTTGATTGCATGTTTAGTTTTCCTATTTGTATTTAGATTAGGGTTTGACTGAAAGCAGATTATTCTCAGGAAATTAGGGTGACACAACCATCAGTTTAGGTACAATAATTTACCTTTATAATGTGGGTTCTTTGCATCTGTGGAGAATAATTGATCAGGCTTCAACATTACAGCAATTGCCTAAATTTATTATTTAGCTGTGCCAGTTTCTCTGTGTGAAATCTCCCTTTTCCCACAAATTCAGCCTGCAGAGGCAGCTCTGGGGAAAGAAATGACTTCAGAGCTTTGAAAAAACAAAAGTGCAAACTTTAACAAATTTCATCTTGGCCAAAGCATTTAATACCAAGAATTTTATAAATGCTTTCTGTCGGAATTACTCCCTCTGGGCTGCTGATCTGGGAGCAATCCAGGCATTTGCTCCTGACCTTACCCCCTTCCTGGGGATCCATGCATGTTGCTCACGAGAGCTCAGGATGGGGCAGGAGGAGCTGGAATAGCTGTTGTTTTCCAGAGGAAATGAAGTAATGTCACTTATGGCAGGAATTATTATAGGCTCTGCAACATCTTCAGAAAAGGTGATGCTGCTGACAAAGGAAAAAGCAGTTGATGGGAGGTATTGAGGGCTGCCTGTTTTCTTCTCATTCAAAATGAAGGCTGGCTCTAGTTCTACATGTGAGTTGATAGTAGATAGTTTTAATGCTTAATTCCTTTGTTTGTTTACTGGTGGATGGCAAAGACATCCCTTGGGATCAATTTACCAAGGTTACACATGCAGGAGCAGGATACAGGGCTGTGGGATCCCCAGAGCACGTGGAAAGTGGTCCTCAGTGTCCATCCAAACTGTGGCATGGTGTGGTCCCACCTTACCTGAGAACTTTCAGCCTGTCTTCATTAGAAAGCTCACATAATCTGGTTATTCTTGAAGAGTAACCTGGTCTGAGCACCCAGTGGGTGCTGCCTCACCCCATGGCACCTGCATGGACCCATCAGAGAGGTTCCCACCTGCAGAGCCTTGTTCCTTTGGTGCTCTGCACACCCGTATGCAGGGGAGAGACCTCCTGCAGCTCATCGCTTGGGAAGGCTCAGGAAAGGTTAACAGAACTGTTTATCCATTTTTTGCACAATTTTTTACCTCTTCCTGCCTTTCCTGTTCTTACCCAGCCACTTGTCTGTGGGGAGAGACAAAAAAAAAAAAACCAACAAACAAACCAAACAAAAAAACCCAACAAAACACACCAGGTTTCCTTGCAATATTGGTTTCAATGTTCTGGAAAACAGGAATCATGAGTCATTGGTCCCAAATTAACACTTGTGTGTGAGGCTGAAGTGACATGGAGGAGATGGTCATCTCTGGAGACAGGAAGAGTGTGGTATCACACTCATGGCTCTCAAGGCTACAGTTCAGCTGGTGTTGCCTCTTCTGTTTTTAAAATTCTCATTGGAGAAGCTTGTAAACATCTCTGTGTACATTAATCTCACTCTGGAATTGAGGGTTCCGGCTTGGGAACAGGTTTTAAAAACAAACAGCCCTCTTCTGGTGCTCTGACACATTAAAACTCAGCATGTAAAAGCTTCTTGATGTGTCCTTGGAGCCTGCAGTGATCAGCAGTTTCTGGGGGAATTTCTTCTGCTGGGTTTCTTTTGCAAAATGTGAATGGAAGCCACAGGTTGAAGATGGATTTCTGGATTTGGAGTCTTGAGAGGCTGGTCCTGAGCTGCTTGTTGGCTTTAGGAACAACAGGTTTCTCTCCTTCCCTTTGGAGATTTTTGCTAGTTAAAGGACACTGCTTTTTGGTTTCTTTTTTGGGGTTTTTTTTTCCTCTTTTTTCCCCTCCTCTCTTCCTTTCCCCATATGCCCACCTTTGCTAGACCCTGCATTCCTCCCAACAAAGAAATCTGGTGCAGATTTCCCATAAATTCCAGCCCACATCCCCTGGGCTGATGTTAACACTGGGGCTCAGTGTGAACAACACTCAATTAATCCACAGATTTGCCTGATGCAAAACCCATCTCTGGCTGGGGGTAAATGTCACCCTCTGGATGCATCAGTGAAGCCAGAAGAGGTTAATTCACCCAGCTTTACTGCCTCCCATGATAAGGAGGTCAGTGAGGGTCCTGTCCCAATTTCTGCCCAAAGCAGGAGGGATTTTGGCTGAGTAGAGGTTCCTTTCACTAAGATAGTCCTCTCTCAAGAGGTTTACTCAGCTACTGCATGCTGTTGTCAGGCACTGCTGGATTTAGCTTTCTTTTTTGGCAGAACACAAATAGGACAAGATTTACACACCTTTTCAGTCCATCACAAAATAATTTATTTTTTTTCAGTACTTGAACTTCATCGCTTTGGTAACCAGGGCTGAGCTGACCTAAAGGGTGTTGATTTAATCAGACCTTGGTGTCCTAATTGGTTTATATTTTTTAAGGAGCCAAAAAAAACCAACTCCAGAATCTCCCTATTTTATAAACAAGTATCCCAAGTTAAGATGAGATTCCTCCTTCACTGAAATGTGGTTTGGAAAAGTATTTCACTGCTACAGCTTCTTTCAAGAGGTTGACCTTGGATTGTTAATCTTAAAAATATGCAGTGCAGATGAGGTGGTTTTGGTTTTTTTTTTTTTTTTCTAGAGAGGGAAGAAATACCACGTTTCTCAAAGCACCTCCCTAGAACTAGGGAAAACAAAACCAAAACCCAGAGTAGTTGAGAAACGGAGTACAAGTTAATCCAAGAGTGACAAAAATTTCATGTTTTATTATGTTAATTTGCCTTTTTTTTTCTTTTTTTCTTGCTGTCTCATTATTCTTGCTGCAATTTGCTACCTGTAAAGGCAACTATGCTAGAAAATGCTCAAAATCTTTGTGAAATGTTAAAGCTGAAGCCTTGGAAGTTGAAATGCTCCATTTTTAGTCTCAACTGAGTCTTCTAATTAAGTTTTATCCCAGATGCTCAGCTTGAGTGACCCAAAACCTTCTGCTGAGCATTGGAACCTGTTTACTTTCTGGTGTCTCAGGACCTGCTAGGGAAGTTGCAGATTTTTTAGTACATGCTGCAGGTTGTAGGTGATGGAGGCAAAGATGCTCCTGGGAGGCAGAGAGCTGGGATCTGGGACAGGTTGGATCAGTGTTGGACAGTCAGCTCTCTGCCCAGCTCTGCCTCCTGGCAACACAGGTACCACTATTAGGAGTGGAGATACCACTTTCTCAGGCCATGAAAGGGACTGGAAAATGCCACTGGGGATGCTGGAGCTGGTCTTTGAGGGTTTGCTGGATTACAGCAGGAATTACCTTGACTGCTTTGAAGTGGTGGTGGAGCTGGACATTCCATAGGTGAGCCAGGTGCAGGAATCTCTGTAACTGAGGGATCTCCATCACCACACAGTTCATGGTGGAAGGTTCCAGCCACCTGATGACAACCAGACAGCCCTTAGGCAGGTGAGGGTCTGGCATCTGGACATTTGGCTATTTCTGCATGCTGTTGCCAGCACAAATCTGCTTTTGTTTCTCCCAGTTCCTGTTTGTTTCAGTAATTTTGCTCTTCCTAAAATACTTTTTCCTATAATTATACTTTTGTTCCCCAGCCCCACATAACCTTGTGTGTTAAAGCAAGAGGGGTGAAATTCTCCAGGATGCAGATGTGGTGGTGAACAGGACACATGGAGCATCTCAATATGTTGAACACATGGAGTTAATGGAGATAAAGAGATGAGGCCAGAGATAAGAATATTGGCAGGGGGAAGGTGACCAATAGAGGCAACAGAAGCTTTTGAAGCCAGAGCATGAGATAAAGAAGGGAGCTCACTTGCCAGGACAGACTGGGAGAAGATGTGGAGTTCCTGGTCCTCCTCCTGGGGAGTGATGTGTGGGGCTGGAGAGCTTGGAGGAGGCTGGGGAGAAGTGTGGAGAGGTTCTGGGGCAGGGCTCTGACTCTGTTATGGGGCTGTGAGCAGACCTGGCCAGGTGTTAAAATGTTCTTCATGGGGCTGAGGAGGAGAAAGGTCTGAGGAATCACCAATCATGGCCAGTGAGCCCTCAGGGCACGAGTTGTTCTGATTTTTAATGAAAAAAACCCAACATATGTTCCTGTAAATCCTTTTTGGAGAGGTTGGTATAATTGAAAATATGCTCCTTGTTAAGGTTCTTGCTGATAGTGGAAATGGGAGGTGACTAATTTCATCTTTTATCAGCCAGAGATAAGGAAGGAAGCCAGGCATGTTATGGCATTTACTGCTGGGTTGGCAGTTCCCAGATTTTACCTTCTGAAAATGCAGGTCATTTCCAGTTATGTTTTACAAAAGAGTGTAGAAATTTCTGTTTATTTGTCCAGGAGTTTTATTTTCCATTCCTACTCAGTTTTGAGACCTGTTTTGCAGGACTGAATATGGATGGAAGAACGTGTTGGGTTTTTAATAGATGGAAAAGTACAAATAACCTGGCACGAAAATTGCAGAGTATTTGTGGGTTTGCTTGAAAATTAGAGCTGTACTTTGCACCCCACAGACCAAGGATTTCCACTCATAATGTATGGCATGAAGTGTTTCATTGGTCACTGTTACTCCCACTTTATCTTCAGAGAAATGGAGAAACTTTGAGGTGGAGAGGACTTGAAAGATTTTTTTCTTAAAGAGCATTTCTTTGGAAGTCATCCTGACAGATGATAAAAGCTATGACAGCATTTGCTGCTTCTGTTTCTTGACTTTATTTGTTATTTGGTAGCTGCCAAGTGCTTAGCTGAAGTGGCCCAAACTTGCTGATGTCAAGGATGGTTTGGTCTTTTCAAGCTTTGTGCAAGGGTGTGGTGAGAATAAGGGTACCTGACACAAAGCACTTGGTTGTGAGAAAGATGATCTGTAACAGGGGAGAGTTCACATCTAATGACAGGGAAAACCATGAAGGAGAGAATTAGTAACCCAGAAGTGGTAAAATTATAGCCCATGAAAAATAGGTGGCCAGTGGATGTGATAAAGAGGAGAAGTTAAAACAATGCAGATGCAATTGGAAAAGCTGTGCACTGGGGTGACTTAGACATCTTAGAAGATACCATGAACAAAAAATAAATGAGAAACAGAAAAAATAAAATGAAAACAAAATAATAATCTTTTCCTTCCCATCTATCTTGTGCCAGGTCCCAGTCTGATATAGATTGATTTCTGTGTGCAGCCCCATTGCAGTTAATAAAGGGTCTGAGCAGGTCAAGGTGTCTGCTGGAATGGAAACACTGGCAAATAAATTGGGGTTTTTTTTTTTCTGATTTATTTGGAAGAATGTTTTTAACTTTTTAGCATGCGAATGTAGTTTTTAATATGTATGGAGGGCTACACAACAACTGTTTCAACTGTATTATTTCCTGGTTTTGCTGCTTGAAGCCTTGTTAAAATGGGTTGTATGGCATTGCTTGTTCACACATTTATATAAAGGGGCATTCACATAATTGTCCATTTCAAAATGAAGCCAGCAAATTGCAATTTCACATAGTGTAACAGAAGTCTTTTTGGGGTGGATTTTTGTGACTTTTTTTTTTTTTTTTTTTTTTTTTTTGTGGATTTTTGTGATTATTTTTTTTTTTCATTTCTTTTTTACTTGGAGCCCCTGCCTTTCTTCTCCAGGATCACTTGCTTGTTACTGTGTGTGCTGCCAGGTTGCAAGAAAACTGTCAAAGGCTGTGGTTGTTCGTCTCTGAAAGCTTCTAATGAGCTTATCAGCAAAGAACTATAAATATATATCTTCTACCCCTCTTGCATTGGGCAATGCTTCCTCAGGCCATGACTAATTAGGTTGGCCCACCTAAGCTAATTACAAACTGTCTCACCATCCAAAATACCCTCTAGGTAACATTGTTAGGACTCTCTTACCAGGTTAATGGGTTCTCTGTACTCAGAATATTAGGTTGACCTTTACCATCCTGAGCAAAAATGCAGTGTACAGGACCTTTTGCCATGCCAATTTGTGACTTGTTTGCTATTAAGAGCATCATCTTTCCTCTTCTTTGAATGGTGAGCTCAGAGGGAAAGGGCAAAGCTTGTCTTGATCCGACACTTTGGATTCCATCCATCAGCCCTGCAGCAACTCTGAAAACTTCTGAGAGTCTTTTGAATTGCAAGGTGGAAGCAAGTTCTTAATGTCCCTGGCTGTGTTTAGAGCCAGTGCAAAATTTAATCCTTTGTGCTTCTGTGATTACCTTTCAGCTCTGCTCAGTGTTGTCTGGCAAACTTAACCCTCCCGCTTATCTTCAAGAAAACAAATGTACCAGTTATTGCCTACTAGAAAATGCAAGTTAAACTGTGTAGTTTTCTCTTTTCAGTGGGCTTGCTGTGATTTTGTTTTGACAGATTGAGCTGTGTTTCGCTTTGCTTTCATTTTTCACCCTGTCAAAGGAATTTTTAGTGCTTTTTTTTTTTTTTCCCCTGCCTCTTGCTGTCTATACGGATCAGTGCACTGAAGCAGTGACTCCATCTCCTCTGCTTTGCTTCCTTGCAGCTTCCTGTTCTGCAGGGGCTTGAGCCAAACCTTCCCAATGGGAAACTTGGGTCAAGCTGTGGCATCTCAGTGGGCAGCAATTTCTTCTGTGGGCAGGACATTCAGGAGAGATGGCAGGGCCAGGTGAGCCTTCAAAGGGGGGAAAACATCTTAAACAGTCTGAAAGTTTTCTTTATTTTTCGCTTGACTTCTGCTGTGTTTCTTCTGACCCCTTCTGAGTGAGCCTTTAGCTGGGTCACCTCTGTTGCTTGCTGTACAAAATGTTGTTCTGCTTCAGTGGTGCAGAGGAGATGGGACCAGTTGCTGTTCTCAGCTGCAGCACCTGTTTTTGTTTTTTTTTTTTTGCAGTTGATGTGTGTAAGAATTTAGGGGTTTGACTTCCGTGCCTGCCCTTGGATAATTACACCCCTTCACAAGCCCATACTGTAGTTCTTGTGTTAATACAGGGAACCTTCATGCTGCTCTTCTCATGCATTGCCTGTTTTGGAAGAAAGCAGCTGCTTAACTAAATCAATTAGAAAATGGTATGGTTTGCATCAAGCTCTCTTGAAGATTGGCACACAGAAGCTGACCTGGCCCTGCAGGGCTTCGTGATAAGTGAACACCAGAGCTCCACTGATTTAAGCAATGGGAAGGTGAAATTTAAGTGTCCCACCTTCTTAGGAACAGTTTCTGTATAGCCTCAAAGACAAAGACTTAGGAGAAGGGAGAGTGGGAGCTGGGGTATGTGATGTGCCTCTTGGAAGGTGCAGTCCCTGTCCCCAGGGCCTCTGCTCCCAGGGAGCAGCAGCACAGGGAGGTGGCAGCTGCCAGCACTGCAGCACGGCTGCTGCTTGGAAACAAGATGTGCCAGATCCTTCCTGCATGGAGGCATCAGGCATCAGGAATACATCTTGGGTTGGTCTTTTAACCAGGCAGAAAGCCCCACTTTGGTGTGGGGTGTGTGCACAGGGCTTTCCCCTAGCCCTAGGAGCTGCAGGTCTCTGCAGCAGCAGGGATGTCTGTTCCCTCTTGGCTTCTCTGGGGATCAGCTACTGCTTCTCTGCCTGCAAGAAACTGAAGTGATCACAATCACATATCAAATCCCTAAATCCCTAAGTACCTTTTTTCCTCTCTCTCTCTAGCTTGAATTTTTTTTTTTTTTTTCTTCTTCTTTCTTTTTTTTTTTTCCCTTTCTGTTACCTTTTGTAGCAGGCTGTATGAGCCATTCCTGTCTGCTTCATTCCTTGAAGCCTTTGAGCTGAGTCACAATGCAGTGACCAGCAGGTCTGGCTGTATTGTGAAGGCTTCTGAATTCTCTCCCAGGCTCTAGAGGCGTGCTTAGGACAAGCAGAGATTGATTTGTGTAACTGGTTAAATGGAGGTTACTGTGAAACAATGTTCCTCTAGGCTTCTCCTGATACCCAGTCAAGGCTGGATTATTTTTTTCGGAGTCCTCCCGTTGTCAGAACCTCTTGGGGATTTGGGCTGTGGTGGTCTACTTGCTGTCACTAGTAGTTTACTTTGCTTCTCAGTAAATTTTCTAAGTTTGCAAGCCTCCCCCAAGGCTCTTGTATGACAGCATTCTGCATGTGATGGGTCTGGTAGTGGGGAAAAAACATAAAATCCCCACTGTATTGTATTCCAAACAAATAGCCCTTTCAGTTATACATGAGTGAAGTATTAAAGGTGTAAATCCTTAGAAGGTGTCTCACATGTCTCTTTTTTTCCCTGCTCTCTACCCTTCCTGGTGTTCTATCACAGATACACCTGGATCTGCTACACGAGGTTCTTTGGGCAGAGTCCAAAGACAGAGAGCTGTGCAGTCCTAGATGGGAGTGATTTGTCTCCCAGGTGGGCTCTACCTTTGGAAGATGGATATTTGATGGGATGTGTCCTGCCTGGAGCTGAACGTCCTGGTCCTTTCCTGTCTCCTTAAGTTGCAAACACGACACTGTCCTTGAGCAATGAGGTGATGCTGGAGAAGGCAGCCTGCCAGTGACATGCAAGGGACAGCCCTGGCACCCTACTCACTTGATATGTCCTATGGGCCAGGGTGCCTGTTTTGCAGCTTTTGAAAATGTCACTACTGTCTTCTGGACCTTTCAGGTCCAAATCTCTGAGTTGTTGGCTGAAAAATTTGCTATCGGAGTTCCCTTCCTTAATACCAAAGATTGTAGATAAGAGGAGGGTAGTGTTAAGTGTGGAAAATAGTTTTTCCTTTCCACTCCTCCCCTGTGAATGTAAAATGCTTCATTTTACCTGGAGTTTAGCTATGGGTTACATTTAAAGTGTTTGGTGAAGCTGAAAGTAGTTACACTGGTAGCTTAAATAAAAACGAGGTAGGAGACAAAGCGACAGCAGGGTTGCAAGTGACTTATTTATTGCAGCCTTGAGAGCAAGAAGTATTACAGGGGATGAAATTCCTATAATGTTTATATAAGGCTGTAAGAAATTGATTACAGCTCAGATATGTTTTGTTGCATGCTGCTGAGAGGAATCGTAAAAGTAATGCAACAAAGTTTAGAACATCGTTTTACTACTGATCTGTTTGAAAGCTTCATTTGCCACAATGAAAACCTTGAATTTGTTCTCCTTATCGACTCCAGTTGTGTTCATTTCCAATTTCTGTGCACTGCTGCTTGCAGGATTCGGGTATTTCAGGCTGCAGTCCCTCGGGGTTGAATAATTTCTTCTATTCTCAGTCATTTACAACCAAAAAAAAAAAAAAAAAGCTGAGGATTTTGTGAAGTGTGCTTCCCTACAGAGGAGTTTTCTTATAGTTGTTATTTGTCAGGACATGTCCTCTTTCATCATGCTGAGAGCTATGGAAAAATGCTTCCCAATGTTCTTCCCAGTTGGTTCCACCCTATACCATTGTCCCACTGGCTGTGTGGGACTTTGCACACTGGATGCCTGGGGAGGGGCCAAGCCCTGGGCTTCTATCACTTGTCCTGGAGGGTTTTGGGGACCTTAGTAATGGCTTGGGCCCCAGGTATCCCTCTTCTTGCAGCCTCGGAGCAAGTACAAGTAACAATCTTGTAAAAACTCATTTGGGATTTTACACTTAAGACATTTTACAGCCAGAAATTCTTCTCTCCTTTCTCTGTCCTTCCACCTGCTGAAGGCAGTACACAGTAAATCTCAGTGGCTCTGAGCATCCATAAGCCTCCACTGGTAAATGAAGTGACTTTCACCTGTTTACTTTCTGATCCTGCAATTTAATGTGCATTAAATTTTTTTTTCAGTGGGATCTTCTCCAAAGCAATGGCATCTTACAGCCCTTTAGGAACTTCCTGCAGCATTAGAGAACCATAACCATAAAACATGGGTTGCTTGTGTCCAGAAAGATTGAACACTAAAACCAACAGTAAAAAAGAGACAGGAGTACTGTATTCCTGGCTGCCACCTTGGTCCTGCTCTGCAGTGCTGCTGGAGGGGGTGATGGAGCAGTTCAGGATGGGTTTCCTGTGGTGGTGCTGAGCCATTTGGGGCAGAGACTGCCCAGAAATTACCCTGGGGTGGAATTCCTGCCTGAGAACACATTGTGCCAGGCTACTTTGTCTTCATTAATTGTGGGGAGCTTAGAGATGGCTGTAGATGCTCATTTAGCCTCTGCCTGCCAGAGATTTGTTTGCAGAACAAGCACCATGGTTTGGGAGGTTATGAAGCCCATCTGCTGTTTGCTAATACTGTTTCAAATGAGGAGAGTGGGTGTGGGGGGGCTGAGAGTGCTGACAGGCTGTTTCAGCACAGGTAAAACAGGTTTGGTCCAAACTTTGTCAGCAACTGAGTTCTGGAGGTGCTGCAGCTGTCTTTAGGCACACACCTGCCTATGCTCTTAGGTTATTTCTAAAAAAAGAAAAAAAAAAGTCCAGTAAGCTGGACATAGCGTTGCCAAGCTGCCTGAAGGCAATTTTAAAATTATTAATTAATAATTTTTAAGCCGTGGCATTACTGTGTCACTTGCATCAGTGGGGGCAGCACTTCCTAGCACAGGTCTGTGACAGGAGTGATGGAGGGAACGATTTTAATTGACATTTCTAGGCTTGCTGATGTTAAAGTATGAAGGAATTTGGATCTGCTGTTCTCTCAGCAATCAGATCTCACAGAAGATGATAGTAGAGAGTGAAGAGCCCCATCCTGTTCAGTCTGAGCCAGAAAGGAAAATCAGTGGATGGACATCTAAAGCAGCAGCAAGTGGGAGACTGGGCAAAATAACATGGTACTCAGGCAGGACTCAGTTCTATTTGGTTTGATATCAAGAGAATGGGGCTGAGTGAGGATGTGTGTGCTGTTGGTTTCAGCTTATCTGGCATTTTGTGGTGTGGTTCTCTGTGAAAATGAGGTAGTGACTTCAGTGGCAGGGTCTTGAATATGAGGATATTTTCTCTGAAAGTTCTTGCACAGTTAAAAGGTGGTGTTGCACAAAAGGGATGGGATTTTCACAGATCAGCATCTATAAAGTTGAGTTTCTGATTTTGTCCAGATACCAGGAAAAGTGCATTGACAATTGTTGTTGTTGTTTTACTCTAAAGTGCTGAGTACATTTTGAGCTTTCCTTGGCTGCAGAGGGAACTGCAAGATGTTCAGCACATCTGATACTTCCTATGTACAAGGTCCAACCATGGATCTGAGTGCCTGGCGCCTATAGTAAACATCTTGATTCATGTAATGTAAGCTTAGGACAACAAAATCAGAATCAGATGCTTGGGGGGGGGGGCTGTGGTTGTGTGGGTTTTGGTTTTTGGTTTTTTTTTGTGAGTGTGGTGGGGTTTTTTTTCATTTTTATAATTTATTCTCTTTCTTGGTCCTAAGCCAAATGGTTTACTGTGGTATACAGCTGAAGTGCTTGCTTTATCTCATAAAACAAATAGACCTTTGTTCCTCTTTCAGACTGATGTTTTCCATAGCTCCATGTTGTGGCTTAGCTATACCCTACCTTCTCTCTTGGATCTTTTTGGTTTTTCTCAGAGCTTTTGCAGTTACAACGGTGTTGAATTCAGCCTTCCCTAGCAGCTGACAAAGTTGTCATTTCCATGCCACAAGGAGCCTCTGCATAGGCAGGGGAGATAAACTGATAAATGGTTGCCTTTGTGTTGTTCTTTTTTTTGTTTTGGTTTGATATAGTGTGTATCATTTCCCATTGGAAACTGCTTTTATTGTACGGTTGGAAAAACCCCTCTTCCTTGGCATTGGCGAAGGAAGTGGCGTTAAAAAGGAAAAAAAAGAAAAAAAAAAAAAAAAAAAAGGAAAAAAAAAAAAGGAAAACCACAACGGCTTAATCTGCAGCGCTTCATTTAATAATAATCAGTATTTTGGGGTTCCTTTTGTTACGTGCTACCTTTTGAACTCTGCAGACCATCATGCAGCTCTTAATTCACAACAGCGTCACTTTGTTAAGCTGCACAAGTAAACACTTTAAATGGGAGGAAGCACCTGCAGAGCCCTATTGTCTCTCTTCTCCCATTAGCAAAACTCTCCGGGCTGGCTCCTCTCAGGCCAAACCTTCCAGTAAGTGGAAACCCCCAAGCAGCAGGAGGCAGAAAGCAAACCTCAGTGCCTTGGAGGCTGGAGGAGAGCCTGTGCGTGGCGGGACTGGACGGGCGGTGATGGAGGGGAGAGTGGGTGTACGGGTGGGCACCCGCACACGAGTGGGCTACCAGGCACTGGCACATCTCCTCTGCCTCAGCCCTGAAAGAGCAACTTGTCAGGATTACAGAAGTCGGCAAGGTAGGTCCATGGGGGGCTTGCTGTACCTGGAGTTGTTGGTGGGGAGTGCTGGGGAACCTTGAGGCCCACGATGCTCTCAAGGTTCATAATCATAGAATCATAGAATTGGCTGGGTTGGAAGGGACCTCAGAGATCATCAAGTCCAACCCTTGATCCACTACCGCTGCAGTTCCCAGCCCATGGCACTGAGTGCCACATCCAGGCTCTTTTGAAATATCTCCAGGGATGGAGAATCCACCCCTTCCCTGGGCAGCCCATTCCAATGTCTGATCACCCTCTCTGTAAAGAAATTCTTTCTAATGTCGAACCTAAACCTCCCCCGGCACAACTTGAGACCTCTTGTGCCCTCTTGTCTTGCTGAGGGTTGCCTGGGAAAAGAGCCCAACCCCCACCTGCCTACAGCCTCCTTTCAGGGAGTTGTAGAGAGTGATGAGGTCTCCCCTGAGCCTCCTCTTCTCCAGGCTGAACAGCCCCAGCTCCCTCAGGCTCTCCTCATAGGATCTGTGCTCGAGTCCCTTCACCAGCCCAGTTGCCTCCTTTGGACCTGCTCCAGGACCTTGATACAGTGCTCTGACCTTGCTGTTACTGCCCCACTCATTGGGTTTGTGTCACCAGGTGTTTGGCTTTGTTGATTTCCCATGGAGTTTATAGATTTCTTACCATTATACATTTCTTACCATTCTGCATTTCTTACCAGCACCGTTCCTCGGTAAGAAAATGGTTAATAGGGTGTCCTAGTTATAGATTCAACCTGTAAGAAGTTTACAAGACAAGCTTTAAAGCTGGAAAAGCTGGCTTGTATAGAAGACCCTTAAAGGCTGAAGTCTCTTTAGTTTACCCAGGCCAGGTCAGGAGGTGACTTATCATGATCTAAAAGTATCTGCAAACAGAAGGTCTTTGCTGGTAGAAAACTTCTTTTTATATGGGAAACAAAAGGGTGAAAGAGTTCAGGGGCTTGAAGCTTAATTTGGATAAGCAGAACTTAGAAAATACTA
The DNA here is from genome assembly GCF_036169615.1 of Heliangelus exortis. Lineage (NCBI taxonomy): Eukaryota > Metazoa > Chordata > Aves > Apodiformes > Trochilidae > Heliangelus > Heliangelus exortis. The sequence continues at coordinate 15,286,354 of NC_092433.1, read as the reverse complement.
GGATGTGTTTTCTGTCTCCTGTGCTGTGTTATTACTGTGGTCTCTGCCTAATGAGAAGTTGTGGGCAGTGTAGAAATCACTGGATAAAATGCTTAGTGTTGTAGAGGAGACCTTGTTAGAGTAGCATATTTGGATTTCTACATTTTTCAATATCTACATGTTAGAGCTGTTTGGTGGTGTTACAGTACCTGGAGAGTTGGAACTACATCTCAATTTATTTAAGTGTTTATTTCTTGGCATTTGAGATACCTTCTGTGAGATTATGTTATTAATCCTTCTACCATCAGTATCTATTTAGGAGAAAATTGTCTTTGTGCCCTCTAGTGGAAAAATTATTTATTTGAAGGCTTACAAACTGGGGGGAGAAGTTTCTGAAAAACAACAACAAAGAAAGTGAAATGTGTGAGGAGGGCCAGAGAGGAGCAGAGCAAGGCTGGAGGGATGGGGGAATCCCAAGAGGGGATGTGCTGTGTGCTTCTTGTGCCTCATTCCTCACAAAACTGTAATGCAAATTACATACACAGACGTGTGGCTTTTGCAAATAGGGGTGGTAAGAGAGTGTGAATAGAGAAGGAGATTTATTCACTGCTCATGTCATCTGGGCTTGGTGAAATTACTCTAGATGACTTGAGGAAAACCTGTCTCAGCAAGCTGTGAACCATTGGTGATAGGAATTGGTGTTGCCCAGGGATGTGGTGGAGAGGGAAGAGGAGCAGAGCAAAGCACACACCAGACCTGGAATGGGAGGGGAAGGAAAGACCCAGAAAATAAATAATCTAACAACCTGACCTCGATTCCTCAAGGAAGTTTCAGAGGAATTTGAGAACAGCAGAGAGAAGGAGGCAAATGGGGTCCAAAAGAAAGTCTGAGTTATAAAGTGGAAAAAAAAATAGACTAATTTTGTCCAACTTCTCTCTTTAATGGGATAACCTCTTAGTGCATGAGAGGGGCTCCTTATGTGCCTAAGGAGGAGAATTTGAGGTCATCTTAGTCAACAGTGAAACTGGTTGGGCACCACCATGATGAGGTGTGGGGAAGAAGAGGGTGGTGGTGGCAGCTCTGGAGGGACCAGGACCCAAATGCTGGAATGGAAGAGGAGCAGCAGTGCAGAGTGGTACCTGGTGATGGGAGCTGTTGTGGATCACCAGCTCTGATGCATCAACAGCTTCCCAAGGTCTGAGGAACGGAGTCAAATCTCTCCCTGAGCCATGGTTACAGGAGCTCTGTGCCTAAGACAAGGCTGATAATTGCTTCCTGCTGCACTGAGGGTGCTGGGGGTGCAGGACAGGAGCAGAGTGGTCCTGCTTGCAGTCTGGAGGTGAGCTGTGCAGATGAGGCCAGAGAGGGAAAGCTGGAGGCATTGTATTTGGGAATACAGGCCTGTGTCCAGGCAGTTATGTTTTCTGATGCATAAAATATTTCTGTAAGAAGGAGGATGATCAGTTTTTAGTACCCGCGGAGGGAAAATATGGGTTTTGCCTGAAAAATATGTTCAAGATGTGGATTGGTAGAGAGTTCGTCACTCAGGGGGTAATGGAGCAAGAGCAAAAGAAACTATCAATCTGCTCCACTGAAGGATTTGCAGAGAAGTTGAGTGGTGGTGCTTGGAGTTGGTGTGAGTTCTGCCCCCAACTCAGTTGCATTCTGTCTCTCCACCCACCACACAAGCCTATATTCCACATTAACCCAAGCTGAACTTTTTATTTCTGCTGCTAGAGATGCTTTCAGGGGCTGGCAGTCAAACCCAGTAGCTGTGTTGTAGGGTATTGCATGGCTTTGGGATATAAATTCTACTCTCAGTGTAGTCATGGAAACTTCAAGCACAGATGCAGACCACAAGAAATCACTGCTGTCCTGTACAGTTTTCCTTCTCTCTATTTCTTTCTGGAGCTGCTCATTTGGGATGTTACGAGACATGAATGTGATGGAGTCCCCACACTCCTCTCCCATCAATGCCATCCTGTTGGTTGTGCTGGACTGTCTTTTTTTGTTTATTTGGGTTTGAATTATAATTGTAAAAACTGTTAGAGTGCTGTTTATTCACTGTGTCATGAATCACTGTTGATATTTGCTGCTGTTTGTGTTGCCTCTCCTCTCCCTCTGCCTTCACTCTGTGGGTTAGAAATGCTGGGAAATCCCACTGACTCTTCATGGGATCCTCCTGGTTCTCTAGGCTAAAATTAGGCTAATTTCCAAGCCATTTTAGGAGGTTAATGGTCTCAAAGGGTTTTGAACTTGAGAGTCTGCTGCTCACTCCAACAGAGCACCTTCTATCTGTGGCAAAAGCAAAATTATTCAGGTGCTCTGGGTTGGGGTTTCTGACTGCAGAGCCACAGTGTGGACCCAGTTTCAGGTCTGTCAGGAATTGGGACCAACCAAACCAGCCTCTGGGAGAGGCTTTGGGTGCATGGGGAAGGGACTCTCCCTGTTCTTGTGGCCTTGGATGATCTCTCAAGCCACCCTTCCTTGCTCCTGGTAAAGCACCATCATTGCCAGACAAGAAGATTTTACAGCTCCTTGTCTTTGAAATCTGAAAGGTAACATCTTGCAAGTCTCTCTGTGTATTTATCAAGGAGACACAGGCAATTTTTTTGTGTCAGCTTAACAGAGATTTGGCTTACAGAGCTCCACATGGGAGAATTAATGACAGGTCCTGAGTCTGTCTCTGGTTGTCCACTGCTTCAGCAAATGTTTAATTGTGAATCCACTGTAAAAACAGCTCCAAGCTTCTTGTGCTTCAGTTAGAAGCCTTGATAGAGAAGAGGCAGGTTTTCAGGTAGAAAATGTTCCTTTTTGACTCCTTTAGTGTTCTCAGGTGGCCTATGGAATGTAAATTTTTTTAGTCTATTTGTAATTCAAAACCTTTTAATTATCTCCAATTTATAAATCCCTAGCTTGGTGCTTGAGTGCCTGTAGGAAAATGCTCATCTTTTCATGGATAATAATCAGTGTCAGAGGAAACAGGGAATAGATGGTGTGTTGTAAATGATGTCAGTTCCAGCAACTGGAATGTATAATTTAAGTTGCTTATATTTAATCATCCTTTAAACACTGAATTTCAGCCTCTGCTGCTTGACTCAGAGGAAGTTGACAGCTTTTTAATGCCACTGTGGTAACACTTGAGATTTCCTGAAGCTGCTCTGTGCCATGATGTGGCACTTGCTGCATCTGCAGCTGATGGTCCAAGCCTGGCTGCAGCTGGGTGCAGGGATTGGGCTCTGCCTCACCTCCCCCAGCCCCAGTTGTGGAAGTCTCAGTTGTTTTTTTTTACCTTCTGTAACATCTGGTGTAAATACCAGAGTGAATGTAACAGCTGCTGAGGGTGGGATTATGGATCTGGGGTCCATGTATAACAGCTAAACACATGCTAGAGATTCAGCAAGGTTGAGAAATAAAGCAGATAAAGCTGTGTGCATCGTGCTCTGGATCCATGCAGCAGGGATGCTTCCTGCTGGAATGAGGTGGTGTGCCCAGTTTAGACTGGAGTCCAGTACCTGGAAGTGGAAAACTTTGATTTTCAGCAAAGAAAAGATATAACGTGGGTGCAACAGGTCCCAGTCCTGCCCAAGGAGAGGAGCAGCTCTGTGTGAGCCCACCAGTTGCAACCAAATATGTGGCTCTGCTGGAGCTTTGCTTGGGTCTGCTGGTGACAAAGCACTAAACTGTTCATTCAAAATTGCATTTTACAGGGGTGCATGTGTATGTGTGCATAAATATGCATGTATAAACACACGGACACACGTATAAAGACCAAGAATTTTTACAAAGCAAATGAGAAGCTCTGTATATTTTTAAGATCATGTGGGATTCTGCTTTCTGGATCCCTCCCCTCTGCCTGTTCCCTTGCTGTGCCCCCCTGGGCAGTCGGACAGTGAATGAAATCATTGAATACAATTCTTACCCTCAGAGAGTGGCTGATGGTGTTGGAGGAGGGAGTTTTATGGAAATTTGAAATATGGAAATATGGAATTATATTCCATATTTCATAATATTCATTCATAATATTGAATTATGGAAATATGAAATTTATGGAATTTCATCCATAAAAAATAACAACTGGGTTGCTGGGGAGCGAGCCCCAGCAGGAGGGGTTGGCAGCAGAGGGAACCCCAACTCCTTGTACCACGGAAGTTGGTCCCCTTTGAGATGCTGAAGTGGCTTTAAAGCAGAGTTGCTGCTTACGTGGGAAACAGGTAATTTTTGTTGTGCCTAGCAGTCAAATTATATAACCTTAAATTACAAGCTGCCACTTCTGTTTAGAATAAAACTTGCTTCCATGTATATGCATGAGAAGATGAGTGTTCCAAGCCTGCTGAGCTCCACCAAGCACGCACAGGATTTTTTGCAAAGGAGCCCGTGGAGGTTTCCAGCAAGGAGGGGGCAGCAGGGAGGAATGGCTTTAATGAAGAGGTGATGTGAGGACAGGGAGTGCTTGGAGCCACCTTCTGCTCCAAGTGGGAAGAAGAATCCAGCTGTCCCTTGGGGCAGCAGCAACTGGGCATGGAGTGATAGGGTGAGGGGGGATGGTGTCAAACTGAAAGAGGGCAGATTTAGAGGAGATATTAATTGCATTGGAATTCTTTCCTGCTGAAGGTGGTGAGGCACTGGCACAGGTTGAGCAGAGAAGTTGTAGATGCCGCCTCCCTGGAAGTGTGTTCAAGGTGCTGGGTCCTGCCATGGGTGTAGAAAGGTGCAGGTATTCATTAATTAATTACTATTCCTTAATTTTTGAAGTTATTTGGTTCCTGAGGTGGCTCAGAGTTGGCAAGCACACCAGCAAGCAATGCTGAGTGGCCTTTCAATGGGAGTCTTGCCTCAAAAATCTGGGGATCAGGCTTGGAAGCTCAGTGGATATATTAGGATTTTGAAGGAAAAGATCTTAAAGTGGAACATGGACCCTTTTACCTGTGCTTTTACAGCTCACCAGATTGTGTTAATATCTTATTATTTTAAAGACAGAGCACTCTGTGATGACAGGAAGAACTAAAGAAATAATTGGGAATTCATTCTGTGTATGTCACCTTGTTTTAGATTGTTGAACTAATGGTATAGAGCTCATAATTTCCTTGAATTTATTAACTGCTCAGAATTATTCACAGCATCAATTTCTGAGGGAAAAAACCTCAACAATCTACATAAATATCTAAGTTGGGAGATGATCTGAAAAAAAAAAATTGATTTATCTTATTTGGTGCTCCCTTCCTTCCAAGATTTAAAGCAATGGTAACTGTTGAAGGGTCTTATAGCTCTAGGATTTTTCCAGTTTTGTAATGTAGAGGTTCATTTTATTATGTTCCTTGGGCAAACATGATGATCTAAAGGCCCACTATTTAATACAAGTGCACATTTCTACTTTTTCTTTAGACTCCAGAGTGGAGTTTTTTTAGAAAACTATCAGATATGTGTGAACATCATCAGTCTTGTCAGCACTGAAGTTTTTTAGAAGTTCAGTGCAGTATTTGCTCAGAGCTGAGTATACTGGGGTTAGGTAGGTTGCAGCAGTCTGGGATACTAAAGAACACGACCTTTATAAAGCTCCTAGTTCAAGCTCATACCATTATATTTTGAAGTTTTTCTTCTGCACTTGCTAAAACTTTGTTCACTGCAATGACTAATGTTTTAAAGGCCAAATCCTGGATAACTGCAAGTATCTTCTTTGGGGACACATGGATTTTTCCCTTAGCCAAGCTGTCACTGTCAGTGCTGTAGGTTTTGATGCCCAGAGATGCTCTGTTCCACCTTTGCAGTGCAGAGTGCTTGGAGGTTCCTCATTTTCCTGGCTCAGGTGATACCTGACCAGCTCTGTGTGGCTTTGTCATCACAGCATGGGCTGTTTTGTCCAGTGGCTCAGAGTTATGCCACAATTTTGTTTTTCACAAGCTGTGAAAAACAAGAGCTTATAAAGAAGAGGCCTTAACTACAGGACCACATGATTTTGTGGCTCAGGTCTGGCTCTATTTTTTTTTAATTTTTTTTTTTATTTATTTTTAATTTTCTTTGCTTTTCCCCCACTCTTGGCAATTTGTCTCTATTCTTTCTCTCTTAACAGTCTGAAAACTCAGGCTTGGCAAGAGTTGTAGTTCAAAGGATGGTGCTTGCTTTGAGTGCTCTTGAGTCCACATACACGGCCTTTCCATCTACTGGTCCAGTATGGACCAGTAGGAGGCCAAAGTCATTCTGGTAGAGGTTGGCTTTGTAAGGCAAGGCCCAATTTCCATTGAATGTCTTTTGAGTTTTATGGTTTTTGAGTGCTGGACATTGGCCTGTGCCTGCTTTTTGCTGAAGCCTGAGGCTACTTGGTCCTGCCTGGTGCCACCAGATCTTCCATCCCCATTGCATCCCAGCAATGACCATGGCCCCAACCCCTGGGTGTGCCTTCTGCTCAGGCGTGACCTTCAGCTCCATCAGCCTCCAGCCAACCCTGCTGCTGCCCAATTTGAGTAGTTTAACCTCTGCTAAATTTCAAAGTAAATGGAGCCAGCTTGATATTGCAGCCCTTGTCAGCACCAGCAGAGACAGTAAGAGAGGGCAGGATCACCTGTGTTAAAAGGTCATAGTTTCAGACTGGGAAGGACTAGGGAAATGGCATCATTTCCTAGGCAGACGTGCTAAAAGCAGATATTTTTGTAGCTGGATGTACAAGTTCAGTGTGGCAGCTCTGCCCCAGCAGGCCGGTGGGGATGGCAGCCGCTGGAGTCTTGGTTTCCATCCCAGCTGTCTGGCCAGATTGGCACCATTGTCCTGCATAAATAGTACATTTATAAGAAGTTGGCTGATTTAGGATTTTCACCTGAGGTGTGACATGGATGTGTCCTGGGAACCCTGCTATGAAATGGGCAGAGAACCATCCAACTGGGAGGGCAGCTGCCATCCAGCCAAATGTTGGTTTCTGTACCAGAGTGCGGGAAGCACAAGGAAGCTCTGTGGAAATTGGATCAGATTCTGGTGCAAGTTTCCTGGCAACCTTCGACTCCAGGGAAGCAAGGAGTCCTTGAACCAAATGTGGGCTTGCAGCTGCAGGAAAGCAGCTTGCTGTTTTCATCCTTCTGCCCATTTCCCTTCCTGATCTATAAGATTTCACATCTTGGCTCCAGCAGCTTTGGTTATATTGCTGGCAGTGTTTGCGTACTGGAGGAGACTTTTTGACAGTCTCTTGGGAGCTTTTCCTTTTTTGCCTAAGTTCCGGGTTTACAGTGATGCAAGCAATGTGATACTATTTAGCAGCTATAATAGAGGTCAGGGCCTTGTTGTCTTAGGTATTGTAAAAATGCCTTGTAAAAGGCTGAACATCATCCAACTGTGCTGCAGGCAAGACAAGGCAAGCAAAAGAATGAATAAGCCAGATCTCTACAGCTGCTCCTTATAGATGGGAAACTGAGGCACAATCAAACATTCAGGTGTGTTTTGCCAGCACCTGAAAAGGGACTTAGATCTCCTGTGTTTTCTTCTAAAGGATGATTTTGTTTGTATGGGTTGATTTAGAACCAATTGCTAAAACAAGCTACAGCTGTGTGCAGTTTGCTCTCTATCTCCTTGTGAGTTGAAATGCTTATAAAGGGATCCAGGATAAGGCTCATCTACTGCTGGGATCTCTCTAACCTGCTTTCAGTGAAGTGTTTCTGGTGGTTTTTGGTTTTTTTTTTTTCCCCCCCTGAAACCTGTCTGGGGAGGACCTGGGAGCATGCTTGGTGTCCCCCACCCAGGTACGTAGCCATGGAGATTTGCAACCATAACCTGTGCCAGCAGCTTGTGCCAGGCTGGGGATTCCAAAACAGAGTGAGAGGAGCAGGCAGGTAAGGAGTGCTGAACATGGGGCTGAGAGGTGGAGCTGTGTCCCAGGGCAGGTTGTTTTTGGTTTTTTTCTTCACCCTAAGATGCAAGGAAGAGGCTTGGGTAAGAGAGTCAGGGAGCCTGGAAGGAGTTTCTCAGGGTGCCCCCGTTGGGTGGCTGCCATTCTCATTGTGGTGGCTCTTTGTTTGTTCCCTCTCTCCAGCCCATCCTTTGGAGCCATTTTGAGAGCTCGGGTTAATTTGGTTTCTTTCTAATTGAGTTTCTGGGCTGCTGAATGTCAGGGCAGGGTGGTCCCAGTCAGCCCAGCTTGTGATACATGGGCATGCTTGGTGCCAGGGTCAGCTTTACCTCCAGCTTCTCTTTTTGGAAATTAAGTTTACAAGTCTTACCGAGAAAAGCTGTTGGGTAACTTTATTTTAAACAAATACACTTTTCAATTTCTTGCTTTGAAAAGAGTAAAATTCTTCCCCTGGTGGTTGTTAGGTGGCTGCCAGAAAGGGTGCGGTGCTCTCACCCTCTCCCCATGTAAAAGTTGTGTGTGTTCTTTGCTGTATTGAAATCCTAAATATTTATGTTACAGCTCTGTTCCCTTGCCATGATCTTTACTTATAGACCATTGTGGTTATAGTTCCAAAATGATTTGAACTCTAATAAATAGTTTATTCTATTTCACATCAACAAACCAGAATATTAACTTATCTTTCAGGATATAAATTCCCTCTATTTTTTAAGTTTTTTTTTTTCTTTTTCTATCAAAGTTGTTTACAAGAAACTGTTTTTAAGCAGTATATTGTTCACTTGTGTATTTTGAAAGAATAACAATAAAACATTATTGTATTCCTTATATCCCTTTACAAAGCCAAAGTAACCCTCCAAGCACAGTTGCTTTCCGTGCTGTAATGGTTCTGTGCTCTTTACTATTGTGTTCTTTAAATAAAAAGCACAAGATGATCCTGCCTCACAGAAACCTAACAATTGTTTTTTTAATAAACAGTGCATGCTCTGGTATCTGTTGTAAATAATAAGATTCTTGTTTATAATTCTGTCTTCTTAATGAGAATTCAAGTTGTTGGGGCACTTCCGTGTTTTTTGGAACTAATTGTACCAGGATTTTAAAGAGTATTTATGTAACTGAGAGTCATTAACTTCTGATACAATGCAATGTAAATGGAGGAAGTTCCTAATTGAAGGGCTCAGAGGGCACACATCGTCCCAGGGAGGATCTCTCTGGATGTGAGCTCCTAAATTCGCAGCCTCCTGTTGCTGGTGGCTCGGTGTAGGAGCAGAGGTGTGCACCAGCTTTTCCATGGGCACTAGGATAGGGCTGATGGAATCGTGCTTCCCAGAGCTAAGCATAGCCTGAAATACCTGATTGAACTCAGCCAGAACTTGTTCTCCCTTATTGCCTGCACCTGCATTTCCTGGAGACCACCGAGGGGCCATGGGATGGGGATGGCTGGGGACACTTTCATTTGTAGGGCTGGTGATAAATATCAGAGTGTGTTCCCCCTCTCCCCCAGTCGGTTTATTGGGCAACACAAACCATTCCCTCCCTCCCCGAGGAGAATGTCAGCATTTATGGCCCCAAACAAAGACCCAGGAGAGTGCTCCTGAAGGCACAGAGAATGTTTGTGAGGTGGAAGGGTTTCGGTCAATGCTGTGGGAGCAGGGGCAAGGCCAGCGAGAGCACCCAGCCCTGGAAGGGGAATGCCAAGCAGGTATTGTGAGGTGAGCAAGAGAGACAGAACTGTAAATACTTCTGAAGCAGTGGCAGATGGTGAAAATTTCACCATGGGTGTGAGGTGAGGGTGCTGGGAATGCAAGTGCTGGGCTGTTCCTCCATGAGGTTCTCTCGGTGCTTGGCAGAGGGTGCGAGAGCCAGCACAGGTCAGGGAGATTTTGGGTTGTCTCATTCCTCCATCCTAGTTATGTCCTTTGTGATGCAGATATTCTCCTTCTTTTCCTTTCTTTCTTTAGATCTTCTCCTTATTTTCCTTTCTTTCTTTGCACACACAGTGGTGGTTTCAAGTCTAGGATTTAGGCTGCCTTTTGGTGTCTTCCCAGCAAGGCCTCTGAGGAAAGCTGCTCTTTCCCTCCCCTTTGCTATCTCCTGTGGCATTACCAAACTCTCTCTCTGTGACCTGTGGTGAACAGTGAAACAAATCCTGACAATAAATAGCCCTCCAAAACTGCACAGTTTTAGTTTTCTGATTTTGCTGCCATTTTGTCTTTGGGCTGTTCTGTCCTATTCGTATCAAGGGATCAAAGAATTGGTGAGACTCTGATAAATTTGTACAGGCCCCGCGTAGGCTAGAGAAGGTCTAATTTGATCTGACATTTACTAATCTGCCAAGACTTCCAGTGACTTGTTTTCATACCAAGTTGATTTTCATATGCCATAGAGAAATGGGTAAACATATTGCATTGGTAACAGCAGCAAGTATGAAGCCAAGTTTTTTTTGTGTATTCATACACTTGACAATTCCTTTCTGCTTGCTATTTATTCCTTTAGCTCACTGTCAGGCTGCTCATTTCATTCACCTGGTGAAGTCCTGGCAGAGGAGTTGCTGTGAATTATATGAGGCTTTTTGTTTGGTTTAGTCTTGTGTTGCATTCATATTTTCCTAAGTCTGTTGCCTTAGCATGCCAGTTTTCAAAGGGATTCCAAATATCAGATCATTTTTCTACCCACCACGTGTGACTGCTCCAACAGCAGCTTCTGTTGTGCATTGGTATTCCTGAGTTTATGTCCTTAAATGGTTCTTACAGTACAGTGAGAGGATCCTTGATTGTTTATCTATTTCTGGCACTTTGTGAGTAAATTTATTAAATTCTGCAATGGATGGTTTTGGTGTTTGGTTTCTTGTTTAGCTTTTCTTGTTTTCAGTGGGTTTTTTTCCTTTATTTTTTTTTTTTCCCTCTTACTTTGTGTACTTTAGGGCACCCTGATTAGGTAACCCTATAAAGAGTTGGTTTTAGATGTGGAATCTGTATTCAATGAAATCAAGCTAGGAGTTTATACAAACCACTGGATTAGAAAAACTCACTTTGTTCACATCTTTATGCCTGAAACTCAGGGGCTGTGTCAATCCCTTTCTTGTGTGCACTATTTCTTTAGAGAAATCCATGGTCATAAATGCAGCACAGGAAAGTTGGTGCACAAGAAAATTAGTTGTCCTTTTAAGGAAAACAAACCAGACCAACAGACCACACACCACCTGCAAAACCTGCCCCAATAAAGCATGGTAATGGATCTGACAATAAAGATGCCCATAGGAAGGGTACCAAACAAAGGTACTAACTTGGAGTATCCCATCAATTTAAGGGTTTTTTTATATTGCTGTAAGTCTGTTTTGAAGCTGAGATGTTGGATTAAGGTTTCCAGAACTAAGTTCCAGGCTTGTGCAGGCCAGAAGGGGGGGACCACAGTGCTTGAGACTCCCCCCTCTGAGGTCTCTGCTCTCAACACACCAGTGACTTTGCTCCTGCGTTCAAGGAAAACCAAAATGAGTACTTGCTGGGTGACCTTATGGCACTTAAGTTTTTGTTGCCCAATTTCTATACGTGTTATCTTCCTTGTAAGACCTCCATCTCATTCCTGGTTGGAGGACAGAAGGGAGCTCAGCAGGGACTGAGTGGGAATAAAGTGGTGGTGCCTGTAGGGACATATTTACCCCCTCCATGGGGGATAAAACCAGCCTTATGTCACTTTGTTTTCATACCTCCAGGAACATCTCTGCAGCTTTTTGTCTGGTAAAAGGGCTCCAGCCAGCATAGCCAGCCCCAGAGCCTTGTAGCACAGTCATCTGTATCCTTGTTTTATTTCCTCAGCTTGTATTTCATTAACCTTTTACCTCACTTGCTTTCTAGGGGCTAATTACTGACAGGCACCAGCGTGAGCACAGGGTTTCTGGCCTCTTGCACCCCATGTACACCATTAATGCACTCGACCTTTATTTTGGATGCTTGGTGCTCTCAGGGCAGCACTGGTGGAAGTGATGAGCTCCTCAGCATCCTGCTCCTGGCCTGCTGCACCATCCCTGCCCAGGGCCAGGGAAGTGGTATCTCTCTGCTTTAAAGCAATGCAGAATGTTTTACAGCTCTGTAACCTAACGAGATTAGTAAGGAGTTTGTTCTTTCTGGAATTAGTAAAACATTAATTGGCTGCCACTAAATCTGGAGCCTTTCATTTGGTTTAAAAACTAGGTAGGATGAAATTGATAGACAGCTTAAAGCTGTGTAGCAAAATTTGGCTTTGAGTTTTACTTTTTTTTTTTTCATATTCCTGCCTTGAGTAAGAAGGCAGAAAGTTTGGGATGTTCACCAGATAAATTACTTATTTTTTGGTATCAGCATATTAACAGCACACTTGGAGTTTTACTATTGCAGTGACTTTATATTGAGCAATTCCTTTGATAATCACAGGGATTCTGAGTTGGGAGAGCATTCATCATGCCTGGATTCTTCATTAGGCTTGAAAAATGATACCAAGCTTTGAAGACAGGTTTTTAGAGAGGCCAGTTTGCTTCTTATAGGGGTTTTAATAACTTAAAAGTATACTTGTGTCTTTAAAACTGTGGAAGCTCTGAGCCACCTCTAAACTGTAACTCCTTTTGCTCCATTAGGTTCTTCGTTATGTATAAGTCGTTCCTAAAAAAAAAAAAAAATGAATTTCCGTCTGCAGAGAGATTATTGTAAGTAAGTTTTGTCAAATGCTTTGAAGCTGGGTAGGTAAGAGGACTCTGAGCCTCTTTGCATTCAGAAGTTCTTGTTGATGTCCACAGTGACAGGGGAGAAGTTTGTGTGCCTGTTCTGGGGGACACAGCCTGTCTCTGCCCACATGCTGTGGAATTTACATCAATGTGCCCAGGGCACAAAACTGTCTCCCTAAGCCAGTCTTAGCAAATCCATTTAAATGTGTGCTGATTGGCAGCTGTTTGGACTGCAGATTGGAGGAGATATTGAAACTAAGGGGATTCTTTGTTTAATTTCAGCTACTACTGCTATTCAAGTTTATCAGGTATGAAGCACTTTTCTCCCCTTTACCTTCCTTTATTTATTTAAGTCTGTCCATCAGCTTTTACAGATGAGCTGCTTAAGTGTCTTCACTACTTAAGTCTTCCTGTTCCCTTGCAAAGCGTGTGACTGTGTTTGTGGTCTGGAAAATTCCCAAGTTTCCAGGTCATCTCCAACAACCTGGCTTTCAAACAGTATAGCCCAAATCTATGCCACAAAACTGTGCCTTAGGAATTATGAAAAGCTTCATTTCTGCTGTGGTCTCCCAGTCCCATGTTGATGCATTGCTTGCTGTGAACTCTCTGGTCCTGGGAGCACTGGGGTGGTGCTGAATATCTTGGATAGTGATGTTCCATGGCCAGGACCACAGTGGCCTGTGGGTGAACCATGGGTGAAACCAGCACTGAGGTGCTGTGAAGTGGCATGCTGTCACCTCTGGAGGAGGGACATCTCATTTCCATCTCCTTGAGGAATTTGGCTCAGGCTGATGACAGAGGTGGTGTCCCAGACCTCACCCTTTTTAAAAAAATAAGCCTAGGCTGAACTGAAATTCCCATTATTGAGAAGGAATGGTTGCAGCAGGGATGTGAGCTGTTGCACGTTGCAGGGCTATCAGTATGGTTTAAAATAGCCAAGTTTTTTTCTTTATCCCCTCCTGCTTTTGAAAAAAATTAGTATAATAAATGACCTGGGCAGTGCACTAAAGAGTTTGATCCTGAAACTCTTAAAAATATTGGCTCGGGCCCAATCTTTTTTATTTGCCAAGGTTAAGTATGATGTGTGTTTTATGTGCGTCAGAAGGAGCTTACACTTGTGTGGCTTGGTTTATGTCTTCAAACGTTTGACATGTGCAGAAAAGTGAACTTGTAACCCTTTCCTCCCCGAGATACTGTGTAAGAGAAGCCAAAACAGAGAGATTCTACCCATGCTTTCATCACAGCAAAAGTTGCCTCATTAGTTCAACCTGACTTAATATGAATCATTAGACTGGAAGCTTGGCAAAATTCATACCCATTTCTGGCAGGATGAGCCTGGGCAGCCCAACTTGGCTTTTATGGTAAAGCAGAGCTCTTGCAGTGTCTGTGTGGCCTTGTGAGAGGGGTTTTAAATATATAAAGTAAAGCTTTACACCAGTTGTAATAGATTTTTTTTTTTTTTTTTTTTTTTTTATGGATGTGTGTCTCCTAGCAAATGAGTTTTTCTGCCAAGGGATTTGGAGGCAATCACTCTGTCACTATCAGAGAGCTTTAACCACTCTCTGGTGCATCCCAGGCACCTCATGGACCTGCTCATGTCAAACTGCATGAGCAAGTACACAGGGGAGAAAACCCTGATTACCTGCTGCTTCTGGGCTTTGCTGAGACAAGAAGATGGATGTGAAAGTTCTCTGAGCAGATAAAGACCTCCAGCTGGGGTTCTCCTGGCCAGGAGGCCCCGTTCCTTATGAGGATGGAGGGTGCTTGTTGCCCATGTGTTGTTACCCCAACAGGAGGATGATTTTTAAAGACCAAGGGCATTGTGGGGGTCTTAATTCTCAGAGTTTCTGTCCATGGATTTAGAATCTTTGCTAACTCTTAGGTCACTTACATAGAGTATATTAAAATAATCTTATTTCACAGTCAGCTGGTACATCTGGAGCAGTGGTCTGGGCCATGTCACTATCTCTTCTAGGAGGTCTTTTTAAACATCTTTTCCTTATCTTTTCTGTACAGTATGTACCTCCTTTTATGTCTTTCTTTTTTTGTTCAAGTACATAAAAATGGGAGATTATATTCTTATTAGTCTGTTTTTCAATAGCTACAGAATAAAGGCTGTTTTATTAAAACTCAGTTGTAATTTTCCAAGTAATACATTGTCAGGAAACATAGTACACTTTTTTAAGAGAGGATGGATAATTAACCACTGAAGCAATTTATCAATGGTTACCCAGTGGGTTCCCTGTCATGGAAGGTGTTAAGTCAAGGACTGATTTATAGGGAAATGCTGTAGTTGGAGCAGAAGTCAGGGAAGAGTTGATTGATACGATGTGGCCTGTGTTATGTGGGGAGATGGGAATAGATCATCTCAGGGTCCCTCGAGGCTATAAATCCATATGAATCTGTTACCTATAAATACTGGTAGAGGGATGAGACCTGGATGTGCAAAAGTCTAATTTCTCTGAGTGACTGCAGTGCCATATTGAATCATTGTTCTGGTCCCATCTCGGTGTCACCTGGTGAATTAACAGAGTGATTTAATGAGCACTTCTGGGTTGCCAGCTCTGTGTGTGTTCCCCACAGCTAACTTGGTGTAGGGAGGGAAGGGAAGAAGAGCAGATGCTCAGAAACTGAAGTCTCCACAGAAAAGATTTCACAGTAAGCAGTGACCTCCTGGCAAAAAAAATCCCAAAGTGAAATACTTCAGGACTGTATATTTAATATTTTTTTCCTTTTTAATGAAAAATGTCAGTGGTGAGGAATAATATATTTTTTTTTTTAAAGACTAAATGGATTTTTTTGTTACATGCATTCAACAAAAAAGAAAGCACTTACTTGCTCGCTGAAGAGGAGAAATATTTAGAGGCTTTCAGGTTTTAATAACCTCTCTCTTTGAATTTCATCCAGTTCTGACTGTGAAATGAATCCCTTGTTTTACAGCTGGGTAACGCTGGGAAATGTTATAAACCTGCAGCCACATTTGTACTTTAACATAGGGATAGTGCCCAAATTTTGTAGGATTACTGACAAGGTGCTTAAGAAAAGATTTTTCTCGTTAAGCTTCTGTGTCAGACATAGGATTCATACTAAGGCTCTTCTGGTTTTCTGTGTGAGCATTTACTTAATCACAGACTTATTTGTGCTGCAGCCTGGTTTGAAAGTAATTTTGGGTAAATGATGGTGTGGTTGCAGCTCATGAAGGAAGCACCTGCCCGTGAATACTAAAGGCTTGTGGAGTGATGCTTGATAAATTGTGGCTTAATGGAAGTGCTGTGTTTGTCCCTATCTGTATCACTTTGTCACTAAAAGTGTGGAGAAGGTGCATATAGTTGGATGAGGGAGTCAGAACTTAGTCATGGCTTTTAGTGCTTAGATGTAGAAACAGATTTAAAAGGCCCAAATGCCCAGATTTGATTGTTTATGTGGGGATTTACTGAAAGTGTTTTGTTTTTCAGCAATGACTTGGTATTTATTTACTCCCTCCCCCCCTCCACTTCTTCATTCAGCTCAGTATTGATGGGACTCAGCACACCTCCACCTGCTCTGCTGAGTCTAGAGAATCCTGGAGTTGTTTTACTTGGAAAAGACCTTTGAGATGATCTGGTCCAACTGTTAACCTTGCTCTGCCAAGTCCATCCCTGTCCTGTGTCATCAGGCTTGGAGGATATGGAGTCTTCAGAGAGGACCTGGTGTCAGGGCTGGTGTCTGCCTGTCCCCTTGGCACCCTGGGGACCCTCACACCTTTGCTGGCCCAGGTGAGGATGAAGCAAAAGGCAAATATTGCTGCAGCCCTCGGGTGCCTGGCTCCCTTTCCATAAAGCCAGGTCAGTAGAGTTCTCCTTAACTTGTGTGTTGCTAGTGATTAAACATCCCTTCGGGTTTTTTGGGCTTTTTTTGATGGTGGTATCACTTAGCCTGGATCAGAGCCCTCTTCCCATGGTTTCTGCCCCTCCTGTTCCCCATTCCCAGGAGTGCTATGGTCTGCAGCAAACAGATCTACTCCTGCTCTTGGAGATACCAATTTTCTCGACCAACAGATTCAAAGGTTTATCTGTCTCTGCTTTGCCATCACCATTTATTGCCTCTGTGTTTGTTTGGCAGAAGGTTTTTGTGTTTCAATCCCAGCCCTGCAGTCCTTTGCCAGGAGATGGAGAACCTGTGATTTCAGAGGCCATCTGCCCCCAGTGCTTCCTGCAGGATTTATGGGTTTGGTGATGCAGAGTTAGTGTCAGAAGCTTTTTATTTGTTCTTGGTATACCACGGGTATCTGCAGACTCTTGAGTCCAGTTCTCTTCAGCTTTTTATGTGCAAATACATCTTTGATCTTCTGAAAGGAGGTCGTTCTTTATCTCCACAGATTGCTGCTCAAAGAGAAAGCCCCCCATAAGTTATTAAAAGAAAATGGAATTAGTTATGCCAAAACTAATGCACATGAAAAATGCACATGACTGTAATATTCATATAAAAGCTGAAAAGAAGCTCTTGTTTATTTGGAGTATACTCCTAATTCAGTAGCTGATCAGGTTTTATTCTGGTTAATCTGGTTTGCTGCATGCAGTTCATCTGGCAGCTGAGCCTGAGGCCTCTTGCCAGGGCTGCAGTGGGATTCCAGAAAGACTTAATTTCATTTCTTATTGTTGCAAAGAATCATTTGTTTAGTAGTTAAGCTACACCCTGTTTCCTGCCTGGCCAAAACAGTACCAAGTTCCCTTATTCCTGAGATTACTTCCAAAACTGTGACTTTTGGTGGAATCTGAAGGTGGCAGTGTACAAGAATTAAGGTCTGGTCCTATTGCTTGAAAATGACTTGTGAATTCTAAATCAGGACATATTAATTAAACCTATTTCTAGCTGGTTTTAAACTAAATGTGTTTATTACCATATGTGCTGTTGTGAATTCTACCAATTGCCAAATGTAACAGAATAACTAGGCTCATTTTTGGGGGGGAGTGTCCCTGGGGATCTGCCTTTTTCTTTCTGATTTTTTTCCTTTCTTTTTAAATCAGACAATAACTAAAACATCTTTTTTTCAAATTGGCACGATATGTACTATAGCAGGAAAATGCAAATGCATTTTCTAGGTACTCCTAAGGTCTCCTGAGAAGTGGCAGTAGGCATTTAAGGAAAGAGACTGATGCTGGGAGGGCAAAGAAGAAATCTCAGTGTCTGAGTTGCAGGTGTCTGAAGAGCTGGGTGTCTGTGTGTGGGTACAGGGTGGACACTGGGTCACTGTGACACGAAGTGGTTTGGCTGCTGGGTTGCCTTGTTGCCATTGCTCAATGAAGCAATGCAGTCATGACATTACTGGGTCATTTGATTTCTTCTTAAAGCTTGAACCTGTTCTGTCTAAGAATACAATGTGTCCAAACCAGATCTATTTCTGTGCCACTAATAAATGGTCTGTAACAGAGTCCAGATTGTTGAGTGATAAAAATCCAATTTTACTCTTCCCCCAGGTTTCAGCTCTGTCTTTCAAACATCATCTGCTGATGTCTTCATTGTCTGTGTTTGCTTGTTGTGCCCTGGACAAGCATCATTGTGGGAAAGCAATATCCTTTGTAATGGGATATTGTTGAATGTCTTTTATGGTTTTGCCAGTGCTGCTGCAGAAGAGATGCAGTGATTCCTGAGTCCAGGGCTGACTGCACACCCCCAGAGCATGTGCCATACCTAAGTAACTGTATTCCTAGCGTTTTATCTAGTTTACATTTGCTTATCCCATTATTACTTTGTTTTATTTATAGCTGTCACTTGCTATTCAGCTCAGAATAGCAAATGTCAAAAAAGAGTAACAAATGTCACCAGCATTTTCTGCAGGCTATTTAGTTAATGGCTCCTCTGTATTGCTGCTTGAAAGGGGAAATATGGAACAGTGGTGTGATGCTGTGAGGGCAGCTGAGGGTTTGTGGGTTTGTCATCCCAGGCTGTCACCAGCATGTAGCAAAGATGGCAAGTCTGGTCCTAGAGAGCTCCTTCTTTGTCTTTGAGATGTTTTTATCTGAGCACTAATCCCCCTTGGTGCTGGGTTTTCTGGCATAGCAGGAATGGAGGAGAACCTCTGCTCAGCCACATCTCTTTAGGGTTCTTTGCCAAATGTTTCAAATGCAGGTTTTTTTGTTTTTAAAAATTGTAATAGGGTTGGTTTTTTTGGTGGGGTTTTTTTGTTTTGTTTTGTTTTTTTGTAACAGAAGGTAGCTGTGGTAAAACACATTTCTTGTGTTTAAGAATGAACCCTACTCTACTGTGTTTTACAGCTAGAATGCTGTCAGCTGGCACATTATCTGTGAATTCTAGAGATGTTCTTGTTGGTAAGAAAAGTATTGTTGACACAGATATACAGCTGGGTTTAGTAAGCAGCTTTAAGAAGGAATAGGATTAATGATGGGTGCTCCACTATCTGCTGCAAGTAGTTGTCTAACAGTGCTTTGTAGCATGCAGCTGTCCAGCATGTCTCATCTTGGCTGCATCTGTGTGATATAAATACTAAATATTTATTTAGTGCCAGTGAGGATGCAATGCTTTAAAAACAAGCATTATTTCTGTTTTCTCAGAGGCAGCAAGATAGGGTATCTTGAATATTTTTCTTGAAGTCAGTGGACTTGTTGACCTCATGTTTTTAGGCTGGGAAGCAGCAGTGTGAAATCCTGAGGAACTCTTCTGTTGTGGGCAGGAGCTGGGGGGAAACTGGTGGGAGGGGGGCTCCAGGCCTGGTCTTCCAGGATGGTCTCACCAAGTCTTCTTCTGTGCCTGTGAAGTGATGATGATGATGATAGCAGCAGACTTCAAGCTTTGCTCATGGAAATGGCAAAACCCTTCAAACCTAGATCTAGGAAAAGCAACTCTTGTTTTCACTGTTGGCAATGAAAACAAAAGCATTTGCTGGCATTTTTGCTATCAAAATCTCCTGATGCTATTGCTCCTGTTTATAAGTTGGTTCAAAAGGACCCTGTTAGTATAAACAGAAATCTCCCACTGTTGGATGATTTGTGTGCCCAGATGTGCTGTCCTGTTGGGATAAGGCATTCCTTATCTCTGGGTTTGTGGAGAAAGACTATTTGAAGAACCTGAGGCTAGCACCAGCCATCTGGTTATTTTTTTTCCTCCCTTCCTCCCTCTTGGTATGATCCAGCTACTAATATCTGTGGAAGTTTATAAAAACAATAATAAATATGGACTATTTCACTTACTTCACTTCCACTGTAATTGCCAGCCCATATCTTCCTCCATTATCCTTTCATCTTCTTTTCAGCCTGGCTAATAGTTGCTTGGTGATTACATTTAATGGTGTGAGAGCCTTTTAGTTTGGATACCCTGCTTTCCCTTCCCTCTTGCTTATAGAGATGTTTACATTTTTAGCCAGAGCTATGATTTGTCTCCTCTATAATTGCATGGAAAGCAACAGTTCACATTCCTAGACGGGTATCCTGAATTTATTTTGATACCATTTCCTTTTTGATGCATTTCCCACACTCAATTCACCCTGTACAGTCTCTTGATTAGTTTAACTAGCTGTGGCCCTTCCTGTAGATTTATTACTTTGCAGTGAACTCCATATCTTAGCCTGTCTAGGGTGGTCTTTAGGGCAAAGTTTCAAAAATTTATGGTTAGCAAGTTGAGAAGGAGAAAACTATGGTAAAGGAAATATTTCACCAAGTCCTGCTTCATGTATCTGCAGTGTGCATTGGGATGCTTCCCTTGCATAGGTGCAAGTGCTGGCAAAATGTCTTTGGTGTTGGCTCACTGAGTAGCTTGGACAGGACTGTAAAATTATCCAGTTTATCAGTGTTATGGGTGAAAATTTTCAGGGTGGTGCTCATGTCTTTCCTGTGTGGATGCTGATGGGAAAATGTGGCCCAGAGCATCCTGGCTGTGCCTGCACATCTCTGGCTGTGGGCAGTGGAGAAGTTTTGGAGCTCTGTGAGTTTGGGTTCATCCCTGTGCTGCTTCACTTGTGAGGGATGGGAAAGGGGGACAGTGTTAACACATGAGGCACTAAGCTACCACCTCTTGGGTGGGAGCTGCAGTATTTTTTGCAGGAAAACCATGCTGAGTGGTCCAAGGTTGGTAAATGAGAGTCTGGAGTACTGCAGGCCCTGGAAGTGCTCACAACACAAGTCTCTCTTAAAGGTTTTATCTGAGTATTTTCTGTCCTGACACCAAACAAAGAATTTGGAAACCTTAAGAGAATGTCCTGCCTGAGTGCTTCTGGTGTAGCAGCATCGCTGACTCATCAGAGCTTAAATATTGGATAAAGCCTTTGTTAAGGAGAGAGGGATTTTTTTTTTTATAATAAGCCAGGAGATGTCTATATTCATCAAAAAGTTTGCAGTCCTAGCTGCTGGAATGAAGAAAATTCAAAGGTTTGGAGAGGTGACTGGGGGTGTGTGGAATGAATAATGATCTAATATGAGGCCTCAGCAGGGTAAAGAATGTAAAACCAGCATCTCTCCTGCTGTTGGGCTTTTTTAAAGATAAATTCACAGCAATGAGAAGTATTTTAAACGTTGCTGCTGTTGCTGATAGGAACAGGCCATTAAATTGCTACAGTCAAGATTCCTTTGGGTTCTGGTCATAAGACAAGCTGCCAACTATTTGTAAATTTACTGACAGTCAGTAAGCAGAATACAATATTTAAACTGCCAGAAAACTAATTTCCAGTCATCTCAGGAAAACATAGCTCTGCTCCTCTTGGGCTCTGGCTTTTCATAATGTTTGGTTGCTGCTGTTATTTTCTGCTTCTCTGAACTCCAAGACTGACCCAGGAAAAACAGAGAGGGGATGAAGAAGTGGCTGCCTTCCTTTCCCTGTGTACCCCCTTCTTCTAGTCATCCATAGCAGTATCCTGGTCCTCTTTGCCACAGGTGCTCAAGGCTGCAGCCAAATTCCCTAGGCTCAGGTTCTCAGCCTTGCAATGGCTGCTGCTCAGTCTGAGTTATGATGTAAATGTGGAAGAAGACATTCCCTACCAATGTATGATCCCTATGAGTCCCTTCCAACTTGAGCTATTCCCTGATCTGTGTATCTCTGCTAACTGCCCGGGGTGAAGACTTAGAGTGAAAAGCAGCTTGAGAGATCCTCGAAAATACTCTGAACTTATTTATCATATTACTAAAATGTTGGGGGGGAAATGACAGAGTCATTTGTTTGCTGCCTGCTGCTGGAATGCAGACCTGTTATGAATTACCCATGAAAAGATAACTCCCTGTTGGGAGCCAGTGTTGCATGAGGAAATATGTTTTCCTTTACAGCAATATTTTGGGCTTATGCAATTTTGGACCTTCATCTGAAATATCTTTTTGTGTAACTACCTCTGCAGGCATCCATAAAATATGAATCCAGGTGGGTTTTCTCCTTGACTTACCTAGAAATAACTCTTCTGTCCCATTAGAAGAAGGAGCAGCCAAGTTGGGTGCAGGGATGGACCTTGCCCCACATGGTTTTCCTCCCCTTCCCATACCCTGCCAGGAGGGAGAGGGTGTATTTGACTCTGGGAAGGGATAATTTCACTGGGCATATGTAGTCTGTGGCCTTGATAAACCCAGAAGGATATGTTTGAATGTACCACTGTGGTGATCAGATTACAGGCAACAGCAAAATGAGAAACTTAAAAATTTTTTTTTAGCTAAATTTAGAAAAGTCACTTTCAGACCTCATGTTGTATGACGAGATTATGCCAAACAAGAAATGTTTGGCCCAAGAGTGGAAGGGGTATAACAGCAGCTCAATCTGGAGTGTTCCATGGCTCTACTGATGGTGTTCACCTGCTCAGTGGATGCCCAGGCTCGAGGTCCCAATTTCATCCAAACACTGCAGAGTTGGATCCTTTCCCCTGGTGTGCCACAGGAGCAGTCACACCTCTTCCTGGCTTGCTGTTAGCCAGAAGCTCATACCTTAAAATAAGGAACTTTCCTCCTCACAGTCAGTGTGCTCCCCTGAACAGTCCTGGCTTGGGGGAATCATTTTGTTCACTGAAAAAATGTGGAGACTCACTTAAGTTCCCCACCTCCCTGGGTTTCACTGCCCGTAGCATGTGGGAAAGCAATGCTGAGAATTTCCACCACCTCCTTTGAAGCTTGGCCCAGGCTAAAGATGTAAGAAATTGGAAGGTGGTGTGTGATCTGAAGTGTCCTTAATCTGCAGCTGACATTACCTGGGCACGGATAGGCTACTTGTGTTGTGCTGTTATTGCTCAAGTGCAAATAAATATAATATTTATCACCTTGTGCTGTCAGCATGTTAGAAATTAAGCCCAAAGCCTGCTCTGCCAGTAAGTGTTTTACCAATCATTATAGCATTTGTCAACATTATGGGCTGCTGCCTGTGCCAGTAATAAACGGTTGTGTTCCTGCTAGAGTAAATGGTTTTTCCAAGGAGAGGTGTATTTAATGAAGAATGAACAGCACAAGCTGTAAAAGTGGCAAGATCAGTTATTTTTACAAAATGGTTGTAAATGGCATAGAGCAAGGTGGCACAGGCCACGGGGGGAAGGGTGCTGCTCATGGGGTGTTGTGGAGCCACCTGGGTTGGGCATCTCTGCTCTTTGGCAAATGTCTTGGCAGATGAATTTTAATAAGGAAAAAGGAGGCAAGCAACTAGTTACTAAATAAAAGAAGTTGTTAATTTTCTGCAGAGACACCTGGAGCACAGAGGGAGAGGGGGAAGGGGACTGTGACTTGGAGCTGGGACTCTGCCCAGCATCTCCATAGTGGCACTGGAGAGAAGATTCATCACTGGGAGAGCTGGGGAGGGAGAATTTGCCCTCCCACATGCAGCAAGGTGTGAGGGCTGAGCTCCAGCACTGCTGCCAGCAAGGGGGTGGATGAGCATTCAGCAACAGGTTTGGAAAGGAGCAAGGAGCTGCAAAAGCTGTTTTTCTCAGCCTCAGGCTGGAAATGCATGGCTTGACTCTGGGTTGCTGGTCCTTTTATTTCAAAACAGGGGGATGTCCAAAAAAAGACATGAAAGCATGGGGGGAACATGATTTCCTAAATTGCTGTCAGCTGCTGGAGAACTGGGGGGCCCAGGCTGCTTTATGAAAATTGGGATTGTGGTGTTATGGATTTCCATATGACTACAGGTGTTGAGGCTTTGGTACAGCTTTGTACCAGCTTGCTGTTTTGGTTTGGGTTTTTTTTGTTTCAAGCCCTGTGCACACGTAGTTTAGTTCCTGGGCAGCCTGTGCATGGGAATGAAGGGGTTTGTATTCCCTTGTGCAAATATCCCTCTTATTCCAAGAGGGAAAAGCAGGCTTTGCCATCTGTCTTGACCTGGAGCAAAGGTGTTGCTGAACACCACCAAGGTGGGACAATCCAGGCTGCTCTAGCACACCAGTATCCCACCAGTGCTGAAACCATTTAAAAATGGTGCAACATGAAAATACTAGGAGGAAGGAGAAATGGAGAGCTAGGAGTGTTTGTTTGAAAGATGGTGTGATTAAGGATTCAAGTGAAGTAACAAAGCCATTGGAATCAAAATTAGATTAATGTAGTGAGTTTTTTTCCTGAAGAAAAGTTGATGCATTATCTCCCTAACAAATGGCTCGTGCTGCAGAAGTGAAGCATGACAGCTCCAAATCAGACCATTCAACATTATAAATGACAGTGTCACCTATCACTATGTCAGCAAGATAAAGAGAGGATTTTTCACATGGTCTAAACCCATTTATTTTTCATTGCATTTTCCCAACAGTGCATATTCCACTTGTACCCAAAGCATCACTGAAATAGACTTTCTCTGTAGCCACTGCCTAGAAGTAAATACTATATAACTGTATTATGCATAAATTACATATACCATTGTATGCTAGCACTATCCTGCTAGTATTGTGTATAATCTACACAATAATATGTATATATTCTACATATGATGTAGAATATATGTAATATATACACATGTAATATGTATATAATCTACATATGATGTTTCAGTATTTAAAATACAAGAGATATAGTAAATACTAGATAGTAAGATTCTGTTTATGCAGGCATTTATTACAGTTTCTTTTTTTCTATACTGTGCCTGTGTTCTGCTAGCCAAAACTCAACCTGAGTAACCTTAAGACCTTCATGCAAAGGTGATCAGAGGCACAATTACACTATTTGTGTTGGAAATGGCTCTTTTCCTTCTCTTCTGTACCTTATCCTTCCTCCAGTAAGATACTTGAAATTTTAAGGTTTAATAACATAATTCTGGAGAGCATCTGTCTTTTGGAAATGTAATTCTAAAAATACTTACTGTTCCCTTTAGGAAAGAACTTTCAAGGCGAGGCTCAGAAGATCCTTTTGTTACTGCTTTATGCATATGTTTAATTTATAAAATCTTGCTTAATTAACATGGTATATCAACTTCAGGTCTGGGGAACTATTGGATCATCAATCCTGACCTCTGTCACCCAAACCCTTGGATCCCTCCCAGCAGTTCTTGGATTCAGACTTCAGCATTGACCCCCTGGGTTGGGGCAGTGCACTGAGATGCTGCTGTCCTCTTCACCCAGCTCAGCTTCTCAGGTTTTTTTCTTTAGTTGGTTGGGGTTTGTTTTCCTTCTCCTAAGAGGTTTTTTTCTTTCTTTTCTTGGAGAGCTGGCTGCAAAGCTTTGTGGTTTCTGAATCTGCTCCAGAAAATCATAGCAGTGCTTCATTAGGCAAAGCTTAGCTGCTCGCATGTAAAATGCCAGTGGGGCGAGGAGCGGGGACACACGGGCTGCCACATTACACTGATCAGCTTCCCTGGGTCACCTTGTAGTGACTTGCACACAGGGAGTGGAAGAACAAGTTTTACTATTAAGAAAGCCATGTCAGACAGCAGAATTTCCATCTGGAATTCAATGACACATCCCAGTTAGTCAGCTTTGCTGCACCCTTTATTTAAAGTGGTAATCGTGGTACCCTCTGTCATGAATTTGAACTTTTTAGTTTTGCAGTGACTCTCGAGAAGTGGTAGGCACAAGACTTCTTCATCAGCTGAGGGAAGGGGGGGGAAATGCTATCCAAAGCAGAATTTATTTCTCAGCAGTGACAAGGTCAGGTTTCCAAAGCCTTGGTGTTGAGGGTAGTGCTGCCTTTGAAATGTGGAGCTGAGAGGATGATGGAACTTACAAGCATTATGCCAAAAAAAGGCAGAAGTGTGTCAAAATATATGACCATTGGCAATGTCTAAAGAGAAGAAAGTTGATTTATTGTTTTATTTTTCTATTTTTCATAGCTTTTGGCTGAGAAGATGGTGTGGGAAAGGTTGCAGTGTGGTAGGACAGACTTATGGCAAGCCACAAGTGAACCACCTTCAGTTAAATTAAAGCAGGGGGAGAGGCAATTCATATTATTTATATAGAAGTGCTCCAAATTCATGAAGAAAAACGCTGTTTGTTTTTTTTTCGTCAGTAACCAACTGTGTTTTCTAAAGTGCATTCTCAATCGTTTTTAATTAAAGGGTGTCTGTCAGCATTCCTCAAGTGTTGTGTTATCATAAGCAGCACAGTAATAGGTACCTGGAGAGAAAATCAAATGCATTTCAGTGCTACAAGAGATTTGCAGTCTGCACTAGGTTAACTGAAACATTTTAATACCACCCAGGCTGTTGCTGCAGTGAGTACACTCTGCAGAGCTATTGTAGAGGCTTTGCACACCTTGTTTTCACTGTGTCCTTTCCCTGTCTACCCTCATCCCATTTCAGATACTAAGTATAGAGCTAGGAGAAAGGTCAGCTTTGAAAATTTCAGGATTTTAATGATTTTTGACCATGGTGACCAAGTAAAGAGAGAAAAAAATCTGCTCACAGAAAACTGCTGGGCTGATAATCTTTTATCATGTGCAAAAAAAGAAATAAATTAACTTTCAGCATTTTAAAAGACTACACTTTTTTTTTTTTTTTTTTTCCAATTGCACTCCTTTGAACCAAAGATTGATTATAGTGGCATCACTTAGCAGAAAGCATTTCATGTTTTTAAAGTGTGTGCATGTGGTTTTGCACATGCCTGGCTGCCTGCCTGATGTTGCAAACAGTAACAGTGCAGCTCCATGGTGTTAAAAAAAAAAAAAAAAAGTCCTAGAGCTCTTGTCACTGAGCTCTTTGTTTGCGTAGGGAAACATCTGTCTGAGATTTAATGTGCTGTTTGTAACACTGCTGGTTGCGAGCTGTAAATACTTCCCATTTCTTCTTACTGGGATTTGATTGCTTTTTTTTCTCTTTCTTAATCAAAGTGCTGTAGTTGAGTGTTGTAATTAGTGTTCATTAATTTAATGATTGCCACTGTTGTAATAATAACATAACAATGTTTTATTCATTCTATAATAAAGTGTTTAAATATTGTCACTTTAAATAACATTAAAATAGAGCCTTCATATGTTGTTTTTTATTACCAATTCAGTATGATTGACTAATTGGACTTGTTTTCATTGACACCATTCTTTCCTGCAAACACAAGCTGTTTAAAGATTTAATTCTCATTTTAACTTTGTTGGTTAGATGTTTCCTAACCAGCTGGAGCAGGGGAGGGGGAAGGACCTTAGGCAGAGTTGTATGCACTTGGTGTGTGACATACAGAAAACAAATTGAGTTTTCTGCTACTTATTCCATTGGTTTGGACAAAACAAAGTGTGTATTTTCATCTCTCAAACTCTTAGCGTGATTTTTAAAACGTGGAGTTCTCATCTTGCTTTGTTTTTTTTCCCCCACAACCATCTCAGGCTCATGATTTTCATGCACTGCAGTTCAATTTAAACTCCTGGGCAAAGTATTAGGTAAAACCAGTGCTTTATATTACTAACTCATTCCTGGAAATGTATATATGGGTGTGTGTTTTTAAAGGATGGATTGGCATGTTGGGTGTTATCTCACTTAGCATTCTGTTCTGTTCTAGACCAATTTGCTTCAGTAAGGGGTTCTAAATTTTCTCTTATTGGAAGCCCCAGGAGGGAGTTTGGGAAGGGTGGTCTCAGGTGCACCAAACCATTTATGGGCAGTCAGAGTTTGTCTTTTAAGGCTTAACTGGAAAGGGCCAGCTCTCTGGTTTGGCATCAAGGGATGCTTGGGTGCTGCTGTTGGTGTCTGTGCCTTTGGCCCCTCTCATCCTGGCTCCCTGAGGCTTTCCTGGAAGAGTAAATGGGATTCTTGTCCATGGGCAATGCTGAGAATGTCAAAAGTCCCTTTTAAATGGAGGCTGATTGGGAAATATTTGAGCAGTAACTGAGACAGCAGAGCCTTTCCCATAGGAGAAGGGGTCTGAGAGCCACTGATGCTGTGACGTGCAGAGAGGTGGCACAAGGGCCCCTGATGCCAGCAGTGCCAGGTCCATGTGCCCAGCTGGGAGGGAACAGGTCCCAGGGGATGCTTTGTTTCCACTGGGCTTGTAGGGTAAAATACCTTGGTAGACCACAACCTGAGACAAGGAGGCAGTGGGAGAAAAAGAAAGGCACCTTTAACTCCCTCCACACTGAACCATAGCTCTTCCCAAGGTTTGCACCCAAAGGTGAGGGGAAATTGTGTGGGCAACAGCTCCAGCTGCTAAGAAGGAGGAGTTGGTGGCCAGGAGAGGTTAAAGGAGTGTTTTCTGTTGCCCCAGATCTTTGCCAAGTGTAAAATCTTAAAGCTTACAGCTAAGTGTTTTTGTGGCAAAACACTGTTCTTTTGGAGAGTGTTCTGGTCTCTAAACAGAGCTCTCACTGCAGTCTGCTACATAATAAAGTGGAGTGGGAGATAGACGTGAGTTTTCCTTCTGAATTAGCACATCCTCCCTGCCTCTTTTAGGAGCACACTGAAGGCTACTATAAAATGCAGCAACCTATTAAATGTCACCTCTGTGGATGGATTTGGTGAGGTGGGTTTTTTTGGGGTTTTTTTTCTTTTTTTTTTTTTTTTTCCCGATTGTGTGCTGGGCCTCTCTGAGCTCTCATTCCATAAATCAGTGTGTAATGAGTTGTGTTACTGTCAGGGGTGTCATCTTGCAGTTTGGCAGTGACTGCAGTCTAACAAATGGTCCCAATGTGGTAAAGCCCATTTGCAGAGAGCAGGAGGTAGGCTTGTGTAGAAGTTTTACCACCACCATCCATCTGCAATTTCATCTTTCTTCTTTATCCCCTTCTTATTTGTTTTGATATTGTGTTCATTTTGTGTTTTCAGGAGGCAGATTACTTTCATTTCTAGGGAGAAATAAAAACCATTAAAGGCAGGTCAGAAAGTTTTGCAAATCATTGGGAACTCTGAAGTGTCTTGGTCAACCACCTGGGCTATCTTCTAATTGCTCTGTCCCCTTGCTGCCCCAGGAAATCTTCAGTGATTACTCTGTTTTTTAAAATAATGAAACCATAGCCAGACAACTTGCCTCAGTGGTAGGTAGCAAAATGTCTTCTATTTACAGTTGGGTTGGGATGGCTGCTCTTTGCTCAGCCAGGGAGGAGTGATTTAATTTTAGATGTGAGCAACATAACTGACTGAAGAGTTCTGCTAGGGAAGTGTCTGAAAATGTGTTTGAAAAATGTGAAGTTGAGGGAATTCAAGGCCAGGGTTTCTTAGATTTTTGCATGCTTTACTTCCATACAGGCTCTAGTTTCCATACAGTAGCAAGAACAGTGATGACTGGTATAAAAGGGAAGTGAAATGAGGTTTTGAGTAGTATTAAGGAGAGGCCTAGATAAGAAAGGGGACCTTAAATGAACTGTAATATCACACATTTGGAAATAGGATAAGGAGTGCAATTTATCAGAGTCTACCTTTCTCTGAAATTAAGAAGAGCAATCCAACATAAAAGCAATTATTTCTGTACCCAGGAGTTTGACCATCTCATTTTTCAGTTTCATGGGATCTTCCCAGGTAATCACAGCTAATGCCATATCTGCAAACCAAGGGCCATACATTTCTGCAAAACTCAGATGAATCTAAACTGTGACTATAAGAGAAGTCCTTCCTTCACAGAGGAAGGATTTTTTTTTTCTGTTTCTTCAGGAAATTGCATCACTTTTGTGTGCAGGATTTCAAATGTCAGCTTTGTAATGGAAAAGCTTTCTGGTGGGATTTGGTGTTTCTGGCTCAAGGCTCTTGTGTGAAACATGGTGCCTTTCCCCATTAGGCTTCTCTTGGCCATGACTCTGAAGTTCTTCTGGAACTTTGTATGGGACCTGTCTTAATTGTGGGGAGCTGGTGTGTGCTGCAGGGGGTGGAATTAAGCTTTTAGTCATGCTGTGCCACGTCTTATTTGTCAGCCACAATGTGAAATGCAGTGTTAAGTTAAAACAGACACAGGCTGTATTCTGGGAACCATAACATGGGTTGAGCCACTGCCTGGGAGTTTTACATCTCTGTTCATGAACGGGCAGAGTCTGTACATGCATTTCAGATGTCACTGTTGTCTTAACAAGTGCCACAAACACAGCAGCATCTGGGTGACACCAATATGTCTGCTTGTGAAATAGTGATGTGTGTATGCAGGGTCAAGCTTGCCATGATTTTAGCTCAGTCTTTAGTGACCTGTTAGTAGATGCAGTTTTATTACCAGATTTCTTTTCTGAGGATTAAGTGGCATTTGGAGTATGCTGGTTTAGTCAACTGGCAGTCTTGTTAAGGTCTTGACACTTCACTTGTGCTTTAGTGAAGCAGTGTGGTGTAAATGGAGGACAGAAATGAGTTGTGTAGAAAGCATGGAGGTTTGGCTATTTGAAATTTATGTAAAAAACAACAAAAAAAAAAGTCCCAGCTCCTTTTTCTGTGCATGTAACACCTGTAAATCCAGGGCTGCTGCAATAAACAAGAGATTAAAGTAAACTGGAGCTTGCAAGGGATTGGGTTTGTGTTTGCAATTGGCTCCTGTCTTGACCCCTACACCAGGGAGCAAGCAGAGCATGGACCCAGCTAGACAAGAGGGAAAACCAAGTTCTGGGCTGGGATGTCATGGCTTGAAACTCTAGACTAAAGGATGTGAAGACTTCTTTCAATGTGAGGGTAGATTTAGATTAGGTATTAGGAAGAAATTCTTTACTGTGAATGTGGTGGAACTGAAACAGGTTGCTTGAAGAAGCTGGGATGTCCCATCCCTGGAAGTGTTAAAGACCAGGTCTTAGTGGAAGCTGTCCCAGCCCATGGCAGGGGTAACTGGGACTAGGTGATCTTTAAAGGTCCCTTTCATCTCAAGCCATTCTCTGAAAGAGGGTTTAAAGGATGGGAAAGCCCTGAGATGCAGCTCAGGGCTGTGAATGGAGAGGCTTTGCTCAACTGAGCATCCCAAAAGGATGATGTGCATGTACAGCCTTGCCTCTGCCTGCTGACCTGTTAATGGGGAATGTCTTTTCTCAGAGACAGGTTTGGGTGCTGCAGCAGCATGTGGAGCTCCAGATAAGTTTTTGAAAGTCAGAAAGACTCCATTTGTATTCTGGTAGCTGACAATCAACCATATTGCCTGTATATAATTTTATTGCTCCAATATGAGCCATTTGTCTGACCACAAAGGCTTTTATTCACATGCATTACATTTTTAAAGGCTTGTCATCAGCAGAAATATCACACAGCTTGAAGCTTTTTCTTCTTTTGCAGTCAGTTAGGTATGTGGCACAGTGATGGAGTGGCAAAAGTGGCATCATGGATCTAGCTGTGAGCTTGAGTGTTTGTGGTGGGGAATAGATGCTGATGGCCACCCCCTGGTCAATAATCAGTAAATGGCTTTAGATCCATTTTGTTTGGAAGGGAGAGAAGGATCTGGGTATAAGGAAGCTGTAATCCTTTGCATGTCTTAGTCACAGAACATCAGGGTCTCCAACAGTGTTGGGTGTCATGCAGTGCACCCAGGTGTTCAGATGACTTGATAAGAATTGATAGAGGTAGTCAAGAATTGTATCTGCAAAACAAATTGTTATTTTGTGACCTCTTACCAGCTTAATTTGAGTATAGAAGTGCCACAATGGTGAGGTGTGTTCTGGCACTATCTGTTCATAGTGTTCTGTTGTTTGTGTGGATCTTCTGGAGGAGAGGCTTCTGAATATTTTGGAAGATGATGGAAATATTACTGTGGAAACACTTGAAAGCACTTATGACTTCTCTCCAGATGATTAGATTTCAAATTAGCAATGTCCTGAACAGCAAAAACCTGCTGCCTTGAATTATGCAGAAGGCTGAAGACACATTGCACCATCAGCATTAGATAACTAAATGCAAACTGCTGTTCTTTTATACAAAGCATTCAAAGTTCATAGTTTTGCCAATCAATGCAATCATATTTTTAAGGCTTTTATTTATTTAAAAGCTGTCTGGACTGCAAAATGAATGTTGTCTGCTTGAGCTACTAAGCTGTTGCTCTTGGTGAAGGATATAGACAGTCTTGTTGGTGCTTCATTAGCTGCTCTGTGAAACCTTTCCCTTTCACATGTCTGAGGTGTGGGACTGGAAGAGACCTTGTGATCATTAGTTCAGATCCCTACAAGCCAGGGGAGGTTGTGTCATATTTCTGTCATTCTGTCAAAGAATTTAATGGGATAATTTTCCTTTTCTTCCTCCAAACCTCACTGCCTTGGGGTTTAAAAGCTTTTGTAAGAAACCTTAATCTCTGCAGGTCCCTGTGCCAGCACAAGCCTGTAGGTAGGGGAGGATCCACGAGTGGGCAAGCTGGGCTCTCTCCCTCTCACTTGAACATTGGCTGAGACTGGCATCAGAGTGAGTGCTCAGGAAAATGCCAGAAATTACATCATGCTTTATATCTTTTCCAGTTATTCAGACTGCCTTCCAGCATATGTGTTTTTCACTATGCCCAATCCTTCACCTCCCTGCCCTGGGGGGGGGGAAAGGAATCACTGTGGGACTTGGTCAGGCTTTGCAGGGCAGATGTGTGCTCATGCATTTCTTGGGGATAAGTGCTAGTCAGACCACAGCTCTGCTTTCCCATGGCATGGTGTTACATTTAGCAGTGTACAAAAATAGTATTTCCTCCTGTTCTCTAACAGGCTGTCAGTTTTTAATTGCTAGAGAGGCAGCACTTCAGAGAATTTATGTAATAGTTTTTTTTTTCTCAAAAGATGAAACTTTTCTCTCTTGAAACATCATCAGTGGAGTCAGGAGAAGAGAGGCTAGTTCCTAAGATCAAAATAACTATCATTTCCTTGGGATAACAACTAAAAGTTGGTGTTTGAGTTGTTGCAGTGACCGGTTCCTTGGAGATTGTGGTATAATTAATCATGTTTTGACAAAGCAGAGAAAACAGAAATAGAAGTTCTTTGATTTCTTTGTATCATCTATCAAAGTTCTTCAAGACCTTTTGGATACTTAACTCTTTTCCAGGTTAGGAGTCTAAGTCTCTCCTTTGTTAGTCTGCTGGTTCCAGATGTGTTGCTCTCCTGTAAACTGGCACATGAGACAGGGTTGGTCCCTATGTTAAATGTCACTGTAAATCATTATAATGCATCCCCTTAAAGGGATCTCAGGAATTCTGCAAGTCTTCTTACCTGAGAGAGAATCCAATTTTCTTCAGCTTTTCCGAGCGGCTGCTTTTTTTTTTTTTTTTAATGTGCCCATTCAAAAATCTCCTAAAGCAGACATTCAGCTCTGTGAGGTCATTTATTTCCATGCTTATTGCTGATGAGAGGCAACAGACAAAATCTGGAAATTTGGGCTTGTTATACGCACAATTTCTTTCCTTGTGCTTTCCCTTAATAATCTTGGGTTCTGCTTTGTTGTTGTTTTGGGAGCTAATTAACATGGTAAAGATTATTCCTATGAGTAGGCTCAGGTTTTTTTAAGTTTTATCAGCTGATATCTCTGTGCAGACTGCATAAAAGATTGTATCATTTAATTAAAGAAAGAACAAACAAGGGGATTAATGTAATCTATGGGATGGGCACAGGAGACTGGAAAGGGTCAGGCAAGAGATAGTGCAGGACCCTCCTGAATGCTTGGTGAAAAACAGGCAGTGTTCACTGCATGCTAAAGTTGGTAAACAGAATTCCCTTAATACTTCTGGCAAATAATAAATGGCAAAGTCTTGATGTTAAATATGAAAATTCTCATTTACATTTAAATAGTTTAGGTTTTCATGCATGTGTCACGCATAGCAGAAAAAGAAAAAAAAAGTTCTGTAATTGCAAATATTTCTTTAACACCAGTGATGATGGCATTTGCTTTCTGTAAATCTGCTGCATTTGCAGTCTGTTTCCAAATATTGATTTGTGGGAAATGACCTTTATCAAGTATGTATGTTTTTATTTGGAAAATGTTTTGTGTGGAAGCCTGGGGACCGTCACTGGTGGTCTGGTCACATTTGTTAATAACCATCACCATCATTTTGTCACTTGTCTGACAGACCTCTGAAGGATGGGGAATCCTCTTCATCAAAAATTTAGGGTCTGTGATGATTTAGGGACCATGGCTGGGCCTGGGTGGCAAATGCTGAGGTGAAGGGAGGTCTCAAAGCCACAGAATGATGATTTCTTGTTAAATTGATGTTGTGTGATGCTCAAAACCCCAGTTTGGATTTCAGTCTGATGTAGGTAGTTGAAGGAACCTTTCTGGCCTGCAGACCTGGATGCTGGCTGTCATTTCTCAGCTTGGATTCAAAGCTGGAGACTAAATGCCATTTTCCAAGGGATTTTCTGTTTATAAAATCATTGCAGCTTACCAGTGCTGGCTTGGAAATTGTGTGCTCATCTACATAATTCAGCTATAAATAGCTGAGTAAATGAACCTGCTTTTAAAGAGTGAGGTGGTTATTTCTTATTTATTTTCAGGAGTTTTATTTGCCCAGTATGTGGGTCATTTTCCTAAGTCCTTTTTCTTGCCAAGAAGATGGTTGTTCATCCTGGCTTTCTGTAAATCCAAGTGCTATCTGGGAGTAGTGTAAATGGCTACATTGAGTTATGGGAGCCTGTGATCAACAATAACATTTAGGAAAACCTCACCTGATTCTGTAGCCATCCATATTTACTGAGAGGCTGGAAGGTAGAGACAGGACAAATGGGTTTCTGTTGATATTTTTACTCCTTCTGAAATAAAAAATATTGGAGTTTGCCAGTTGGCCATAGTTTAGCAAGTTCCTGTGGGAGATGATTGTGTCTGTAGAGGTGTCTATTCCTAATTCCTAGGCCAGTTTTATTGATAATCCATGTAATAGCTTCTGCCTTTGGAGTTTGCACTTACTTTACTGCAGAGGAAGCCCTGCTGACTCTTTCTCTAAATGGTTTTTCCTACTGGGGTACTCTCAGTCTGGCATGGATGTTGGAGTTACACTGCCTTGAACAGGCTGCTGAGAGCAGCTGGTACAGGGGAGGGGTTACCAGTCAAAAAAAGTTTGTTTGCTGCCTGTTGGGAAGTGCTTATCCAAACAGAGATAAGAAACTCTTGCCTGGTTTTCAGATGAAAGCAAGCCATGCACAACAAGAAACAGCTCAAACTGCCTTGAAACTCAGTGTCTCTCAGGATGCCAGAGTAGCAGATGGGCTGTTGTCACCACAGATGACTATTATGTTAATTAATATATTACAAAACTGACTCCAGTTGAACATTTGTTTTTTATGTGAGGCTGTGATTATCAGCTTTTCTGGAAGATGAATTTTGAGAATATCTGGACTGATTTATTTCTGCAGCGGTTGAGATGGGCTCTGAAATAGCTTTCTGGAGATTTAATATGCTGCTTGGTTTTGGTGCTGTGACTGTAAATGAAGAGAAGTCATCCAGTTGGTGGGGACTCAGTTAAAGAACCTGGGGTAAATTAATTTAAAGAGTTTATAAATGTATTGCTGTAACCTTGTGCAGAGCATGCAATCCCATCTGCTGCATACACGAGTCCCTCTGAGGTGGCTACACCACAGCCCTATCCCAAGGAGCAGCAAGTTTCAATATTTATAGACAATAAGTAACAGGGAGATGGATTAAGTGAAGATCTGAATTCTTCCTTATTCATGAATCATGACTTTTTATGCACCTTTTTTCTCCTAAGGGAAACCTGTAGAAATTAAAGATGTTTTCAGGGTGCTCTTTGCCCACCATGTAGGTCTCCTGGGTGATACTAAATAACAAGACTTCTTGAGCCCAGTGTTTCCTTGGCAGGTTTCAGAAGCCAGCCCACGTTTTCACTGTTGAAAAATTAACTTCTGTAAGGCCCAGTACAATCAATATTTAATTTCTGTTCTTCCAAATTACTGAATGTCTCTTGAAAAGTCTTACATGCTACCACTCAGAGGCCTTTGTATGCAACCTAGAAAGCTTTTTTCTTGTCTGTAGGAGCACATTGGCTTTGGCTGAGGGTAGTTTTGACAATAGCCAGCACAGATGCTTCAGAAGGTGTAAATCCTCCTCAGTCTGCAGATGCAGATAATCTGTCCCCTACTGTTAGCCACATCCTGATCTCTAACAGATAAAGAGTGGTTTAATCCCCAAAGCATGAGCTTTAATATCCTTTACAAAAGCCTTCTCCTAATTCACAAGGCCCTCGAATGGTTTTCCCCCATGAAGTCCCTGCTGGGTTGCTTGGAGCTCTTTGGGGCTGTCTGAAAAAAGGACACAAGGTGTTGGCTGGAAGATGCTAAAGGCTGGTTGGTAACAAAATTGGCCCTGCACTGCTACCACCTTCCTCTCTGCAATTTGCAGGAGCTGCTGATTTTTATTTACTATGTATTGGGGTTTTTTAATTTATTTTAAAAAAATAATTTTTATCCCCCCCTCCTCTGTGATTTACCAACTTTCATTTCCTTACAAAAACTTCCTGGTGACCTGGCTTTTGCTCGAGCATCCTTTGATCTTGTGTGGTCTGACACAGCTCTCTAATCCTTCACCTCTCTCCTGCAGGAAGTTTTTCTTCCTCTGGAACAGAGAGCCCTATGGCACCAACATGCTAACCAGGAGGATGTGCTGGGTATTGCTTTCTTTCATGACCAAACCAGCCCTGGCTGGCTGGGAGCCCTTTCCCATCTCAAAAGGCCCAGCTCTGCCTTACTGCAAGCTGGTGCTGGCTGGGCTTGGCAGAAAGCCCTGGCAGCTCTGAGCTGGGCAGAGAAGCCTCCCTGCTTTCCCTGCAATCAGGCATTTTGCCCCAAAACACACATGTTCCCTGGCCGGGGGGGCTTTTCCTCATGTCTCTGCCATGTGCTGGGGAAAGGGGTGTTCAGCTATCCCATGGGATTGCTGTGGTGAGGGAAAGGCATCCAGAGAGTCCTTGGCTTGGGCATGAATGGGAGTGTTGGTGCCAGTGTGCTGCTTTTCATTCAGAAAGGCATCTTGGATGAGCTCTGCAGAGCCATCGTTGGCCTGCGCAGGGAGCTCCATTCTAGTTCTTATCAGCATCCTCTAAAAGTGTGAGGGAATCTGTTTTCCCACCTGTGGAATTAGATGTGATGCTTTTCCACCTCACAGTTTGTTCCCTGGGAGGTGGTGATGACTTGGAGCATCTCCATGTGCCTAACCCGATGTAAGCACAAGGCTGACCCTTCCCTGCTGTCCTAAATGTTTGCAAAGTGTTTGAGATCCTGTAAGGAAATGACAGCAAAATATTGTGGGTTTATTTATGCCAGTCATTGCATGGGAGAGATCTTTGCATGAATGTAAAAGCACAGGGTTCACAGGGCTGCAAATACACCACAAGCACTCGTTTTAGAACCACCCAGAAGGAGTAATGAGCTTGTGTTGAAGGCTGAGGTGTTCTGATTCCTGTTTTTTTTTTCTTTTCAGGGAAACAAGTTTGTTTTGATCAAATTGCAAAGGACTTTAAATGCTCAGGAGAGCTGCTTTTAATTGCTTTGTAGAAAGTGTTATTTTTCTTCACAATTAACCTAGTCCCTGGGGTTTCATAGTGTAAGTTCTGCTGTTGGTACAAATTGGTTGTGCCTTTGCATTTTGTATTAGGGAGAGAGGGGAAATTCATTCCCAGTGCCCTCAACTTGCTGGAAATCTCTTCCTGCCAAGGTCTGTGGATCCAGGTGGTGCTCTGGGATTATTTAAGGGCTGTTTGGTTTTGTATTATCTTGAACGCTATTTTACTTCCCACTCTCCAGTCTATATTTTTTCTAAAACTTAAATTACAGCTCATATTAGAGACAAACAGGATTATGCATGTGTGAGTGACTCAGTCATAAACCCTGTGTTTCAGTGGCTCGGTACAGTCAGAGAGGGAGGGGGAATTAAAAAACCCTGATGTTTTGAGCTGAAAATGTGAATGCCTGAACTTAACCAGTGATTCATTATATTTGAAGGGAAGTTTGGACAAGGTTTTATTTGCCTAATTTGAAATTGTCTTTGAATTAGTCTGTGACAGACTTCTAATAAAAACCTGGAATTTTATTCTGCTGTCAGAGCCTGGCCTACACGTGGTGGCAGTTTGAGCTAGTGAAGGAGGTAGCAAATGTGTGTCATTTGCACGGCTTCCAGTGCCATAAATAGATTTATTTCATTCTTGGGCACACATTTGCTTTTGAGCCTTGACTCAGAGCAGCACATAAGCACATTTGTACAAGCAGCCTCACGGATGTCTGCAGGCTGTGGAGTGCTCTGCCCAGGCTCCTGGGAGGCATAAGAAGGATGGTAAAATCCCAGTAGAGGATGATGGGTCTGCATGCATGGGCATCTTAAGATCTGCCTACTTGCACAGGTCTGGGTCTTCCTTTATCCCAGCAGCAGTGAGGACAGCTGGGGGGCCAGGCTCTGGTCCATCCTTATTGCCAGCTGGAGCTGCAGCCCTGGGTCTCTCCTTTTGTAGAAAGTGCAGAGGTGTGGGAAAAAGAGTGATTCGAGATACTGGTGTCTGTGTCAGGCATTGGCAAGTGCTGTCTGAACTGGCAAGCCCTGTGTGTGTGTGTGTCACACTCTTGCAGACATGTAGTGGGTTGCTGGAGGCTTCCTGGGTGGGATGGATCCCAGAGGGATAGGCTGGCAGGGAAAAACTGGCATGCACCAGCCTGCAAGCATCTGCTCACAAGCATCCCTGGGTTGTACGTGTTGGGGTGTTTTCAGATGCATTCAGAAAGAGCAGGTATCACTGGAGAGAGGCAAACAAATCTTACAGTTGTGAAGGCAGATGGCGAGTGCACAGGAGAAGAAGAAATGATAGCCAGAGGACTTGAGGAATCAGCCAGGAAAGATTTTAGAGAACATGCCCTCAAGTGCTGAGAGCAGCTTCCAGTGCCAAGAGGCTGCTCAATGTGAGTGAAAAGACAAAGCATGGGTAAGGGTTTGGAGCGATGCTGAAGTCAGTCAACCAAAGATTTGCAGCCACAACCAACTATTAATAACAGATGGTTTGATGCCAGAACTGGAGGTCAAAACCAAAGGGCTGCTGATACTGCAGCCTGTTTGTCTTGTCTCACTTAGCAAGCCTTGCATGATCATTTGGGGGAGTTTCCTATAAAACATCCAGCCTGCTGCTCAGTGTCATGCTGTGGGCGGTGATGACAACCCGGGTTTCCTACTTGAAACCGAGCAGGGGGCTTTCTGGTGACCTTGATGAGACCATGTGCAATGACACAACCATCAGCAGTGTCACACAATGCCATTCCTTTATGTGACTCCTTGACACTCTTTTAGTAGTCCCTGTAAATGCCTATGGTCATAGCCTGTCTCATCTTAGGAGAAGGTTTAATTTATCTTTGCCAGTTTCTTTTGCCATTGGCTGGTGTCCTCTTGGCAATCATTTTTCACTTCTTCCTTTGACAAAAAGATCTCAGGTCTGTGTTTTCATTGCTCTGTCCTCTTGTGTAAGTGGTGAAAAAGATTTGCTGTAGATGTGTGCAGATGCACCTCCTCCTCCCTCCTACTTCTGTTGCTAGCAGGGTAGCAGAAAAATAAGTGATCTCATCCTGTTGCAGGGAAGATCTGTGTCCAGAACTGCCTTTATATTTTAATTTTTTTTTTCACTCTGGGTGGTGCTCTTTCCTTCACCATTTTTCTTAAATATGCCTTGACATAGAACATGTCTGTACAGGGATCCTTGGGAAAGTTGAATTAAATTAACTGAAGGTGTGAATTTAAAAAGGATTATTTAAACCTCATTAAACCTCTGTATTTGCCCACTTCTAAAAATGAATGTTGCTTTAATATGATTTCAGTTCACTTCCCAAGTGGAGTAATCTAAATTTAATTAAGGCATATTAATTGAGTAAGTGTCCAAAGAGAGATTTCATGTCAGGTAGAAAAGGAGCATACAAGCAAAATTAGTAAAAGGACAGTTGAGCTTTTTCAAAGCTAATAAAAACAAAAAGCTCTTTCCAGAGCTTTCCAGCATCTTTCTAGAGATGATGTTAAGAGTTAGACATGATCTGTGGCAAACACTGTAATTGTTACCCTGTAAAGCATTCTATCATCCAAGTGAAAAACCACTTCTTTTGGCTCATATGAGCAAACTCACATCACTCATTTAATTCTGGGCACCAGCCCAATATTGTGAATGGGGAAAATTAGGTATATTGAATGTCTTCTTATTTTATTTTATTAATTTCTTTAGGGACTAGAGCAGAGTGATGTCAAACAATAACCTGTTTGGTTTTGGTTTCCCTCCCTGCCTCTCTTCCATTTCTGTTTCTTGCACAATTTTTTCTTGAGGAGAAGAGCTGGGGAGGAAGAGGGATGAAAACACATCTCTTCTTTCCTGTGTATGAGGTGCTTAGCCAAATCTCACTTCTACCCTGTGTCTCCAGAAATTCTTGTCAGGTCCTTATCTGTCATTTCTGCAGAAGGCTCAACAGCAGCAACAGTGAGAAAAGGGAAGAGGTGTCATTCATGATGGCAGGAGGGGTAAAATGCAGAGGTAGGAGGCTGGTGTTGGTGGTGCTTGGCATGACTTTGAGTCTGACTTTTTGTCAGCAGAGAAAAACAACAATTAATGAAGAAGCTTTTTAGCTGTGGAGATAGGAACTGAGCAGCACTGAACACCAAGATGTTTCATAAAACCTAAGAAAAAGGCATGATTTATAGCACTTAGACATTTTATCTCTTTGGAGAGGGTGAAACACTGGCATTTTAGCTTTGTTCATGCTTGCACTCTCATTATCAGATTAGTAACTCCAACTGTATGGATGTTCTCTAGGTATTTTCTACTTTCCTTCTGCTGCTGCTGTGATGGAACAAATATTTGGTGAATATATACAAATATTTGGCTCGTCCTGGGGTAGAACATGCTGGGAATTTGTTTATTCTTTATCCTCCTATATTTTTAATGATGGAAACAAGCTTATGTGATCTTCTGCTCAGGACTTCTTCTTTGCTCCTTAGCATGCAGTTGGGAAGTGGAAATGGGTAAATTTTTTGTGTGAAGATTTTGGGTACTTCACCATCTCCTTTCCTAAGGGCCTCCATACAAAGGGCTTTTCTAGGGAGCAGAAGTCACTCCTTTTTCCAACGTTTCCTCCATCCCTGAGATGTTTAGGAGTCCAGTGTCTTCCTCCACCAACTTTGGGGACATTCTTGTAGTTTTACATAAGCCAAGCTCTGCCTAATGACACTGTCACAGCAGGGCAGTGTAGATAGTACAATCTGAATGGTCAGAGTTAGAGAATGTAGGTTCTTTCTTTTATGTACTGTGCGTTATTAGAAATGTATACATCTATACATATAAAAATAATTAAAATAAATAGTAAAAAAGACATATATGAGGAAATTAGAAGGAGAAGGCAACCATTCTGTGATAGAGATTGAGATGCCCATAGCTTCACAGCTGATCACTAGCCGATCTGTCCCAGCTCTCCTTGACATCTTTTTTGTTTGGGGTAGATTTCTGTGCTTTTGTACTCAAGCTGCTTACAAGGTCACTGTTTATTTTAGGGTGATAAATACCTTAACACTGAGCTGGGAGCTGCTGGTGACAGACTTTTTTACTTATGATGGTATGAGGTCAAAATAGCTTGTGAAAAACTGGCTTACATTTGCCCTTGTTTTCTACAGCTGTGTTGGACTTCATGGCAGTCTTGATGTATGTGTGCATGTGAAAGATATGAAGCTTGTGAGCATTTGATTTGGTTTTGGTTTTATCTTGGTTTTAATCTACTATCAGCTAGATCAGCCTGTAGAAAAATAAAGGTTGGGCTGACTTATAATATGGCATTGCCAAATGGATGCAGTTGTCTTTCCTCTCCACAGCATCTTGCCTGTTCATGGATAGAAGTGGTCAATAAGAAAACAGGGGATGATTGGAATATGAGTAGTTGCTACCTCTGTGTATTTGGACTTCAGACCTTGACATTGTTTCTTGTCTCATCCAGTCTGTGCTTACCTGTGCTGAAAGTTTTCTCATCCTCAGTTTGAATGGTGATACATTCTATGAATGGCCTTTTATCAAAATTAACAGACAAATATTAATATATGGAGCAAATAACCTTTCAATTTTTTTCCCTCTCAGCTCTCTTCTGCTTCTTTACGTAAAGAAGTTAACAGAAATAGCTTTAGGCAGGCACAGTACTGAAGTAACAGTTGTCTTTACATATATTATTGCAATTAAAAACTTTTTTATAATCTTTCAAACTAAGCCCTTACACTATAGGGTTCTTCCTACCACAAGCATTTTTGAAGATTTGATTAGTTCTCAGTGTACCAGCATTTATTGCTGTCTGTGCTCTCTTCTGAAAACTTAGAGGCTGTTAACATTGTGAATTGCATTGCAGTGCTGTCTGCACTAATTAGATTTTTTTCCAGGCTTGGTTTATGCCTCAGAGATGTGCTGGGGAAAAAACAGCCTGGTAAAGAAAGCTGTTACAGCACTAATCAATCCGTGCAACTCAACTGGAAGGTAACATAAGCTGATGGTAAAAGGCCATGGAGTGGGGAAGAGGTTTGGGTCTGGCAAGCCACAAAGAACCTGACCTCACACAAGTGAGATGTGGCCTCTCTGCTTCATTTCTTTGAGTGTAAAAGCAAATTAGCACAGCCCTGTTAGCAAATAAGGCTGCAGAGAGGGGGTTGTACTCCATAATTTGCTTTGAGTGTTTCCTCTGAGAGGTGGGGTTGAAGTATGGAAATGGCAGGCTTTTCCCCTTAAAATCCAGTGGTCATTGGGGAGGAGGTAAAGGCCACTCATTCTACCACTTCTCAGAGTGCTTATAAATTTCTGATTTTGGTGCTGCAAGCACAAGGTCCTGTCCTGTATTCTTGTTCTGCAAAGTTTGACTGAAGTATGTGGAAACCTCATGAGCTAAGGAAATGCTGGTTCTAGGTGCCCCTGGCCAGCTTGGAGACCAGGACCAGGTGCAGATGAGTGGGTTGCAATTCAGAGCTCTGCATTAGAGAGGTTTGAGGACTGAGTGTTCAGAGAGCAGGCTGCTCTGGATCATATATTACAAAAGGGAGAGGTGACTTTTTTCCCCACTTTCTCTTTTAGCCTAAGGCATTCAACCAACAAAACCCAACAGGTTCAGGTGGAAGGTGCATTCCCCATAGCCTCTCGTTTTACAGTGCCAGTAGCCAGACTTGAAACTCTTCTGGCAGTGGAGGACTTACCCTGCTTAAGTCTGCTGATAATGACTTTGCACAGTCAAAGAAATACTATCTTATCTCTTTTATGTAGTATTGGCATAATGTACTGGGGTTTGTTATATGTTTAAGTTCACATGTAGCAGCTCTGAGCAGATAGGAACCATTGTAAGGTTTTCAAGACCATTAACCCTTGGAAGGGATAGATAATTTGGCTCTTGATTAAGAGATGAAAATGCAGAGGGCTGTTAGAGGGAGAGGGAAAGCTTAATCAGAAGCTGTTTTTATCAAAACATTGTGCTTTTGGCAGAAGTCCTGCTGAGCATTCTGCATCCAGGACACAGCTCTGTTGTAGTCTTTTATGTCTTTTTCTCTTCAATTGGCATTAAACACAATAATTAAAGCAATAGAGATTAACATGTCAAGCCGAGCTTTTCATTTGTCCTGCTTGGGTTTTTTTCCTTTTTTTTCTGTAAACTACTCAATTTTTCCTTAATTCAATAGATCATGTCTTTTAAGAAAGGTTGATTCAACAGCAAGTTGGTGGCAAAGCAAGGAAAAAAGTCTTGCTCTCTTGACTGGAATTTCTTTGTATAAATACTTCATTGTACATTAATGAAAGAAAATTTTCTTTGTATGCTTACAGCCTTTCTTCTGGCAATAAGCTTGACATAAAAGGCATTTTGAGGCATTAAGAATAGAGATTTATTTCCAAATGACCATCCAGACTGTTCAAAAAGATTTTTATTTTGATAATTAATTTTTCCTGTTTAGATGTTTTAATCTCTGTATCTTCTTTCCTTGAGCAAAGACAGCTTTTCATTTGAAGGCATGTACTTGCATTTCTTTGATTTTATTCTGCTTGATATCTTAAATGAATCCAGCCAATAATGTAATTATTCCTCTATGGAAATTCTGCCCAAAATGTTCATTGGAGTGTAATGAATATTAGTAGCTTCCCAGTGAAAAATGGTGTTTTATTAACAACATCCTGATGTGGGGATGAAAAAGTTACTTATCTGTTCCAGAATTTAAGAATATATTTGGGGCTTAATCCCCCACCTCATTATCTTTCAGAGGGGACCCAGGAGAGGTTGCAATGAAAGAAACCATAGCTCATGGGATGGTTTTGCTGTTCTCTCAATTTAAGAGTAGATCTTTACCTGTGAGCACAGCTGACCTCCAGCACCCAAGTCCAGCAGTCTAGGTTTGCATTATGCCATGGAAACACTGCTACTACTGTGTACCCCATAGCTGCTGCAGTACTTCAATTAAATCTTCAATTAAATCAGGTTGCTTATCTAAGTCCTGAGCAGTGATATGTTACTCTGATGTCCATTAGGCTTCCAAGGAATGGGCTGCAGCAGAGATGCACATCTTAATGCTATGCAGCAGGTAGAGTTAAACCAAACCCTCTGCTCTAACTTACGTCACGTTGCTTTATTATCTGCAAAACAAACTCTTGTTTTGCTGGAAGCCAGAGCATTTGCCAGCCTGGCTCTTGCTCATCTCTGGGGTTTATTTTCCACTCACAAAGGCTGACTGCTGCTATGCAGACAGAAAACCACAAAACTTTAGACTTTAGCTGGCAGTCATACTTGGACCACTCTAAAAGAGAAAATGTATTTGGAGTATGTCTGCCCATAACTCACCCAGCCCTCCACACTTTGACTTCTGAGGAAAGATCAAGGCAAATGCTCTGCTCTGGGTTAGAGCTGACAGAGCTTTGAGATGGACCATTCCCTCTGCAAAGAAGGGGCAGTGAATCCAGGGAAGCT
Source organism: Heliangelus exortis (assembly GCF_036169615.1). NCBI lineage: Eukaryota > Metazoa > Chordata > Aves > Apodiformes > Trochilidae > Heliangelus > Heliangelus exortis. The sequence continues at coordinate 15,241,725 of NC_092433.1, read as the reverse complement.
TTTGAGTGGTCTTTGATCCTGGCTGTGTCTCTAATGCAGCCAACTTGTTGCTGTAACTTATGGAAATGAAATTGGTCATCTTTAAAGTTTAGCTACTCTGGGTGCTGATCAACACTTGGCTGTGGACCTTAGTGCAGTTGCCAACCCTCTTGGCTCTGCGGTCTCTCAATATCAAGGTATGCAGGCTCGTGTTTCTGACCCTACCAAGCTGCACCTTTCCCATCTGCTGTGTATGACCAAGATGATCCGAAGTTGTTCAGCTGAGCACAATTTGAGTTCAGCACAGTTTGAGCTATTACAAAACAAGGCCCTGTTTTGCTGTTTAACAAGAGAAAAACAGCTTCACAGGTGTTTGTGAGAGCAGTCAAGTAGAAGATACTCTTATGTCTTTATTTGCACCTCTTTCACACGGGCATCTCCCTCATCTTTTTGCAGCATGTGTTTGGTTTATTCTGCAGGCTCTTTCAACAAGGGGCTTTCAAACTCATACTGTGCTTTTTGAATGTAAACTGCTCTTTTGCTACACCCACATGTGCATGCACCCACACTTTGTCTTCTGGCAACACTCAAGTATTTGTGTTCTTTATAAAGCAAGCTTTTTTGTTGTGATCACAACAGCAGAACACACACGATTGCTGTCATTTCTTATTGGGAAAGTAGCCATCATTACACTCAAGACTTAATGCAGAAGATATTCTCGTATCCTTTGCAGTGGAAAGGCTTTTTGGTGGTGAAGTTCTTGCATTTTTTTTGTTTGCTGGCCTCTTGTTGGCACTGCAAAAGTGAGCCAGTGGCTCCCTCTGGAGCCAGAACTGCTGTGTCCAGGGATTGTCACTTGCTGAATCTGTCGTGGTTTTCAGCTAAATATTTAATCTCAAGCAGTTCTTTTTTTTAGCATTAAGGATGTCTCTTGCCTGCCCAGTCTGCATGTGGTGTACTTAGGAAACAGTAATTAGCTCAGTCACAAGTTGTACAAACATGGGCTTGATGATCTGTCAGTTTTACACCTATGTTTATCCAGCACCTTCCATCACAGAGGTTTCTATAGAGATTAATGTAAGGTAAGCAATACCCAGTGCAATATTTCTATGGAGAAATATCACTTAATTTTCCTGCCTTTTAGTGGGAATGCCCCTTGTCTGGGCAGATGAGTACAGCAACCAGTATGCAATGAGAGCAGTGCTGTTGTTACTCTCCGTGGAAGTGCTATGTGGTTGTGGTGGCCCCAAACAATGAGTATCATTTTGCACAGATTTTTTAACAATTTTCATCATTTAGATAAGCGATTGTTTGCAAAGAAAACCTTGAATCCCTTGCAGGAAAGAAAGGTGAGGCATAAGTGGGGCTGCACGCTTTGAATTCAGCACAGCTTGATGTTGCTGTGCTGTGTAGGGACCTTAACCAGGCTCCTAATGGCAAGGTCATTTTACAGACATGGGAGTAGGTGGGCAGCTTAAATCTGTGTGGCTGCATGAGCTTGGCTGTCCTGGAGGATGTCCACCCAAGGAGATGATTGCTGCTTCTGCTGTGTGCTGAGCCTGCTAGAAGTCTGGCAGAGCTGGGCTTGCTGAAGGATGCTCCTGCTACAAATGGTGCCAAATATTTTAGGCAGCAGCTAACTTGAGAGTTAGCTGACTGGGCCTCCCTTGAATCACTTGTCAGTCCTTTTCTTGACATCAGCCTCTGCCAAGCTTGGGCTGAAACAAGTCTGGTTTGAAAGCTCTCATTTTAATAGATGCAGTGAAGCTTTGCCTCTGCCAGGTCTGCTACAGCCTGGAGTCTGCAGGCTTGATGATGAGTTAGTGGGTGGTCAGTTAAATCTGAAAGGGAAGTGGAAGCACTGACAAGTTCTCCCTAGGGAGAACACTAATGGCTGGAGAAGGGGAGAGAGGTATCTGGGGGATGTTTGGAAGTGTCTCCTCTGTGCTGTTGTCTGCTAGGAAGAAGGTGAGCTCCACAAGAGTGACAGGACACTAAATTGTGGCACCATCTTCTGGAGGTGGGAAATAAGCTCTGTATTCATGATGAGGGGTTTTTGCTTAATAATTTTGTTTTGAGGTGGTACTGAAATATAGGAGACAAAATTATTTCCTATTTCCATTCAAATACTTTCTGACCTTGTAAGACTAAGGAAAAAACTCATCCTTCCTTCTGTAGCAAAGGATCCAGTAATCTTGATGAGTATTAACTCCTGAAGAGCCTTTCTTCACTGCTAAATGCTTTCCATAGGTGTCTATTGGTGTAGGAAAGACCCACAGAGAAGTGCAGGTTGTGGCAGACAGCAGCTGAGTTTTTATTGTGTCCCTGGGTCTGGTGTGGGAGGCGGGAAAAAAAAAAAAAAAAGTGTCCTACGGTAGCCTCATTTTAAAGAAAAGCTGAGCATAGGTCCTCTATCTTTGCCAACCAGATGTTGCTTCTCGTACCCCTTTGCTTCTAGATAATTTTAGCATTAGTGGGGCTGTTAGATATTTTGGCTTTCATTCATTGTTCTGCCAATGTGTGTTTGACTGTTCTGGTGTGGGAAGTCCTGCTGAATTCATCAGATTTCCTTCAGGGCTGGATTATAATGATTGGTTTCCCTGGTGTTGTAAACAGCAATATTTCAGCATAAAGAAAGTCTGACACAAATGCTGAGGCTTTATTCTAAACAGATTTTTTATTATCAACAGGCTTTGTGATGGCAAGGAGCAGAAGAGTCATTGCTAATTGTTTCATTATACTCAGTCCTTGTGGCAGGGTTGCAGAAGTGTGAGGGGGCCTGAGAAGAGCAAGGTTCCTTTGAAATGTTTTCAAAGGGTTTATTAGCAGACAAATTGATGTGAAATCCCTGAATGAGATGACATGGAGTAAGGAGCAAGGTATTGGAGCCAACATTGGCTGCTCCATTTTTAAACAAACATGTTTACTGGGGAAAAAAAAAATGAAAAATCACTGCTTTCCCTCTAATCAACAAAGGCTGATAACTGGACCCATGTTTGAATGGCATCTGCTTTTAAAATGCTTGGAATAAAATATATTTTTTTCCTTTAGGTTGAGTATATTTCACGTGTTCCCCAGCAGTTTGTTAAAATAACTTGTAATTTTATACTGTGTTGAAGAGGAATACATTTGTAATGTTTTACCCGAAGTTTTGATGAAATACTGATATTTATAGTGGTGATTTATAGCATCATGAACACAAGAAAAACAAATCCTTGCAGCTTTTGTTGGTTGTGTGATACAATCCAGTATTTATGAAAGCAGGTGATAGATTCTCTTCTGTGTTTAAAAGGATTTTAGCAAATGGGGCCTGAAACCATGCAAGAAACTTTTATAGACCTCTAATATGTGATTATGATCTTTTTGCAGAGCAGTTCCCTCAGTTAATGTGCAGCATTTGGAACAGAACTGTGCTTCTGCCCTGTCTGCAGCAGCTTTCCAGTGGCTTCTTGACAAATGCAGCTCCGAAGCAAAGCTGGCAGGGTAGCATATGTTATTCTGGGGTTTAAAGGAAAGATGATTCCCTTTTCCTAGAATATTTTAATATCGGGACGTTTGAGTGCAGTTTAGGAGCATAAATCATTTGCTTGCTAAGGAGAGAAATGCAGACTTGGAGAGAATTTTGCACTTGCAGCTGACATTTCTGGGCAGCAGTAGAGATGCCAAGTACCTTTTGTGTCCACACAGCACCCGTGTCAGGGAAAAAATGATCAATCTGTCACATGAATGTTTGTCCTGTCT